>NC_031997.1:50499465-50559082 GCF_001879085.1 Nicotiana attenuata
TGATGTATTCAAATCATGGAATTTACAAGTATCAACAGTTTATGGCAAGTGGTATAAGTCAAGAACTTTACAGCATCAAGTTTATAATTTATCATATGAGATAATGACAAAATAAAGCATGTATAGGCTTTTCCACAATTAACATGCGCACATAATACCGAGGCGACGGCCCGATCCAACAGAAATAAACTGTGCACTTGCCGAGGGTCGACGGCGCGCCTATAGATGCATCTATTCATACCGAGGCGATCGGCCCGATCCACAAATAAGGATGAAATATCAAGTTCACACACATAGCACATAAATGGTCAAGAATACCAAATCAAACTTAATTAACTATAGAAGTATGCTCCTATCCCCTTTTAAGTCCCTAGTACACGCTAGGTGTTCATAACAACGATTTAACATAAGAGATATATTTAATAGGCATGTTGTAGGCCCTAAGCTACCCGGACATTTATCATAGTAGTAGCTACGCACGGGCTCTCGTCACCTAACGCGTGCGTAGTCCCCGCATTTAGCAACAAACACTCAAACATTAATCCTAAGGGGACAATTCCCTCTTACGAGGTCAGAAAGGAGACTCACCTCGCTCCGAAGTGCACTTCCGATATCAAGAATAGGCCCAAACCCTCAATTCGTAGCCAAACGAGCACCAACTAATTAAAATAAGCAAGAACTAGTCAATAAGAGCTTACAAGGTTAAATTCTAATTGTTTAAGCAATTTCCTAACCATAAATACAAGTTTTCCTAATTTTTGACCCCGGGCCCACATACCCGGATTCCAATATTTTTCGAAGGAAGTTGTTCTCTATCACCTAAGGATCACAAATATGTGGTTTCTAGTTCATTTCATGGTAAATTATAGGATTAAATCTTAGTTTTGACTAAACCCTAGGTCTAACTATAATCTCTTGATTCTTACCTAATTTTAGTGTTAAATCTACCTAATGTTTATGTATTTGAACTAAAAGTGGGTGGGAATTACTTACCTTGCAATGATATGTGGAAACTCTCTCTTTGAAACCCCCAAAATCGCCCAAGTGTGTAGTGAGAAATGAGAGAAATGAGTTTGGGTTCGTATTAATGAACCCTTCTGCCCCCAGTGATTTCCGCTTCTGCGGAAGGAATCCCGCTTCCATGGGTTCCGCTTCTGCGGAAGAGAGCCGCTTGTGCGAAAAAGGCCAAGGGGGACTGGGCCGCTTCTGCGAGGCCGCTTAAGCGGAAAGGCCACCGCTTCTGCGGTTCTGGGCCTGGGCGGATGGACCGCTTCTGCGTCAGGGGTCCGCTCCTGCGGTTTCCCCTGGGCCTGGCCCCTTCCGCTTCTGCGATAAACGACCGCTTCTGCGGTCTCGTTTCTGCGGTCCTAGAGCCGCAGAAGCGGTTATGACAGAAGCAGCGGATGAGGCTTCTTCCTAAGTTTTCAACTTCACTCGAACCTCGACCATTTGACGCTCAGGGCTCCCGAGCCCCGCCCCGAACATACCGACAAGTCTGAAATCACGAGGCGGACCTACTCGAACCCTCGAAACACTCAAAACAATGCTAAATCGAGGAATCAACCCCCAAAACCAAATGAATCAATTCATTTAACTTCAAGTTCTTAATTCTCCTTCAACGGGTCAAAACGCCCTTAAACAACTCGGATGGACACCAAATTTTTACGGGTAGGTCTTAACTGATATTTCGGACTTGTACCAAGTTTTGGAATTGAAATCCGAACCCGATACCTATGAAAACAATGATTTCTTAGTTTATTTAAATCTTTGAAACTTTAACTTAACAATTTCACGAAAAAATTCATTACTCGGGCTAGGGACCTCGGAATTCGATTCCAGGCATATGCCTAGGTCCCATATTTCCCGCGGACCCTCAGAAATTGCCAAATCACGATTCCGGGTCCGTTTCCCCAAAATGTTGACCGAAGTCAAACTTGGCCTTTTTAAAGAAACTTAAAGAAACAACTAGGCTTATTCTTGCTCAAAACTCTTCTAACTTCCGAACCACCCGTCCCCGCAGGTCATAAATTAGCTAAAGCAAGTGCGGAAAGTATTATTTAAGGGAACGGGGTTTGGAAATGCAAAACGACCAGTCGGGTCGTTACATTCTCCACCTCTTAAACAAACGTTCGTCCTCGAACGGACATAGGAAAGTACCTGGACTGTTGAATAAGTGGGGGTATCGGCTCCGCATGTCCTCCTCGGACTCCCAGGTCGCCTCCTCGACCGGTTGGCCCCTCCACTGGACTCTTACTGCAGAAATCCTCTTGGACCTCAACTGGCGGTCCTGTCTATCAACAATGGCAACTGGCTCCTCCTCGTAGACCAAGCTCTCATCTAACTGTATGGTACTGAAATCCAACACATGTGAATAGTCGGCATGATACTTCCGGAGCATCGATACATGGAAGACTGGATGAACTCCTGATAAACTGGGAGGTAAAGCAAGCTCATAGGCAACCTCTCCAACTCGCCTCAATACCTCGAAAGGGCCAATAAACCTTGGGCTCAACTTGCCCTTCTTTCCGAACCTCATAATGCCCTTCATGGGCGAAACCTTCAAGAGAACCTTCTCGCCAACCATAAATGATACATCGCGCGCCTTCTGATCCGCGTAACTCTTCTGCCTGGACTGAGCTGTGCGGAGCCTCTCCTGAATCAACTTTACCTTATCCAAGGCATCCTGAACCAAATCTGTACCAAGCAACTTAGCCTCACCAGGCTCAAACCACCCGATAGGAGAACGACAACGCCGACCATATAATGCCTCATACGGGGCCATCTCTATGCTGGACTGATAGCTGTTATTATATGCAAACTCCGCCAAGGGTAAGAACTGATCCCACTGCCCTCCAAAGTCAATCACACATGCTCTAAGCATATCCTCTAAAATCTGAACTGTCCGCTCCGACTGCCCGTCGGTCTAAGGATGGAATGCCGTGCTAAGCTCCACGCGGGTCCCCAACTCACTCTGAACAGCTCTCCAGAAATGGGAAGTGAACTGAGGGCCTCTGTCTGATATGATGGAGATCGGCACACCGTGCAACCTCACTATCTCCCGAATGTAAATCTGGGCATATCTCTCCGCCGTATAAGTAGTCGCCACTGGAATGAAGTGGGCGGACTTGGTCAATCTATCCACAATAACCCACACTGAATCAACCTTACGCTGAGTCCGCGGCAACCCAACCACGAAATCCATGGTAATGCGCTCCCACTTCCATTCCGAATGGGCATCTGCTGAAGTAGGCCACCTGGCCTCTGGTGCTCGTATTTGACCTGCTGGCAATTCAAACATCTAGCAACATACTCCACTATGTCCTTCTTCATCCTCCGCCACCAGTAGTGCTGTCTCAAGTCACGATACATCTTCGTGGCACCCGGATGAATGGAATACCTCGAACTGTGGGCCTCCTCTAGAATCCTCTCTCTCAAGCCATCAACATTAGGAACACATACATGGCCCTGAAGCCGTAACACACCATCCTCGCCAATAGAAATCTCCTTGGCACCTCCCTGAAGTACCGTCTCTCTGAGGGCCGCCAAATGTGGATCATCGAACTGGCGGGCCTTAATCTGCCCCAATAACGAAGACTGAGCAACCACACATGCTAGAACTCGGCTGGGCTCTGAAATGTCCAATCTCACGAGTCTGTTAGCTAAAGACTGAATGTCCAAAGCTAATGGTCTCATCTCAGCAGGAATGAATGCCAAGCTACCCATACTCTCTGCCTTCCTACTCAAGGCATCCGCGACCACATTTGCCTTTCCTGGGTGATAAAGAATGGTAATGTCATAATCCTTTAGTAACTCAAGCCACCTGCGCTGCCTCAAATTAAGATCCCTCTACTTGAACAAATGCTGCAAGCTGCGATGGTCTGTATAAACCTCACATGACACTCCATATAAATAATGCCTCCATATCTTAAGAGCATGAATAATCGCCGCCAACTCTAGATCGTGCACAGGGTAATTTTTCTCATGAACCTTCAGCTGACGTGAAGCATATGCAATAACTCGCCCCTCCTACATCAATACATATCCCAAGCCAACGCGAGAAGCGTCACAATACACTGTATACATCCTTGAGCCGGAGGGCAATACAAGAACTGGTGCCGTAGTCAAGGCCGTCTTGAGCTTCTGGAAGCTTTCCTCACAATCATCGGACCAACAGAACGGGGCCCCCTTTTGGGTCAATCTGGTTAGAGGTGATGCAATAGATGAAAAGCCCTGCACAAATCGCCGGTAATAGCCTGCTAACCCCAAGAAGCTCCTGATCTCGGTCACTGAAGTAGGACGTGGCCAACTCTGAACTGCCTCAATCTTCTTGGGATCCACCTTAATACCCTCCCCTGACACTACATGCCCCAAGAATGCTACTGACTCCAGCCAAAACTCACACTTGGAGAACTTAGCATAAAGCTGCTGCTCTCGCAAGGTCTGAAGCACTACTCTCAAATGCTGCTCGTGCTCCCCCAGGCTACGTGAGTATATCAGGATGTCGTCAACGAAGACGATGACAAAAGAATCAATATAAGGCCTGAACACCCTGTTCATCAGATCCATAAATGCCGTTGGAGCATTAGTCAAGCCAAAGGACATCACCAGAAACTCATAGTGGCCATATCTAGTCCTGAATGCGGTCTTCGGAACATCTGAATCCCGAATCTTCAACTGATGATACCCTGACCTCAGGTCGATCTTAGAGAACACCCTAGCACCCTGAAGCTGGTCAAACAAATCATCAATACGAGGCAAAGGATACCGGTTCTTCACTGTAACTTTGTTCAACTTGCGATAATCAATGCACATCCGCATAGTCCCATCCTTCTTCTTTACAAATAGCACTGGTGCACCCCAAGGCGATACACTGGGCCTAACAAACCCTTTAGCTAACAACTCCTCCAACTGCTCCTTCAGCTCCCTTAGGAGCCATACGGTACGGCGGGATAGATATAGGCTGAGTGCCTGGAGCCAAGTCAATACAGAAATCAATATCACGGTCCGGAGGCATGCCAGGAAGATCAGAAGGAAAAACATCGANATGATCCATACTTAAAAAAAACTCCAGTTTTTCGGTTAACCGAAAATCGAAATACTAAAACCGAACACCAAACCGAACACTAAACTTTGAAAAAATATAAACCGCGAACTGATCGAAAAATCGAACAAATCGAACCGAATAACTCGAAATTATTGGTTCGGTCGATATTATGCCTACCTCAGCATTTAACTTTGTTCATGCTCTCGCTTTACTAAATTATGGAATTTCATTCTAAGTTAATTGCACAAACCTCTTTTGAGATTTCCCCTAATCCCATGGGTTTTACAAATGTTTCTGAAATTACTGGAGTCTCTTACTGAATCCCGAATCTTCAACTGATGATACCCTGACCTCAGGTCGATCTTAGAGAACACCCTAGCACCCTGAAGCTGGTCAAACAAATCATCAATACGGGGTAATGGATACTTGTTTTTGATGGTGACTTTGTTCAACTGGCGGTAATCAATGCACATCCTCATAGTCCCATCCTTCTTCTTCACAAATAGCACTGGTGCACCCCAAGGCGATACACTGGGCCTAACAAACCCTTTAGCTAACAACTCCTCCAACTGCTCCTTCAGCTCCTTCAGCTCCTTAGGAGCCATACGGTACGGCGGGATAGATATAGGCTGAGTTCCTGGAGCCAAATCAATACAGAAATCAATATCACGGTCCGGAGGCATGCCAGGAAGGTCAGAAGGAAAAACATCGAGGAACTCTCGGACTACTGGCACTAAATCAATCGTCGGAGACTCTACGGTGGTGTCTCGCACATAAGCTAGATAAGCCAAACATCCCTTCTCTACCATACGCTGAGCCTTCAGGAAAGAAATGACCCTGCTAGGCGTATCAACTGTGGAACCCTTCCACTCGAATCTCGGCAACCCTGGCATCGCTAGAGAAACAGTCTTGGCATGGCAATCTAGAACGGCGTGATATGGAGAAACCAATCCATGCCCAGAATAACCTCAAAATCGATCATATCGAGCAGCAGGAGATCTGCTCTAGTCTCAAGACTACAGAAAGTAACCACACAAGACCGGTAGACCCGGTTCACAACCACAGAATCACCCACAGGAGTGGACACATGAACAGGAGCACCCAAAGGCTCAGGAGAAATAGCCAGGAAACGAGCAAACAGAGATGATACATAAGAATAAGTGGACCCTGGATCAAATAATACCGATGCATCTCTACCGCTGACGGAGATAATACCTGTGATGACGGCATCTGAGGCCAATGCATCCGGCCTGGCTGGAAGGGCATAGAATCTAGCTGGAGCACCGGCTGTCTGGCCTTCACCTGACTGAGGAGTAGCTGGCTGACCTCTCCCTGTCTAGCCTCCACCTCTGGATCGGCCTCTACCACTCTGCCCTCCACTTCTAGGTGGCTGGGCCGCTGGTGCTGGAGTCATGGGCTGCTGCCCCTGTTGTACTACCTTGCCCCTAAGCCTGGGGCAGTATCTCCTCATGTGGCCTGGGTCACCGCACTCAAAACAACGTGGTGCGGCAACCTGCTGCCCTGATGACTGTCCCTAATGACTCGTAGACCTCGTGGGAGGAGACTGGATAGCCGGTGGGCGATATGAAGTCTCCAGCATAGCACTGAAGTAGGGACCAGAAGAACTCTGAGGACCTGAATACCCACTGGAAGAACCCTGAATAGCTGGCGGGCGGTAGGAACTCTCTGGCATGGCACTGAAATAGGGGCGTGCTGTAGCACCCCGGGCGGGAGGTGGTGGTGCTGAAGATGGGGGCCTACTGGGCTGACCCCTCCCATACTGACCTCTGCCCCTAGCTGGGGCACCTCTGTACTCTCCAAAGAATCTGGCTCTCTTGTCCTGCTGTATCTGCTCCCTACCCCTCTAACGATATCCCTCAATCCGGCGAGCAATCTCGACCACAAGCTGGTACTCTGTACCTATCTCCACCTCTCGGGCCTTACCCGATCGAAATACCGGGCTGCAATCCGGCGACAAACCTCCGCACTCTCTCTGCATCTGTAGGGAGTATCATAAGTGCACGGCGAGATAACTCAGAAAACCTCGCCTCATTGTCGGTCACAGACATCTGACCCTGCTCAAGGTGCTCAAACTGATACCGCAGCTCTTCCCTCTCAGAGGGCGGAATATACCTGTCCTGTACGAACTGACCCCAAGTGATGGGAAGAGAACCGGCGGGCCTACCAAGAACATAGGACTGCCACCATCTACGGGCCCTGCCCTCAAGCTGAAAAGTAGTGAAGTCGACTCCATGCGACTCCAATATCCTCATAGCGTGCAGTCTGTCCCTGCACCTGTCGATGAAATCCTGAGCGTCCTCATGACGCTCACCTCCGAAGACTGGAGTGTGAAGTCTGGTCCATCTGTCTAGTAACTTCTGCGGATCGAACTCCACAGCTGGCCTAGGCTGGGGTACCTCTGCAGCAACTGGCGGTACCCCCTCTGCGGGTAGTGCACCCGGAGTCTGATATACCGCGGCTGCATGACCTGGAGCCTGAGCAGTAGGGGTCTGTGCTCCCCCTCCTGCCTGCGAAGCAGCTGGGTCTGCTGGAAATAAACCAGCCTGAGTCATGGTGTCCATGAACCGGAGCATACGGCCCATGACCTCCTGAAATCCCGGCGCAGTCATGAAATCCGCCGGAGTAGGCACAGCTGCGGGTGCCTCGCCCTGCTCCTCAGTAGTGGGATCCCTCGTAGGGTCTGCTGGCGGTGCGTGCATCTGGAATAGCTCTGGGACGCCCTCGTCCCCTACCGCGGGCCGGTGCCCTCCCCCGACCTCTACCTCGGCCTCTGGCAACGGGGGGAGCAGCTCCTCCCGGGTCCGGAACGTCGGCGGCACGAGTCCTCACCATCTGTGAGAGAATAGAAGAGGAAACTTAGTATACTAACCACTGCACGATGGAAAATGAATAAAGAGTACTCTATCAGGTTTGCCCGTAACTCGTGAGACCTACGTGAACCTAGTGCTCTGATACCATGTTGTCATGACCCATTTTCCATAATAGGTCATGATGGCGCCCGACACCATTTGTCAGGCCAGCCAACGCGGAAGTATAATTAAATTCTCATTTTACCCTTACCAAAAGAAAACCATTATAATAGATTTTTCCCCCAATTAAAGTCATAAACCAGTAAAGATCAATAAAATATAAAGACAGTTATACAACCCAAAATGACGTCTACTACTGTGTGTGCCAGAACCTGGTGTCACAAGCTAAGGGCAACTAGTAGAATATACACAAAATGAATAATGTCCTATCCTACTGTCTGAATCAGGATAGACAGAAACAGCAACAAAAAATAATACAATGAAGACTCCTTCGGCTGCGGATCGGCAAGAAGGGAGTGCAGCTCACCGTAGAAGTCCCAGATGCGCTCACTGATATGCACCAGAGTGATATCCGGATCCACCTGCCTCAAATCCTGTACATTTAAGTACAGAAGTGTAGCATGAGTACATAAACAATATGTACCCAGTAAGTATCCCGTCTAATCTCGAAGAAGTAGAGACGAGAGGTCGACTCGATACTTACTAAGGTCAATTAATATATATATATATATATAAGTATGATGTATTCAAATCATGGAATTTACAAGTATCAACAGTTTATGGCAAGTGGTATAAGTCAAGAACTTTACAGCATCAAGTTTATAATTTTATCATAGGAGATAATGGCAAATTAAAGCATGTAAGGCTTTTCCACAATTTACATGCGCACATAATACCGAGGCGACGACCCGATCCAACAGAAATAAACTGTGCACTTGCCGAGGGTCGACGGCGCGCCTATATATGCATCTATTCATACCGAGGCGATCGGCCCGATCCACAAATAAGGATGAAATATCAAGTTCACACACATGGCACATAAATGGTCAAGAATACCAAATCAAACTTAATTAACTATACAAGTATGCTCCTATCCCCTTTTAAGTCTCTAGTACACGCTAGGTGTTCATAACAACGATTTAACATAAGAGATATATTTAATAGGCATGTTGTAGGCCCTAAGCTACCCGGACATTTATCATAGTAGTAGCTACGCACGGGCTCTCGTCACCTAACGCGTGCGTAGTCCCCGCATTTAGCAACAAACACTCAAACATTAATCCTAAAGGGACAATTCCCTCTTACGAGGTTAGAAAGGAGACTCACCTCGCTCCAAAGTGCACTTCCAATGTCCAAGAACGAGCCCAAGTCCTTAATTCGAAGCCGGACAATCCCAAACTAATCAAACGAAGTAAGAACTAGTAAATAAAGGCTTACAAGGTTGAATTCTAGCTATTTAAACATTTTCCTAACCATTTACACAAGTTTCCTAAATTCCGACCCCGGGCCCACGTACCCGGATTCCAATATTTTTCGAAGGAAGTTGTTCTCTATCACCTAAGGATCACAAATATGTGATTTCTAGTTCACTACATGGCAATTTATGTGATAAAACCTTAGTTTTCATTAAGCCCTAGGTCTAGCTCAAATCCCTTGATTTTACCTAATTTTTAGTGTTAAATCTACCTAATGTTTATGTATTTGAACTAAAAGTGGGTGGGAATTACTTACCTTGCAATGATATGTGGAAACTCTCCTCTTTGGAATCACCAAAATCGCCTAAGTGTTGAGAGTAATGTGGAAGAAATGAGTTTGGGTTCGTATTAATGAACCCTTCTNAAACTCTCTCTTTGAAACCCCCAAAATCGCCCAAGTGTGTAGTGAGAAATGAGAGAAATGAGTTTGGGTTCGTATTAATGAACCCTTCTGCCCCCAGTGATTTCCGCTTCTGCGGAAGGAATCCCGCTTCTGCGAGTTCCGCTTCTGCGGAAGTGAGCCGCTTTTGCGGGAAAGGCCAAGAGGGCCTGGGCCGCTTCTGCGGTCTAAACCTCGCTTCTGCGAGGTCGCTTAAGCGGAAAGGCCACCGCTTCTGCGATTCTGGGCCTGGGCGGATGGACCGCTTCTGCGGTCAGGGGTCCGCTCCTGCGGTTTCCCTTGGGCCTGGCCCCTTCCGCTTCTGCGATAAACGACCGCTTCTGCGGTCTCGCTTCTGTGGTCCAAGAGCCGCAGAAGCGGTTATGACAGAAGCAGCAGATGAGGCTTTTTCCTAAGTTTTCAACTTCACTCGAACCTCGACCATTCGACGCTCGGGGCTCCCGAGCCCCGCCCGAACATACTGACAAGTCTGAAATCATGAGGCGGACCTACTCGAACCCTCGAAACACTCAAAACAATGCTAAATCGAGGAATCGACCCCAAAACCAAATTAATCAATTCATTGAACTTCAAGTTCTTAATTCTCCTTCAACGGGTCAAAACGCCCTTAAACTACTCGGATGGACACCAAATTTTACGGGTAGGTCTTAACTGATATTTCGGACTTGTACCAAGTTTCGGAATTGAAATCCGAACCCGATACCTATGAAAATAATGATTTCTTAGTTTATTTAAATCTTTGAAACTTTAACTTAACAATTTCACGAAAAAATTCACTACTCGGGCTAGGGACCTCGGAATTCGATTCCGGGCATATGCCCAGGTCCCATTTTTTCCCGCGGACCCTCAGAAATTGCCAAATCATGATTCCGGATCCGTTTCCCCAAAATGTTAACCGAAGTCAAACTTGGCCTTTTTAAAGAAACTTAAAGAAACAACTAGGCTTATTCTTGCTCAAAACTCTTCTAACTTCCGAACCACCCGTCCCCGCAAGTCATAAATTAGCTAAAGCAAGTGCGAAAAGTATTATTTAAGGGAACAGGGTTTGAAAATGCAAAACGACCAGTCGGGTCGTTACATTTCTTCCTTCATTGAGTTAAATAAATATAATTAACAATGATAAATTTTAGAAATTTATAATTTTACTTTTACGTACTTCTATTTATGAGTCTCATACAATTTTTCATGTAATAAATATAAGATTTATAAAGAAAGCTTACTTATTCGGACGAGGTACACGCGCAACGCACGCTAAATAGCGTTCACCTTTTTTTACCTTTATAAAAGGATTACATACTAGACAAAATTATAATTTAATTATTTTTCTAATATTTAGGACATAAAATCAACTAAAATTTTGATTATTAAATTTTTCCTTAATTATTTGAATTATATTAGAAGTCCTAATATTTAGAACTTTGAAATCAATTAGAATTTTATTTTATATAATTCTATCCTTCTTTCAATTACATTCTTTATTTGAAACCGTTTTTTTCCTATTAATAATTCTTATTTGCATGGCAGACAACACACGACTCTTATTGGTGATGAATGGATATGCTGGATACGAACAAAATATGAAACTATAGAAAACACAGTTGATTAATAAGGTAACTACTATCTATTATTTGAATAGAAAAAAGGTAGCAAATATCTATTAATTGGACGTTTTATAAGTTTGATACTATATAGGTAAATAAAATTAAATAATATATATTTAATAATTTTGGAGAGATATATTTCTCCATCAAGTATAAAATTAATTTTAAAAAGAATTACTCCAGCAAACATGAAATCAATTGTGACAGTTTTATTAACATTGGTGTATTATTATATGTTATAGTCTTTCATCATAAATTTTATTTTAGACATATTAAATCTTATTTTGTAACCTTTTATAACGCTCATAATTATTTTAGACATATAAACTTTAATATGGTCTAATTATCACTTTTTATAGGTATCATGCATGTACCACTCATTGATCATATTGTGCGAGTAAATAATTAAATAATTTTATTTGAAAAAACTTGAATATATGTCGATGTGCATATCTTTAGAATATCTTTCGTTCTAAGCCACTAACTTTTATTTGGATCTGAAAATTAAAGAAGCCTAGCAGGTGAAAAAGGAAAAGGAAACATTCATTGAACATGTCTTGAAATATAAATTTTTATTCTTTGATGGTCAAAACTTCGAGTAATATGATGGATAATTACTGAATATTAAATGTTAGTTTGCTAGACTGACTCGACTTGTAAGAATTAAGAGTAATCACTAAGATTAAGAAAATAAAAATACCCAAACATCATTAAGTAAATACAAATTAAACAAATAAAATTTCACAGTTAACCGTAGGGGTGACACAATGAAATTAATGATCTATACAAACTATAATAAGAGGCCTTAGAATTATTTTATAAAATTCATGTACTAATGAGACAAACTAAAAAAAAACTACTTTCCCATTTATAGATCAATCAAAAGAGACAAGAAAAATACCTATTTTACAAAAAGTAGATGGGCATTGAAAAATTAAATTAGAAGCATAAAAATGAAATAAATATAGTAGAGGAGGTAAACTCAAACATGTTGAGGGAGATAAAATTACTAATTAATAAGAGAGAAGAAATGTTAAATTAACTCTTTCGAACAACCTTTAACCAAATTCAAAAAACATATAAATTAGAAAATTTTACCAAGGATAATCATACATACTATAAGGTATATATTATAATACTTAATACTTTGAGTAATATTTTTTACACCAAAAATATCTTTTTTTTGGTAATTAAATTTTCTATTGATCACCATTAACTTTTTTACATGCCCACAACTGATTTCCACAACCAACTGCCCAACTGATTACATCTCTTTACCCTATACATATTACTATATCTCCTCCTATCCCTATTACTTACATCTAAAAACCATATTGTTGTATCATTTGTCTATTTCTATTAGTTGCTCTAACATTACATACATAAGCAATTCTCCTAGCTAATCCCTCTGCTGCTTCATTTTGCTTTTGGAAGATCCTGTGGTTTCTTTCATTCCAGATTGCATGAATAGCTTCAGTATAAACCATCTTGAAAATTCCAGCTTTAGTCGATCTCCCCTTTGCATTCTCCTTAGCCCATTTCCAGTGTTGGTTCCAGTCAGTTTGCCAAGCTTGTTGTTTCTGCATCCACTTTAACAGTTTCTCCCCCACCCTCTTAGCATATTCACATTCCACAAAGATGTGGTTTCTGGTCTCCTCATGAGCTTTGCACATAACACGGTCTTTGTCAACTTGTATTCCCCATTTAAGTAGTCTATCACTGGTCATCATCCTATCTTGGAAGAATAACCACATTGTTAACTTTGCTTTTGCTCTTGCTTCATTCCTGAACATAAACATCTTCCATTCAACTCTTGGTTGTTGGCCCAGCATAATCAAGTAAAACTGTCTTATAATGCTATATTTTCCTTCCATTGGCCTCTGTATTGCTTCAACCTCTTGTCTTGCCTCAATTACTTTCCTGACTAACCATGAAGCTTGCTGAGGGATCTTCATAATAGTCAGTTGTTGTTCCTTTATATAGTATTCATGAATCCATTTTATCTCCCTTATGTGTTAGGTCCCAGTAGTTTTTAGCTGCTACTGCTTTGTTCCATATCCTCAGGTTGATCAGGTTCAGACCACCAGCACTCTTAGGAAGACATAGCTTCTCCCATGCTACCAGAGATCTCCTAGTGATCACATTGACACCAGAACATATATAGCTCCTACAGTATGCTTCAATAGCCTTTAGCACTTTAATAGGTATTAAGAACAACTAAGACCAGTATGCCTGAATACCAAACAACACAGACTGCACTAGTTGGATTCTTCCAGCATAGGATAACTTTTTTGCTGTCCAGGAAGTTATCCTTTTAACCATTTTTTCAATCAATGGTTGCCATTGTGAAATAGACATCTTCTTTGTAGTTAAGGGCACACCTAGATACTTCACAGGCAGAGTACCTTTAGAGTATCCAAATTTCTGAATTATCTCTTCTTCAGTTTGCTTTGTAACACCTCCAAAAAAGATGGAGCTCTTCCCATGATTAGCTTTCAGTCCCGAAGCCCCATAGAATTGATTGAGATACTGTTGCATTATGGCAATTGATTTCATGTCTCCTCTTTCAAAAAGTAGTAAGTCATCTGCAAAGCTCAGATGAGTTATGTTCAGCCTAGAACATCTTGGAGGAAATTTAAACTCTTTGTCTTTCCTCAGTTCATTCAAGCTCCTACTCAAGTATTCCATAGCAATTGCAAAAAGGAAGGGAGACATAGGATCTCCTTGTCTTAATCCCTTTGCTGCTTGAAAAGGCTCAGCTGGTTCTCCATTAACTATAATTGAGTATGTCACAGTGTGCATGCACTCCAGTATCCACCTCAAAAATTTGTTAGGAAATCCTAGTTCTATCATCACTTGTTCAAGGAATGGCCATTCTACAGAATCAAAGGCTTTAGTTAGGTCAATCTTGATCATGCATCTAGGAGAAGAATTCTTTCTTGTATAGGCTTTCACCAACTCATGAGCTAGAATTATGTTGTCTGCTATCTTTCTTCCTGGTATAAACCCTGCCTGAGCTTCATTCACTACACTAGCAATTACCTTCTGCAGCCTGCTTGCTAGAATTTTGGAGATTATCTTATAGACCACAGTGCAACAAGCAATAGGTCTGAAATCTTTAGCTGTGACTGGATTATTCACCTTTGGCACCAAAGTGATAGCTGTGCAGTTTATTGCTTTGTATAGTTCACCTGTTGCAAAGAACTTTGGTACTGCAATCACCATTTCTTCTCTCAAAACTGGCCATGCTTTCCTGAAGAAACATGAGTTGTAACCATCTACTCCTGGAGCTTTTTCTTCCTTTATGTCACATAGTCCCTTATATATCTCATCCTCTGTCACCTCATCAACCAATTTCAGTTGTTGTTCATGACTGAGTCTTGGTCCATTCTTCACTACTTCTTTGTTAATTGCTGGCAGATACTTGGCAGAAGTCCCCATCAAGTTTTTGTAAAAACTTACAAATTCTTCTTTGATTTCTACATGGCTCTTGACTTGCCTACCATCTTCTGTTGTTATCTCCATGATCTGCTTTCAGTTGCTCCTTTCTTTCACTATAGCAGAAAAATATTTATTGTTATTATCTCCCAATTTGATCCATTTCACTCTTGACTTTTGCTGTAGGATGCTTTCTTCAATGAGTGACCACTTTTCTATCTACTGTATAGTTTGTTTCTCCATCTCTAAGAGGTTATCATTATACTGCTTTTGCATCTCCTCTTGTATCATGTGTAGCATGCTTCTTGCCTCTTCAATTTTCTTTGTTATTCCTTTATACTCCTCTTCATTTAGCTTCTTGAACATTGGCTTAAGGCTTTAAGTTTTCTCCATATATTTTCCATTTCATCTCCAGACATTCTCCTGCTCCATATAGACCTTACTATGGCTTCAAAGTCTTTATGATCTGCCCATACATTATAAATCTGAACGGGGATTTTATATTTGTTCTCCCTGCTTTGATGTTTATTAGCATTGGTGGGTGATCTGAAATCATAGGAACATCATATTCAGTGCTAATATGTCCCCAGTTTGTCATCCACATGTCATTCCCAAAAACTCTATCAATTCTGCTTAATATTCTGTCATCTCCCTGCTGCTTATTAGACCATGTGTAGTATTCACCTTTCCATGTTAGCTCAGTCAAGAATAGTTTTTGGATGCAATCTGTGAAGTCCACCATTTCATTCAATAGATACAGGATTAATATACTTTCTATCTTGTACTTGCATCATGGCATTGAAATCTCCTCCTATTATCCATGGCTTGTTTACTTGTTTGGATATGTCTTCTATATTACTCCACAGTGATTACCTCTTTTCAATTGTATTATATCCATACACCAGTGTTAAACAGGCTTTAAATCCATCTATTCTTCCTCTTATTATACCATGAATTATGTAACGACCCGACCGGTAATTTTGAGTCCTAGCGCTCCGTTCAGCAATCTTAGGCTGTGAACAGCTTCATTTCAGGTATCATGACTTGTACGCATGGTCAGAATTAAGTTCCGGAAAGTTCAGAGCTGATTTGGAAAGAGAATTCTCATTTCAGAAGCTTAAAGTTGAAAGAATGAACTAAGATTGGATTTTTGAGTAGACCATCTCGGAATCAGGATCTGAAGGTTCCAGCAGGTTCCATGATGATTTCGGACTTGGACGTATGCCCGGTTCGGGTTTTGGATAACCCGGGAGTGTTTTGGCGCCCATTGTGGAAGTTAGCATTTTAGAAGGAATTTCATAAGTTTGGCTTGAAGTGCATTTCAGTGTTATCGATGTCCGTTTGGGGTTCCGAAATTGTGAATAGCTCTGTATGGTGATTCTGGAGTTGGGGGCGCGGTCGGAAGTGAATTCGGAGGTCCGTAGGTCATTTTGGAGCCATTTGGCTAAAGATAAAAATTTGAAGGTTTTTGAGAAGTTTGACCGTAGGTGGACTATTTGATATCGGGGTCGTAATCCGATTCCGAAAGTTGGAGTAGATTCTTAATGTCAAATATGACTTGTGCGCAAAATTTGAGGTCAATCGGACGTGATTTGATAGGTTTAAACATCGAAATAGAAGTTTGAAGTTCTAAAGTTCATAAAGCTTGAATCAGGGTGTAATTCATGGTTTCAGCGTTGTTTGATATGATTTGAGGCCTCGAGCAGGTCCGTAATGTATTTTGGGATTGGTTGGTAGGCTTGGTTGAGGTCCCGGGGGCCTCGGGTGGATTCCGGGTGGTTAACGGATCAAAAATGGAATTTTTGAAGGGCAAAGGTTGCTGGTTGCTGGTATTTCCGCTTCTGCGGGAAAGGGACCGCAGAAGCGGCCCCGCAGAAGCGGCCAGGAAGACCGCAGATACGGATTTTTGGAGGAAAAGCTGGGACAGCAGATGCGCTCAGGAAGCCGCAGATGCGGGACCGCACCTACGGAATAGGAAGCGCAGAAGCGGAAGCTGGGCGGCTTGGGAAGGAGCTGCAGAAGCGGCGTTTGACCGCATAAGCGGAAATCACTGGAGGCAGAAGACTTGTTTTAAATCGGGGTTTTGGTTCATTTCACCCATTTTTTCATGGCTTGGGGAGAATTTTGGAGAGCTTCAAAGAGGGATTTCGTCATCTATGTTAAGGTAAGATACTCCTATTCATTTCCAAGTTAAATACAAGATTATATCATGGAATTAGACATAAGCATTGTGGGCAAGTTAGGATTTTTAGAAGAAAACCTAGAAACTTGATAAATTGGATTTTATCACGAATTTGAGCATGGAATTAGGAGTAAATTGTATATTGAGTTCATAGGGTCATGGGTAATCTTTATCTTCAAAAAATTTCGGATTCCGGGCACGTGGGCCCGAGGGCGTTTTGGCCAACTTTTCGTTCGGGGTTAGAAATTGTTACAAATTGGGTTGTAAAGTTTCATTGAGCATATATTAATGGATTTGTATAATCATTGGATAGTTTTGGAGCATTGTGCATTGGTGCAAGTCTTCGGAGGAATGTAGAATGCCGGTTATGAGTCTTCGGAGCGAGGTGAGTCTCCTTTCTAACCTTGTAAGAGGGAATTATCCCCATAGGTGAAATAATTGATCATGTGCTCCTATTTGTGGGGGCTACGTACGCACGAGGTGACGAGAGTCCGTGCGTAGCTACTATTATGCTATTGTTCGGGTAGTTAGGACCCAAAAAGCATGTTACACTTGGATTGTTTATGAACCCCTTGATAGCTTGAATTGCTTAAATCACCTTGGATTAGTAAATGAATTTAAAAAGAGATTAAACCTCATTACCTCATTTTTCCTGAATTGTTAAAAAGAGAAATTTTCTTATTTGGATAAATATCCCCGATAAGTTACTAATTGACTGATTGAGCATGTATCTCTATGTGTACCTGCGTCGCACGCATGATTCGCGAGCAGGGTATGTGTTTATTTATGGAACGGCCCGAACGCCTCGGCAGATTAAATAGATACATCTATGGTTCGGGCCGTTCGACCCTCGACAGTGCACAGTTTACATTTCTGTTGGAGCGGGCCGTCGACCTCGGCATGATTTGCGCATGATATATATATATATATATATATATTATTTTTCCTAAAAAAAATTTAAATGTGGGTATTGCCTTTCATGGCTTGGTATGAATTGATAAAATAATGAAAAGAAAATCCTTTATTACTTGTTGAAGGTGTTTACCTGTTTTCTCGCTTTGTGAGTTAGAACTGCTATATAAAATCCCTGATTTCCTTGCACATTTAGTATATTATTATTGGACCACTAGTAAGTGTCAAAGTTGACCATCTCGTCTCTACTTCTTCGAGATTAGACGGGATACTTGCTGAGTACACGTTGATTACGTACTCATACTACACTTCTGTGCATTTTTGTTGCACAGGTATAAGTAACTCCAGTGGCCTACTGGGCGTAGCAACGGGGATGATTCTGGGACTAGGTGAGCTGCATTATTTGAGACGACCCGCAGCTAGTGTAATTCCTTTCAGCTTATGGTATTTAATTCCTGTCCACTGTATATTGGACGGATATTGTATTTTATTTCCTTATCAGTAGATGCTCATGCACTTGTGACACCGGGTTCTGGGATGGTTTTTCAGAGATGTGTACTAATAGTCATTACTTAATTCGAATTGAAGAAGAAATTATTTTTAATTATGAAAAATGGAAGGAAGAATCCTAGATTTTCAAAGGTATTAAAAGAGAATTTAATTGATAACTTAGTTGGCTTGCCTAAAAGTAGTGTCCGGCGCCATCACGACATGTAGTGGATTTTGGGTCGTGACAGGTTGCCTCTTTGAGGTCTTATGGTCTCGAAGTTTAATAGTTCGAACATGCCGATTATTCGATGGCAGTACCCGAGTACGAGTTCGATCGTTCGAAGTTTAGTTGCACTCGGCCCTTGAGCCAGTTTTCACAAAAAATCATAAGTATAGAACTTGTAAAGTAGAAAGTTCATCAAGGCACGGGACATCTGGTAAGGAAAAGTACTTCTTTCAATAGTTCATACATGCGTACATGTTTTTCCACTAGGGCTCGATTATTCTATACGGACACGGTTCATTCGACTATTTGGTCCTTTACAAAGTTTTCCTATCGAGACCTTGTTGACCTGAGGTATTTTCCTTGAAAACATAACATCCGAGGGTGATGCCCCCCAGTATTAGAGGTGATTGTAAAGAAGCCTCGGATACTCTAAGTTAGCACGAACAATGGTTGCCTCATTAAAAACCTTGCCGGAAAAACCCATTCGGGATAAAAACCGGTCGAAGGGAAAAAGAGTGCAACGCGTGCTTTAACATCTAATATCTTCCTGCTTGGAGAGAACTTCGATGCCTTCGCTCGGACACCTGAAATAAGTTAGTGTAAAATGTAAATGAAAAAGGAGAACGTCATACCTCAACAATAATATCGTTTGAGGAGTGATATGTTCCAATTATATGGTAGTTGTTTGCCGTTTATCGTGCCAAGCTTGTAGGATCCCTTTCCAATGATGTTGAGGACCTGATACAGTCCTTCCCAATTTGAGCCGAGTTTTTCTCTGTTAGGGTCTCAAGTGTTGAGGGTGACTTTTCTCATAACTAAGTCCCCGATTCTGAAGTGGCGAAGGTTGGTCCTCCGATTATAATACCTTTCGATGCGTTGTTTTTGTTCGGCCATTCGAACGAGGGCAGCTTCCAATTTTTCATCTAATAGTTCGAGGCTCGTACTCATAGCCTCATGGTTTGACTCTTCTGTTGTGTATCGAAGTCTGGCGCTAGGTTCTCCGACTTCAACCAGGATCAGGGCTTCGGCGCCATATACTAAGGAGAACGTGTTGCCCCCGTACTGGATTTTGACGTTGTTCGATATGCCCAAAGGACTTCGGGTAAAATTCCTCTCCATTTTCCCTTGGCGTCATTCAATCTTTTATTCAGATTCTGAATGATGGTCTTGTTTGTTGATTCAGCCTGTCCGTTCCCAATAGGATGATACGGTGTCGATAAGATCCTTTTTTATTTTGTATTCTTGGAGAAACTTTAATATTTTTGCTGCCGATGAATTGTTTTCCATTGTCGCATACGATTTCGGCAGGTATTCTGAATCGACATATGATGTGATCCCAGATGAAGTATATAACTTCTTTTTCTCTGACTTTTTCGAAGGCTTGTGCTTCAACCCACTTAGAGAAATAGTCAGTCATAAATAAAATGAATTTAGCTTTACTTGGGGCCGATGGTTGAGGGCCGACGATGTCCATTCCCCATTTCATGAATGGCCATGGGGATAAGACTGAATGAAGTTGCTCTCCGGGTTGGTGGATCATCGGTGCATGCCTGGCACTTATCATATTTTTGAACGAATTCTTTGGTGTCCTTCTCCATATTGGCCCAATAGTATCCCGCTCTGATGACTTTGTGAACTAGTGATTCAGCACCGGAGTGGTTCCCGCAAGTACCCTCATGAACTTCTCGTAGGACATAATCGGTGTCTCATGGTCCCAAGCATACTGTCAACGGCCCATCGAACATCCTTCTGTATAATGTTCCATCTTCAGCCAATGTGAATCGAGCAGCTTTTGTTCGTAGAGTCCTTAATTCCTTAAGGTCCGATGGGAGCTTTCCATTTTTCAAACACTTATTCCTCCAATACCAAGTTAGGCTTGTGGAGTTTGTTTAGGCATGGCCTTCTTCGATCACTGACTTCGAAAGTTGTATGGTAGTCCTCCAGCCGATTTCATCGTCTTAGACCGATGACCCCAAATTTACAAGGGCATCAGCCTCACTATTTTGTTCTCGGGATACATGTTGTAAGGTCCATTCTTTAAACTGATGTAATGTTACCTGCAATTTGTCCAATTACATTTCCATTCGATCCTCGAACCTTGAAGGTTCTGTTGACTTGGTTTACCACCAGTAGGGAGTAGCATTTGGCCTCGATGACTTCTACTCCCAAGATTTTAGCTAGTTCAAGACTTGCAATCATCGCCTCGTACTCGGCCTCGTTGTTAGTCAACTTAGGAATTTGATAGATTACCTAATTTTATTTGCTATGGGGGGGGGCTTCAAAATGATGCCTACCCCAGACCCCTTCACATTCGAAGCACCGTTTGTAAAAAAGGTCCACACCCCTGATAATGTACCCGATTTTAACAAAAGTTCCTTTTCGACCTCGGGTACGAGGACTGGTGTGAAGTCGGCCACGAATGCTGCTAAAATTTGATACTTGATGGTCGTTCGGGGTTGATATTCGATATCATACCCACTGAGTTCGACGACCCATTTGGCCAGTCGACCCGACAGTTCGGGCTTGTGTAAAACTTTACAAAGAGGGTAAATGGTTACCACACATATTGGGTGACATTGAAAATACGGTTTTAGCTTCCTAGAGGCAATTATTAGAGAAAGTGCTAATTTTTCTAAGTATGGGTATCGGGTTTCTGCCTCGCCTAGAGTTCGACTTAAATAATAAACGGGAAATTGCGTACCTTGCTCTTATCGAACTAGGACACCACTTACCGCGACTTCTGAGACATTCAAGTATAGGTAGAGTTGTTTGTCTGTTTTTGGAGTATGAAGCAATGGTGGACTCGAGAGGTACTGCTTCAATTCTTCCAACGCCTATTGACATTCTAGGGTCTAAGAAAAATTGTTCTTCTTTGTGAGCAGTGAGAAGAACCTATGGCTTCTATCTGAAGACCTCGAGATGAATCGGCCTAAGGTGGCTATCCGTCCTGTCAGCCTTTGTACGACCATAACATTGTCTGCGATTGTGATGTCTTCGATTGCCTTAATTTTATCGGGGTTGATCTCGATCCCCCGATTCGATACCATAAAGCCGAGGAACTTGCCCGAACTGACCCCGAAGGCACATTTCTCGGGGTTGAGCTTCATGTTGTATTTTCTCAGTATGTTGAAGGTTTCCTGCAAATGTGTTAAATAGTCCTCTGCGCGCAGGGACTTAACTAGCATATTGCCACTATATACTTCCATTGACTTGCCTATTTGTTCTTCGAACATTTTATTTACTAGGCGTTGGTAGGTAGCACCAACATTTTTTAGTCCAAAACGCATTACGTTATAACAATATGTGCCATACTTAGTGTTGAATGAAGTCTTTTCCTGATCCTCTAGGTTCATTTGAATTTGATTATACCCGGAATAGGCGTCGAGAAAACTAAGGATCTCGTGGCCGGCCATGGCGTCGATCATGCGATCGATGTTAGGCAGAGGGAAAGAGTCTTTGGGACATGCTTTGTTTAAATCTTTATAATCCACACATATCCTAAGTTTGTTTCCCTTTTTAAGGACTACAACTATGTTTGCTAACCATTCGAGATATTTTACTTCCTGAATGGATCCTATCTTGAGAAGTTTAGATACCTCGTCCTTGATGAATGTATGTCTTACCTCAGACTGGGGCCTTCTCTTTTGTTTCACTGGTCTAAACTTCGGATCCAGGCTCAATCGATGTATTGTGATCTCCAGTGGGATCCTTGTCATATCTAAGTGGGACCGATCAAAGCAATCCATATTATAAATAAGAAATTTAATGAGTTTTTTCCTGAGTTCAGGGGCTAACCCCGTACCCAGGTATACCTTACGATCAGGCAGGTACCCGATCAGTATAACCTGTTCCAGCTCCTCGACTGTTGATTTTGTGGCATCGGAATCTTCGAGAATAATGAAGGATCGAGGGATCCAATAGTCGTCATCTTCCTATTCCATTCCCTGTTTTTCTGACTGAGTCGGGGCTGCTAACTGTGTTTTCTATTTGGCCTCCTGGTTTCCTTTTACCTTCGATCCCTTTGCTGCCGAAAGCACCGATATCGATATTACCTCATCGACTGCGAATATTTCTTTCGCAGCATGCTGCTACCCATATACCGTTTTCACCCCGCCCGGTGTTGGGAATTTCATCATTTGGTGGAGAGTTGAAAGGACTACTCTCATATTGTGAATCCATGGCCTCCTGAGTCGGACGTTGTACCTCATGTCGCCCTCGATTACATGGAACTTGGTTTCTTGAATACTTCCAACTATGTTCACCGGTAAAACGATCTCTCCTTTAATTGTTTTGCTGGCCATGTTGAAACCATTCAGGACCCGAGCTGCGAGCATGATTCGATCTTGCAGGCCAAGCTGCTCCACGACCCTCGATCGAATGATATTTGCGAGCTACCTGGATCCACTAAAACACGCTTAACTTGAATTTTATTCATAAATATTGAAATTACCATAGCGTCATTGTGGGGTTCATAAATTCCTTCTGCTTCCTCATCGTTGAATGATATGGTGCCTTCTGGCACATAATCTCGGATATGTTTTTCCCTAGTAATTGATACTTTAGTGCTTTTGAACACGGGTCCTTATGGAATATCGACCCCGTCGATGATCATAGGGATAACATGTTGCGGCTCTTCCTGTTCATTTTTCCTGTTGGCGTCCCTTTCTCTGAAATGGTTTTTGGTTCGATAACTGAAGAAATATCAAAAGTGACCCTCGTTGAATAGACGGGCTACCTCCTCTCCCAGTTTCCTACAATCCTCGATTCTGTGTCCATGTTTGTCGTGATACTTGCACATCAGATTAGGATTTCTTTGGGAAGGATCGGTCTGTATGGGTCTGGACCACCTAATATCTTTGATTCTTCCAATTGCCGATACAATACCTGATGCGTCGATATTGAAGTTATACTCCAATAATCGTGGTGCCTCTGTAGGATCTCCATGCTTATCAAAACCACTTTTACTCATAAGTCCCCGAGAACTTTGTCCTCAATCACTCCTTCGATCGGTTTAGGTGGAATTGCATCCGGGACTGTCGTTCCTGTGGTCTGTGTTGTATGGATGATATCAGTATCTGTTCGATCGAGGTTCCCTATCGATATCTCTATGATTTCTACCTGCGGGCGTGTTCGGATATACGGAACCGGAAGGAGTTACCAATTGGTCATCCTCGACTTTGATCTTTGATTGGTACAGATTGTGTACATCTGCCCAGGTCACCGCCGAATATTCAATCAAGTTTTTCTCCAGTTAGCATGATGTTATTGAATTTCTTTCATTCAACCCCTGAGTGAAGGCTTGAACAACCCAATCATTTGTGACCGGTGGCAACTGCATGCGTTCCGTTTGGAACCGAGACACGAACTCCTAAGCATTTCATTATCCTTCTATTTTACTTTAAAAAGGTCTGATTTCCTCGTCGCAACCTTTATGACCCCGGCATGTGCCTTTATGAAAGAATCCGCAAGCATGGCAAATGAATCAATGGAATTTGGCGGTACATTATGGTACCAAATCATTGCCCTCTTCGATAGAGTCTCCCCGAACTTCTTCAATAGAACAGTCATGATCTCATCATCTTCCAAATTGTTACCTTTGATGGCGGACGTATAGGAGGTGACATGCTTGTTGGGATTGGTGGTCCCATTGTACTTAGGGATTTCTGGCATACAAAATTTCTTGGGAATGGACTTCGGAGCTGCATTTGGAGGAAACGGGTTTTGTACAAATTTCTTTGAATCCATCCCTTTCAAAATTTGCGGTGCCCCTGGTATATATGATCAACCCGGGAATTGTATGTTTCTACTTTCTTATCATTTGCCTCAATTTTCTTCTCTCTCGATTCAGTTCATTTGGTGAGCTCCTCGAGCACCTTCATTATTGTTGGGTCAGTCCCCGATTCACTAGCATTTGATCTTTCTGGTACTGGCTCGATCCGGGGGGCGGCTTCCGGTTCGACCTCACTCGGCGCTCGATGCTGATTTTGTAGTTGTGCAATAGCGGCCTGTTGATCCTGTAGCATCTCGAATATCACTTGAAGACTAACTCCTCCATCTCCTCCACCCTGTGTACCTTGACCACCAGATCGGCCTTCTCTGCGTACACTCCCTTCAGGGTCCGCGCCCAGATTGGCATTTAGAGCGATATGCGAACTGACGTCGACTGGATTGAAAATTGGTGCTCCCTCGAGATCAACTTTTGGTGCCTCAACCCCTGGAGCAACTACATTGTCGTTTTTCCCGTGAAATCTGAGGCCATTATCACCATGTGTGGGTGATGTTTGTGAGTTTGACATATTTTTACCTGAAAACAAAAATACTTGACAAGAACAAGCGTAAATTAGTGTGTGTTATCAGAATCAGTATTGAATAATCACTATTATCCTTAGTCCCATGGTGGGCGCCAAACTGTTTACCCTAAAATTTGGATAACAATTAAACTTATATTGTGGTTTTATGGATATGTGATTTCACTAAATACCAATTGATAAAAGCGTAAGTAAATGACATAATCAAACTTGAAATAAATCATACCAATATTCAAACAGAGCTTCAGTCTCGAGTCTAGATGCCTTCGAACTGATAAGTGCAAGAATAGTAAAGATAGAATAAATTGACGAACAAGAACACAAGTAAGAAAGGGATAACTATATTTATTTTGTCTCAATGAATAATGTGATTACAAATGATTGGAACTCCTCTTTATATAGTAGAGGAATACTATTTATGGTATATCTTTAATTACAGAAGGAAATCGTATAATCAGCTAATCAACCACTTTTGATTTAATCCCTTCCGAGATTCACGCCACGATACTTGACTAATCACGAATATCTCGCTCTTCCGTTACTAAGCTATCCCCGATGTTACTCGGAGCCTATCTCCCTTGGCTTCGATTGATACCGACCTCGATATCGAAAGAGACTTCGATCTCGAACTCAATGCCTCAGCTTTTCGATGCCACGTTCTAGTCTCAATCAAATAGTGAAATCGGGTGGCCCCGATTTCTACCATATACATACATAACATAGAGCAGTAATTGAATGAGGCCGAGCAACATTCCAATGATAGATGATATCTGAACAAATAACTGAATTTTAACAAATGAACAATATACAAAGTTGAAGGTAAGAAGGCTATGGGCATATGCAGCCGAGGTAGAGCTACAGAGTAACGAAAAGTAAGAAACTAAGGTAAAACTCCTACAAATATTAACTACTGTGGATCTTATTAAAGAAACTTTATTATAGCAAAAAAATTATATTTTTTTGTAGTGCTAATCTGAAGAAGATTGATGTTTAGGATACTACTTTACTTCTTGTTGTATGAGAAAAGTGAGTATAAGGTCATAACAAGTGTGCGTCATGACTTGTTCTTAGCGTACTTAAGAATCATCTTTCCATGGTTTATCTTTAAATTGAAAAGGTTAAAAATAGTTGTATTTTGGAAAAGCAACTGACATATGATCAACTCATGTATCGTTTGGTATATATTGTAGTTCATTTTGGTTCATTTCTATATCAAATTTTGTGAAACAAAGTTTAGAACAGTGGAAATTTGTCATAGTATCATGGAGTTGAATGTTTTTATTCTTCCTCCCTTTTTAGTAGTTGAATTGCGGATGGATCTTTAGGTCATTCAAGAACTACTATATCTGCTGATTATATTTTTATTCTGTCCCTTTTAGTTAATCTTTTTCATTCTAATAATTGAATGCAGGGAAAACTGGAGGCTGTGGTGGCTGCTGCTAGAATAGCCACTACTTTGAGGTTGTGGATGAAAAGAAACGGCGCGTGTGTATGGTTTAGGATCTCAATTTTTGACTTTGTATCGAGACTCCAACTCTACGACTTCACGCACTTCATATCAAATACTGGATGCTGCTGAAGAACGCATTAAAGTTCTTGAGGAGGAGGTGTTGCGTATGATAGAAAATCGGATTCTTCAACAACGCTTAGAGGAGGAGGTGAAGCAGCGCATCGAGCAAGAGGTGGCAGCAGCGAGTAGGGTGGGCATTGGACGGTTCGGTTAGGTTGTGAATATTATCGGTTTAGCATATCAGTTATCGGTTATGCTAAACCAATAACCGAACCGATAAGATACCGATTATTGGTTAATCGGTTATTGATTTACCCGATAAGGTAATAAGAAGCATAGTGTGTTTAACCAGAAAATAGGAATTTCGGTCAAAGCGTAATTTTAGCAGAACTTGCGTTACTGATAATCAAATAAAGAAATAATTGTATAACAAGAAAGGAAAATTGGACTCAGAAGTAGCCGTCAA
The DNA here is from genome assembly GCF_001879085.1 of Nicotiana attenuata. NCBI lineage: Eukaryota > Viridiplantae > Streptophyta > Magnoliopsida > Solanales > Solanaceae > Nicotiana > Nicotiana attenuata. Next base: position 50,526,348 of record NC_031997.1, read on the forward strand.
ACAAAAAGGTAATGATGGAAACGTCATTATGAAAACTGTCACTTCGTGATTGATGCAGCCGTAAAAAAGCCCTAAAAGGCGGTGAGGAGTTACAGAACCAATCATAGGGCGCCACGTGTCACACGCATTAAATGGAAGTGACATAAGAAACGTCAGTTCAGAAAAAGGTATAATGGTATGTGGGGATCGGTGGCAAAAATTCCCGCTTTAATGAGATCCACTTCCGAAATATTCAATTGCTGAATAAATGGCAAGTGGGGGGACTATCTGTATTGGAAAAAAAATCGATATTACACTTGGAATTAATTATGTGGCTGACATGTCAAGACACATGGATTATTATAAGAGTGACAGTTGGCAAAGAGTACTTAAAGAGACGCGAGACTTAACAGGTACGAGCGAAGTGTCATGAAGACAAGAAAGGACGGTCACTCGGGCCTCTTAATAATTTGAAGAGATACCGGAGGAATGAATCAAGACAGCAAAAATTACATATTCATAGTATCTTCAATTAATGAGCGTAAATGATAGGAAACGTTAGAGAATCTTCACAAAACAGTTACGATTGCCAATTATAACATTTTATTAATGCCATTAAATGCTCATAATTACTCTATTATGAGAGGAAAGAAATGTTGTACTTGGAAATAGCTATAAAAGGGAGAGAAATAACATTTGTATGGACACACTGATTATTATTGGAATATACTTATTTATATTGCTTACTCGGCTACTTCTCAGTCCAATTTTCCTTTCTTTTTGTACAATTATTTCCTTATTTGATTATCAGTAATCCGAGTTCTTCTAAAATTACGCTTTGACCGAAATTCCTATTTTCTGGTTAAACAAATTGGTTCCGTTACTGGGAATCTGATAATCTTTTACTTTCTAAATCAATTCTTTTGTCAAAACAATCATGTCGAACGTTAACGATAACAACCAACAAACTCAACAACAACAGTTGAATCAGCAAAATCAACAGGGAGATGGAACTCCAATCTCCTCACCACGAAACTCTCCTCGACAGTCTAGCGAAGGGACACCTGACAGATCTGAATCGCATATGAATGACCAGCGTGGAAATGATCAAGATATCGATGGAACAACTGATCCACGGGATCACGTGACTGCATTTACAACTGGTGTAAAGGGCAACGATTTGACCAAGCAAGAAATTGAATCATTGTTGGTAAAAAAAATTGGAGAAACACTCACGAAGGGAGCGTTGACATGGTATTCTCTTTTACCTGAAAATTCCTGAGCTTGCAGATTCATTTATCAAAGCACACTCAGGAGCTCAAAAAGTTGAAAAAAGAATGGAGGACATTTTAGAAATAAAACAAGGAGATACGGAGCTGCTCAGGGAATTCGTAGACAGATTCCAGCGTGAAAGGATGATGTTGCCACGTGTACCTGATAACTGAGCGGCTATAGCCTTTGCTAGTAATCTGAATGAAAAAAGCTCAGAAGCCACGAGAAGACTCAAAGAAAGCTTACGAGAATTCCCTGCAACAACTTGGAATGATGTTTACAATAGATACAGCACAATGTTGCGGATCGAAGAAGATACCATCACTCAATCTCGGAAAGATGAAAGAGTAAGTTCAAGGCGGGCAGAAACTGAAAAAAGGTCCGTAAAAACAGGTACGAACCTTATATGGGACCAGCAGGAAGGGATTCGCGTTCAAAGCAGGAAAATCCAAGGTATGATCCTAGATCAAGGGATAGAGAATCAGGTTCGTCGTCAAGGTTCGGAAAAGAGTGAAACATGAGAGACAATGACAGAGGTTCAAAAGCAAAAATTGGTGGTCACATTTTTAACGTCAGCATGTCCGAGTTGGTAGCTGTCCTAAGAAGCATGGGAAATAAGGTACGGTGGCCAAAAGAAATGAGATCGAATCCAAACAGGAGGAATCCCGAATTTTGGTGCGAGTTTCACAACGATCACGGTCACAAAACGACGGATTGCAGATGATTACAAGGTGAAGTTGAACATCTATTGAAGCAAGGTACTTAACAGAATTGTTTAGTGAAAAGGGAAAGCAGGCATATATGAAGAATAGGCAAGAACCCTTGAAACCTCCATTACCAAAACGAACGGTTAACGTCATAAGTAGAGGAGAGGAGATCAATGACGTAACATACACGACAGCAAAGAAGGTGTCAAAAATCACAGTCATCCATGGGAAGCGAGTCCGTCAAGTCTTGGAAGATAAAGTATAACATTTGATGATGTAGATGTAAATGGCGTGCTGACCCCACACAATGATGCACTGGTAAGATCTTTACTTGTACATGATACTAATGTAAAACGAGTTTTGATTGATCCAGGTAGTTCTATGAATATCATTTTGTTGAGAGTGGTGAACGAGATGCAAGCCAATGATAAATTGATACCCAAGGCACGAACCTTGTCTGGTTTTGACAACTCAAGTGTCGTAACCAAAGGGGAAATAATACTCACCACATTCGCAGAAGGAGTAGTTAAAGACACCAAATTTCAAGTTATAGAAATGGATATGGCTTACAATATGATCTTAGGCAGACCATGGATTCACGAAATGGATGATGTTCCATCTACCCTACATCAAGTTATCAAGATTCCTTCACAATGGGGAATACGAAAAATCTGTGGTGACCAACGGGCTTCTCGAAGCATTAACTTTGTGGCAGACTCAAGCGCAAAAAGCGACGAAAAATAGCAATTACAGAATTCAGTTGAGGATGCAGCAACACAAGCCTCAACTGTAGACGGGCAAACAGATGTAGACTCGAGGCCTGATACTATTCAAGAACCAGAAGAAAATGAAAACATCAAAACAACAATCGAGGAATTAGAAGTTGTGGTATTATTTGTACATTGGCCGGACAAAAAAGTCTACATTGGAACCTACCTCAGCCCGGAGATGAAACATAAGTTAATTGAATTTTTAAAAGCTAACACAGATTGTTTTGCTTGTTCGCATTCAGATATGACAGGTATACCACCGGAGGTAATAACCCATAAACTGAATGAAGATCTAACATACCCACCTGTCAAACAAAAGAAAAGGAAGCAAGGTTCCTTCAAGAATCAGGTGATTCAGGATTAGGTACAAAAGCTTTTAGAAATTGGGTTATCCGCGAGGTAAAGTACCAGATTGGTTGGCTAATACTGTAGTAATGCCCAAAAAGAATGGTAAGTGGCGAGTTTGTGTAGACTATACTGATCTAAATAAAGCTTGCCCTAAAGATTCTTTTCCATTACCGCACATAGATCAACTAATTGATGCTACTACAGGACATGAATTATTAAGTTTTTTAGATGCCTATTCAGGATAAAATCAGATCAAAATGGATCCTCTAGATGAGGAAAAAACTTCCTTTATTACAGACAGGGGGACTTATTGCTATAAAGTTATGCCATTCGGCCTAAAGAATGTTGGGGCCACGTACCAGAGGCTAGTGACCAAAATGTATCAAGAACATCTAGGAAAAACCATGGAGGTGTATATAGATGATATGCTGGTGAAATCACAACAAGCAGGGGATCATATACAATATCTGTCAAATACATTTCAGATTCGTCGCAAATTTAACATGAAGTTAAATCCTGAGAAATGTGCATTTAGCGTGTCATCATGTAAGTTCTTGGAATTCCTTGTTTCTAACTGTGGCATTGAAGTAAATCCCGCGCAGATTAAGGCTATTGAAGAAATTCCGGATATACTTACGAGCAAAAAAGAAGTACATAGGTTCACAAGAAGAATAGCAGCTTTGGGGAGGTTTATTTCCAAGTCGTCGGGAAAGTGCTTTAAGTTCTTTTCAGCCCTAAAAAAGCAAAATAATTTGATTGGTCTGAAGAATGTCAACAAGCGCTCAATAATTTAAAAGCATACTTGTCAAATCCACCATTGCTAGCCAAACCAAAAGATGGCGAAAAACTACTCATCTACCTTGCTGTTTAGAAGTAGCGGTAAGTGCCGTATTAGTTCGAGAGGACCAAGGTAAACAATCTCCAATTTATTATGTTAGCAAGTCTTTATTGGATTCTGAAACTCGGTATCCTCATTTAGAAAAACTTGCACTAGCATTTATTATGGCATCTAGGAAATTAAGACCTTATTTTTAATGCCATCCTATCTCTGTAGTAACTGCCTACCCCTTGCGTAATATATTACATATACGAGAGTTATCAGGTAGATTAGCCAAATGGGCTATAGAGCTAAGCGAATATGACATTACATATCAACCTAGAACTGCAATAAAGGCACATGTTTTAGCAGATTTTGTGGCAGATTTTAGCCCAGGGAAACAAGTAGAGGCAAAAAAAGAACTACAGGTATTTAACGGGTCTAATCCAGGTACTTGGACCTTATTTACCGATGGCTCATCAATGTAAAAGGAGCAGGTCTAGGCATTGTCTTGATACTACCTGCGGTAGAAACTATACGACAAGCCATAAAATGCCATCCTATTACTAATAATGAAGCAGAATATGAAGCTGTGATTGCAGGTCTAGACTTGGCACGAGAGCTCGGAATAGAGCAGGTCATAATCAAAAGCGATCCGCAGCTCGTAGTTAACCAAATGCAGGGGACTTATATAGCTAGAGAGGCAAGGATGCAACAATACCTGGATAAAGCACAGGGCTTAGTTAGACAATTCCAAACTTGGAAAGTCACGTAAATACCAAGAGAAGAGAACGCCGAGGCGGATGCTTTGGCTAATCTTGCATTCGCCGCAGAAGTAACAAAGGAAGAAAACGCTTCTGTAATACATTTGCTTCATTCAGTACTTGATCAAGATAAAAATGAGGTAAATTACAATAATCTAACTTGGGATTGGAGAAACGAGATCGTCAATTTCGCAGTATGGAATACTACCTGAAGATAAGAAAAAGGCTCAGGCTCTTCGCCAAAAGGCTGCTCGTTACTGTTTAGATCGGGGCAATTTATATCGAAAAATGTTCGGTGGCCCTCTAACAAGATGTCTCGAGCCTTCTCAAACGGAATACGTGATGAAAGAAATACACGAGGGACATTGTGGAAATCACGTTGGAAGAAGATCTTTGGTATAAACTATAATTAGAGCAGGCTATTACTGACCAAAAATGGAAGAAGAGGCGGAAACTTTTGTGGCTAAATGTGACAAGTGCCAAGATATGGTAACAACATGCATCGACCAGCTGAATTTTTACATCCGTTGTTGCGCCATGGCCTTTTATAAAGTGGGGGATGGATATCGTAGGTCCACTACCACAAGCTAAAGGCAAGGTAAGATTTCTATTAGTACTCATTGACTATTTTACTAAGTGGGTAGAAGCAGGGGCCTTCAAACAGGTACGAGAAAAAGAGGTCAGAGACTTCATCTGGCGAAACATCATATGCCGGTTTGGGGTTCCAAAAGAGATCGTGTGTGATAATGGCCCACAATTCATAGGTGCACAAATCACAGAATTTTTCCAAAGTTGGCAAATTAAAAGGATTACCTCGACACCTTATCATCCAGTGGCCAATGGACAAGCTGAATCAACAAATAAAGTTATTATCAACAACTTGAAGAAAAGAATAGAAGAGTCAAAAGGCAAGTGGCCAGAGGTTCTACCTGCAGTCTTGTAGGCTTACCGAACAACAGCAAAGACAAGTACGGGAGAGACACCATTTTCACTTGTGTACGGTGTTGAAGCCTTAATTCCAGTTGAAATAGGGGAGCCAAGTACGAGATATACTCAAGCTACTGAAGAGTCAAATGAAGAAGAGATGCGGGTAAATCTGGATTTGCTTGAAGAAAGGAGAGAAACTTCCTTAATAAGAATGGCGGCGCAAAAACAAGTTATTGAGTGATATTACAATCGGAAAGCTCGTCTAAGATACTTCAAGATTGGGTACTACGTACTTAAGAAAGTTTTCCAATCCACAAGAGCAGCCAATGCAGGAAAGTTAAGTCCAAATTGGGAAGGGCCTTACAAGATTCGTGGTATCGCAGGAAAAGGTGCATATGAGCTTGAAACCATGGATGGCAAGATTCTACCATCAAGTCGGAATGTTGTTCATCTGAAGAAGTACTATTTCTAAGGGAAGGAAATACCAACAGTCAGGTATCCCCACTTACAATTTTTGTTTTTGAATTGTTAAAGTTATACTAACAATTTTAGATGATAGGCAAAAAGCTAGCCCACACCAAATGATGAAATTAGACCTAAAAAACACGCAGAAAAAAACATAATTCCCGGTCTAGGGTTACAACTATTCTGATGGAAATGGAATGGGTTAAGCAGTCTTCATCTAAATTATACCTCCGAGTCCCGTATGTTTTTCCTTTTCAGGAAAAGGACCGCATGGAAGGAATAATCAAGTGCTCGAGATTTCATACTTGAAAGCTCAAACACTTGGGGGACTATATAATATACATATAATATATGTATAAGGAAGGCAAAGAAGACTGGAACAATTAAATTTCAAGTCAAGCCTAAAGTCTACTCAACAAATATCAAGTTCAGAGCAAAGTCATGAGCCAAAAACACAAGCCTGATTCAAAAACCTGTGAAGAATACACTCGTGGATGTAAATTTTAAAATCTTACGAATGTATAGGTTAAAGGCAGTTTTTAGTCATGGGTCATAAAGAAACCCTTGGGTTTTCTTTTTTACAAATCTGTTGTAAAGAAAACAGTTACGGAAGAGTTATAGATGATACTTAAATACATGTAAGGTATTATTTAGTTTGACAAGTTCGAATGAAATAAAACTTTTCTCAAAGTTATTCCAAGAAACATTGTGTTCCTATTTCTTCTTTCGTATGTTTACACCATTATGAAGTTGAGACGTCTTCTTTATTAAGTGTCGTAAATAAAACGGCCCTCTTTTATAATTCGTGCTTGATTCAAAAAGCCGCGAAATTAATGAAGCATTTTTAAATGCAAAAGTTAAAAAGGGTAAAACAAAAACCCACATATTAAAATTGAAGTGGAAAACAAAGCCCTCAACTTAAAAGAAAAGGCAAGGGCAAACCAGAAAAAGAGCAGAACAGAAACTCAAGTCAAAGGCATCATAAAAGTTGAGCACAAACTTTTTGATATCTTAAATAACTTAGTTAAGACTAAGTTCTGGAGGTATGATGTTACCAAAAAACATTACCCCTAAATGAGACCAGGGGTAAAACCACCAAGTGTTCACCAACAAAACAAAAAAAAACTAGTTAACTTTACAATCAAACTTTCACTATGGAGCAGGTTCAACTTGATCAGAAGGGACTTGAACAACCACTACATCAGGATTAGCTTCAACACCTTTGGGAGTATCAGCCATGGGCGAAGAAAAACTTTGGCTTTGCTGAGTCTTCTCGATAGTTTCTTTAATCTTTGCTATCTCAGCATCCAAATTAAAACCTTCCTGGCTTACTTCTATAAGAGTGCCATGGCGCGTGTTCAAAATGGCCCAACTTACTTCAATAGCAGCTTTGTCTTCAAGAGCTTCATAATCTCTCTCCCAATGATCTATTTCATTCTTAAGCTCTTCCTTCTCGGCTAAAGCAGCATCATAAGAAGCCTATAAAGGGGGCAAGCGAACTCTCCAAAAACTTAACTTCATCGGTAGACACTTGGAGGTCTTCTTGGGCTTGGGTGAGCGTTTGAACAAGCTCACCTGCATAAACTTCTTTCTCATCCAACAAGGCTTTTTGACCTCTGATCTCTTCTGTAGCCTTAGAGAGTTGTTCAACAAAAGATGACTCAAGAAGGTGCTTATCCTTGCCCGCCTGGTTGGAAGAGGCTTTCTCAACTCCTAGCTCCACTGCATGACTTTTATCTGCTGCTCCAAGGTACACTTGTTCTCCTCTAAAACATCCATCTCAAGCTGGAGACTTTCATATTGCTCTTTTCAATTATCAGCCTCAATCTGATAGTCATGCATCAACTGCTCCGTATGTGAAACCCTTTTCATCATCTCCGTACCGATGACATTGATCTACAAAAAGAGAAAAGGGTGAAAATCCTAGTAAAAGGAAAATTACATAAGGTAAAAAGAGAAGTCTATACCTTCAATGATGATTGTACAATGTCGTTCATCCAAGTCAAGGAACTATGACTTTCTAGTTTTGACTTTTCCACCGGACCTATTAAGGGTTACATCAGCCTGGCCTGACTTCTTCAGAAGATTACCATCAGCGGGAACCTCAAGGGTAATTTGCTTCATTGCCCTGCTACCACTTGCAGAATTCATTACGAGAAGTATTGGCAGCAGGAACAGTCGCAGAGTTTATAATAGCTTCGGGCGCAGCAGAAATAGCAACGGTAGGAACGGGCACATGAGATTCCATTGGAACTGACACAGGAAAAGAGGCAAGAGGCGTTTCTTCAGCAACCAAGTCAAAACTTTCATTGTCAAAACCACGTGAAAAAAGGTGTTCGGCAGAGTCTTGAGGTGCCACAGGCGTCTCTTCATCAGAACTCAATAAAGTGGCTTCAGTAGGCTCGATCACAGAAACAGAACGAGGAGGGGGAGTAGCTTCATCATCCGAAATGACATGTCTTCTAGCCTGCGGCTTACGCACTAAAGAACTTCCATCCCGCTCCTCTTCATCTTCAGAATCCTGTGGTCTATCAGCTTTTCTTTTCGATGAAGAACTCACGATTATCTCTTGAACTCTTGCCAAAGAAAATCTAGAAGCTGCGATCGACTCAGCACTCACACCTCGAATAGGAAACCCTGATAAAAAGATGGGTTAATAAATTCTAAAGAGAGAATGAATGTAGGAAAAAGGAGGAAATAAAATTTTTACCGCGAGTCTTAACCTTCCAACCAAACCTATTCGAAAGGTACTTCCAAGACCTTACTTCCATCGGAGCAATTGTCAACAATTTTTCTACCCAACCACGAAAATTGGGAATCTCTTCAACAGTTCCCATGGTTGCTGAAAAAGAAAAGTAAAACAGTCACTGGAAGTACAAACTCTTAAAGGAAAAAAAGAGAAAGTTGTAAAGAAAACTTACGTGCAAAGTTCAACTTCTCAGGAAAGGGCATATTTTCTTCACCTACTAACCCTTTCGTAGGAGCAGCAACAAATCGGGCGTACCAGCCACGATCTTTATCATCTTCAGAGCTGACTAAAATTCTCTTACTCCTCGCCACCAGAGTAAAAATCCCATGAAGGAATAATTTAGGAGAGTAGAGATGGATTAGATGAAAAAAGGTGAAAGGCAATTGAGCCAAATACCTTAAACATGCAACAACCCTCCAAACAATAGGGCCAATTTGTCCTAAACACACATTAAAGAAGCGACAGAATTCAATAATGACTGGATCAATAGGGGGTCTAAAGTCTAATGTAAAGGGGTACGTATACACAAAGGAAAAGCCAGCTTTGAAAGATGTGATCCTTTGATCTGCATTAGGGATCAGAATTGGGAAATCAAACTTCCAATGACAATCTTTATGAGCAACAGAGATCAAACCTTCAGTAATCTGTGAAGGGTAAACGCCAACACGGTCATGAGAAGACATAGAGGAAACCTGGTTTCTAATCGACTCTCTGTCAGTATAAAAAGAGAGCTCAGCAGGGATAATCTCGTCTAATGTAGGCTCACGAATTGGCTCACCAGAATCCCTACCTCTAGAAGAAGACCTATGAGAAAGAGAAGGCCTAGTTCTAGAAGATGATGGAGGGGTAGGACTAGGTTGAGAAGGAGAACCTCGAACGGAAACTGATCCTATACTACGCAACCTACCGCCTCTCTTGCTTCTGGTAGGAGCGAGGGGAAGTTCATTAACAATAAGAACCTTTTGAGGATCAGTGTTTGAAGAAGACATAGTTATATGAAGATGAAGAAAAGATTGAATGGCAAAGTATGGAAACTTTTTCGTGAAAGAAAAGACAAGGATATATTTATACTTGGAAGCAACCGTCAAACAAAAAGGTAATGATGGAAACGTCATTATGAAAACTGTCACTTTGTGATTGATGCAGCCGTAAAAAATCCCTAAAAGGCGCTGAGGAGTTATAGAACCAATCATAGGGCGCCACGTATCACATGCATTAAATGGAAGTGACATAAGAAGCGTCAGTTCAGAAAAAGGTATAATGGTATGTGGGAATCGGCGGCAAAAATTCCCGCTTTAATGAGATCTACTTCCCAAATATTCAATTGCTTAATAAATGACAAGTGGGGGGGGGGGGGGACTATTTGTATTGGGGAAAATCGATATTACACTTGGAATTAATTATGTGGCTGACATGTCAAGACACATGGATTATTATAAGAGTGACCGCTGGCAAAGAGTACTTAAAGAGACGCGAATCTTAACAGGTACGAGCGAAGTTTCATGAAGACAAGAAAGAATGGTCACTCGGGCCTCTTAATAATCTGAAGAGATACCGGAGGAATGAATCAAGACAGCAAAAATTACATATTCATAGTATCTTCAATTAATGAGCGTAAATGATAGGAAACGTTAGAGAATTTTCACGAAGCAGTTACGATTGCCAATTATAACGTTTTATTAATGCCATTAAATGCTCATAATGCCTCTATTATGAGAGGAAAAAAAATGTTGTACTTGGAAATAGCTATAAAGGGAGAGAAATAACATTTGTATGGACACACTGATTATTATCGGAATTTACTTATTTACATTGCTTTATATTGCTTACTCAGCTACTTCTCAGTCCAATTTTCCTTTCTTGTTATACAATTATTTCTTTATTTGATTATCAGTAACCCGAGTTCTTCTAAAATTACGCTTTGACCGAAATTCCTCTTTTCGGGTTAAACATAGTGTATAATGTACATGGACTGAACTTCAATCACTGAAGTTTGCTTAATCAGATTCTAAGCATAGCCATTTCGCCATTCTATTTTTCTACTAAAATACATACTTTTGTTTTACTCATTGCAAGTTGCTTACTTAACCACAGGATATCATTTGCAAGTTCCCTCAATTTTTCATATTACAAACAGAGAAAAGGAAGTAATCAAGTAAGGAATAGTTTTACATAAAGTTGACATGCAGTTAAGCAAAAAAGAAAAGAAAAATTCACTATAGTCTGGACGTCACAAACGGTATTTTGTAGCTAATTCGGGCAGTGAGTAAAGGAAGAATAGTGAATGTTAAGGAGGTTATATCCTACCTCAAATCATTCAAGAAGTTCAAAATTGAATTTCAGGAGTACATCTCACTACAACCATTGATGGAATGAAGAGTGAAGACATGCGACTGAGAAAAGTTCGGAAAATGAGAATGAGCTAAAGGTTGAAGCCCTAGATGTATTTATATTCTTAAGGGTAAAAAATAGTTTTATTAAATTTTCTTGGGTTATTGGTTGACCCATTAATAATATTTGGCAAACCGAGGCCTAAACCGATAACCAAATAGTAAAAAAATACTAAACCGTTACCGAACTATTAACCCAATAACCCGATACCGATAACCCAATAAGCTTTTTTCGGTTCGGGCTATCGGTTTTACCCGATATATGCCCAGCCCTAGCAGCGAGTCGAGCAAGAAGTGCAGCAACGCGTCGAGCAAGAAGTTTTACTTTTGAGGCAACAAAGTGACGATCGATTTTGTTCTATAGAGGAGCAATGGAGGAGCATGAAGAGCGAGATGGCGTTATCATCCCGCCCATCTGTTGGTCCTACTTAGTTGATGCTTAACTGTTGAATATTATAAAACTTTTGTCAACTGATTAAGTGTAATATTGCTAACTTTTGTTAGCTGAATATGTGAAGTTTGCATAGTTAACTTTCAACTTTTGGATAATATACTTAACGTTTATGTTTGTTATACTTTGATTGCCATTTTTAATAATGTTATGCTTTTAGATAATTAAATATAATTATGATTTATTATATTTGAAAGTTTAAAGTTAAATTTGTGACACATTTCGTTAGTCACAATTATTTTACTAACCATTAAATTAGTGACACGAAATGTTCCGTGACAACATTTGTGAAGGATTTTTTTTTTGTGACGAAATATTGTGTCACAAATTTTATGGCGGGGTAAAGAAAATTGTCACAAGAAAATATCAGTCATAAATATTATGATGGACAGAGCCGTCACAATTCCGTCAAAGTTTGTGACGGAATCAAGCACAGAGGGCTGCATAATTTAATGACGGATAATCCATCACAATCTCGGTCACAAAAAAACTGTGAGGGAACGCAATTCCATTGATAAATGATTTATGACCAAAGATTATGTGACGCCTGTGATTCCGTCACAAACGATGAATTGCGACAGAATTGTGACGGAATTGTCCTCACAATTTTGACTTTTTTTGGTAGTGGCATGTGCCCGGCAACAAGCGATGCTCAAAAGCGCCCGTCAGCAGGCAACACCATCAGCGCTCGCGCACTCATTTTCCGCGCGCAGCTCACATAGATTGAAGCTATTGACAAGGATGCTGCCCCTACAAGTGCGGTGCCGTAGGACCAGCTTTTCCTTTGCATAAGCCTAGGTCCTTTTCCATGTAAATATATATACCCTCCGTTTCAAATTAGACGAGCTACTTTTTCTTAAATTTCATGCCATGTCAAGCTAGCTCATCTTAATTGAAACGGAGGGAGTAGTAGTTTTATTTCTTGTATTTGCATTATGATTCTCTAACTTTATATTTTTATTTTTAAGACATACATAAGGAAGTATAGTCGTTGAAGTTTTCTCCAAGCAATCAAATCTCTGTATTGGTGTCGCGGAAAGTAATCACACGAAAGTTGGTTGCTTTTGCCTTACGTCACGCTTCTAAGACATCTCGAAAAGGCACCGCGTAATATTCAGCGCACACGCATTTTTCATAACTTTTATAATTTTGAAGCAATTTTATCTTTTTTGATTTATATGTTTTCTTAACTAATTTTATTTTCTTAACTAAAGGAGGAATTGCCATCCTTTGGCACGACAACAATGTCCACCTCAACCATATTCGACTAGATGGTCAGGAGATCCATGCAATGATCCAGTTACTCCCAAACCACCAACCTTGGTTATTTAGCACTGTTTATGCTAGTACTGACGTGAAAAATAGGCAACAATTGTGGCAAAACCTAGAGAATATAGCCAGTAACTACAAAGGAATGTGATTCTTAGGAGGGGACTTTAATGAGGTAATTAGCCAAGAAGATAAGTGGGGAGGGAGACAGTAGAAGTAGAGCCTCTCGTTTTCAATCTTGTATTAACCACTATAACCTTATAGACCTTGGCTTTAAAGGAGCAAAATACACTTGGTCTAATCACAGACATAACCATTCCGACCTAATTCTTGAACGGCTTGATAGGTGCTTTGTTAACGCAAACTAGTTTAGAGTATTACCCATACGCAAGCGTTACTTACCTACCAAAAACGTACTCTGATCATAACCCCCTCCTAATTTCCCTCTTTCAACAAAATAGAAACCCCGCTCAACGTATTTTTCGACTTGAAACATATTGGTGTCACCATCCATAATTCAATGCCTAATTCTTGATAGCTGGAACGGTCAAACCCTACCAAATGCCACTACCCTTTTTATTGATAAGGTTAAAAAATGGGCTACCGCCACTTTTGGTAACATTGTACAAAAGAAAAAAACAAATCCTTGCAAGAATTGGTGGCATTCAAAAATCTCCTCACTATCCTACTAGTACTTTCTTGAAGGAACTTGAACAATCCCTAACCAACGACTATAACAATATTCTAAAAAATTGAAGAGGACTATTGGAAACTTAGGTCGCGTATCAATTGGCTTAGTGAGGGAGACGCGAGCACTAAGTTCTTCCATATGAGTGTCCTAAATCGTAGGCGTAAAAATCGTATCTCTTTCTTCAAAGATGACCATAATAACTGGATTAACGCCCATGATAAAATCCTTGACCATACCCTTACTTATTTCCATAATATTTGTCAAACAAGCCATAAACTGACTAACAGGGCTGACATGAAATCCTCCTCAAGCTCCACATCATACACAAACTTAGTAGCTCTAGACAAGCCTTTACAAATTAGGAAATCACAGGCCATATTCTTCTTCAAACCATTCAAAGCCCCAAGCCCTGACGGCCTACACCCCTTCTTCTACCAGAAATATTGGCACGTTGTTAAAAAATCCATTCTTGAGTATTGCCACTCCATATTTGAAAGCTTCACCATCCCGGAGAAACTCAATACAACCTAACTTTGTCGAATTTCAAAATTTCCAAATGCAAATAACCTCAAAAATTTTCGTCCCATTGGACTTTGCAATACAATATACAAAGTTATTACAAAAATCATTGTTAACCGTATCAAACCATTCCTAGATATTCTAATTGGCCCATTTCACTCCAATTTCTTTAAAGGACGACGAGCGTCAGATAATGCCATCATCATTCAGGAAATTGTTCATCACTATAATAAAATAAAAGGCACCAAGGGGAAGCTTCTCCTAAAAATTAATTTTGAGAAAGTTGATCGGCTTGAATGGTCATTCATACGTATATCCCTAAACTATTTCAATTTTCTCCCCGTATCACTAATCTTATTATGGCATGTATTACCACCTCCCGTATTGTCGTTCTTGTAAATGGCTCTCAAACGGACTTCTTCAAGCCATCAAGAGGATAAGACAAGGTGACTCTATGTCCCCATACATCTTTATTTTTTTTATTGAACTTCTTTCTATCCTTATAAATCACCAAGTTGATTTAACACTTTGGTACCCTATTCTATTAAGTCCAACAGGACACCCCCACCCCCCCTCGCAACTAATCTTCTCGAAGAATTACTCTGCTATCCTAAAAAATTCCATTTCAAACATCCTTAATATCAAAGTCAGTGATAACTATGGGAAATACCTGGGCTTCCCAATACTAAATAATAAACATAGACCAATTGACTTTAGATTCATCCTCGACAATCTTAATAAAAGACTGTCCAGCTGGAAAACTCAGTTTCTCTCACTTGCGGGAAGAGCAACCCTAGTCCAAACAACCCTCAATGCCCTCCCAAACCATGTAATGCAATACACTATTCTGCCTAAAGCAACTCATAAGCAAATTGGCAAAATACAACGAGACTTCTTATGGGGCAGTAATGAAAATGTCATAATCCATTACATAAATTGGGGCACTGTCTCAGTGCCAAAAGATGTCGAGGGACTTGGAATAAGAAAGGCTACTGATAAAATACTGCCATTATTATAGGCCTCACTTGGAAATTCTTTATCCACCCTACCACCATTTAGGCTAAAGTTCTTACCTCCAAATATGTTGGTAGATACTCCAAGAATACTCATTCCTTCATATGGAATAACATTCTCACGGGTTGGAAAATTTGCGAACAAGCCATTGTTTGAAATATCGGGGATGGTAGGAACATTGACTTCTGGCATGCAAATTGGTTACCTTGCACTAAAAACCTGCGTAGCATGATACAAGGCCCCCTATCAAATAATAATTTAAATCTCAAAGTTTGAAATATTACTAGTAATAACACATGGGACTTGTCAAACCTCGCTTTTGAACTTCCACCTCATATTTCAAACGAGATTCTTTCCTTACAAACAAACAATGGTTATAACAATATTCATACTCCAATGTGGGACCCTACCACAAATGGTATATTCACAACCAAATCTATCTACTCACTGATAGCTCCTAATATTGTTCTAAACCAAAGTAAAGACTTCAAGTGGCTTTGGAAATAAAAACTTAGAATAATATTAAGTATTTCTTATGGCAATGCTATCATGATCGTTTACAACTAAAGCTATTTATGTCATATTGGTATCGATACATCAATGTACTACTCTATTTGTAGCTCAATAGAGGAATCACCCCAGCATATCTTTCTCTTCTGCCCCATGGCCACCTCCCTATGGCAGAACCTATGCATTAACACTCAATCACTTGATATTCGCACCACCCATTGGATATAAGCTCTCTACAAAAGTAACCCTCAGATTAATTGTCACTAACATGGGACTGTCTCTTCTCCTTTGCACTATGGCATTTATGGTTAAACAGGAATAGGAACATTTTTCACAGACTTTGCTAATCTATAAATCGAAATACCTTAATCTCTAGAGGCCTGGAATATCTTCATTGTAGTAATATCACCTGTGGTAACGTATCAGTTCTTCCTAAATGAGAATCCCCCACCATGAACCAAATAAAGCTTAATATTGACAGAGCTTTTACAAGTATATTTAAGCAAGGAGGATTAGAGGGAGCATTTAGAAAAAACAACGAAGATTGAATACTAGGATTTAGTAAAACTAGTTATGGTCCATCCCCACTCTCCATGGAGCTGCAGGCATTATGCTATGGATTGCAGCTAGCAAAAGAACATAACTTGACCAACCTTCAAGTTGAAACGGATTCAACATCAGTACCAACAATACTTGAAACATCCAACTATCCACCCTATAATGCACTCATCTCTACTTGCGAGTATTAACTGAAGAAGTTGGGGAATCCACCAATCCTACATAACTTCCACAAAGTAAACAAAGTGGCACATGAGCTCGTAGGGCTGGGCATATATCGGGTAAAACCGATAACCCGAACTGTTAATTGTTTACTGGGTTATCGGTATCGGGTTATTGGGTTAACGGTTCGGTAAGGGTTTAGAACTTTTTTACTATTGGATTATCGGTTCGGGCATCGGTTTGCCAGTTTTGTTAATGGGTTAACCGATAACCCAATAAGAATTAATAAAATTATGACTACCCTTAAGTATATACAAATGCTAGGGGCTTCAGTTCATTCTCTCCTATTCTTTCTCAACCCCACTCTTCAATTGCTTCATTTTCATTCTTCAGAGACCTTACTAGTTACTCCTAGCGCAAGTCTTTAGTATACTATATGTGAATTATTCTCTTTGTTTCTTAACTCCAGTGAATTGTCTTTTATTTTTTGCTTAACTCTAGATTGAGTTATCTTATCGGGTAAACCGATAACCTAACCGATAATGATCGATAACCGATTAACCGATACCCGATAACCGATGCCCACCCCTATGAGCTAGCACAACATGGAGTCAAGCAAGCCAACGTCTACTATAATCAAGTATATCCATCCGTACCAGCATTCCTAATGGATGCCATCCAAGATGACAAGGAAGGCTTACTACTACTAGGAAAAGGAAAAAAAGAAAGAAAAACTCAACACTACAGCCTTCCCGTTTCTTCTTCGTTTCCCTGTTTAAAACCCTACACATCGTCTCATCCAGGCAATTAATTCAATATAGTAGTAGTAGTTTAGATTCGATTTATTTTTGTCTCTGTTTTTCATTGTTTGAATTTTCAGATACGTGTTCTCTGCTAATGGATGTTGTTAAAACGAATATTTTATATCGAAAAAATCTAAGCTTTGGTTTCTGGTTTCACGAGGATGAATGCACTAGGCGGATCAATGATTTAAATAAAGCAGATTAACTCTTAGGTTCTTACCATTAAATTCATCACTTGTAAAATGATAGGTTCAATTTTTTTACAAAAAAATTATGGTTTTCACATATCTAATTAAGAAACTGTTGGAGTGATCAGTTGAATTGTTGACTATATGTTACATCCTCTGCTGCTACTAGATGATAAGCAACATAATTTCTGGAAATCGAAAAAAAAAAAAAGAAACACCTAAAGAGTAACGAGATGAACTACTCTTGAACATTGTTTCCAAGAGCTTAAAGGAGCTCAGTTGAATTGAGAGAAAAGAGAATAGAGAGTGTTATTGATATTCACCACAATAGGTGATTACAGAGAAGAGACTTTGTGTGCTATATAGATGAATCCATGTGATGTACAGTTAGTTAGTTATAACTAACTTCTGGAAATCACATGACACACACGTGCTTTCTAACAACCTTCACTAATGACTTTAGCTACTAACTCAACTACTGACTCAACTACTAACTCGACTACTAACTGTGATTATTCCCTAACTATAGTTATTACATTCAGATACGTAAAAATACTCCCCTCTTCAGACAATCCTTGTCCTCAAGGATTAAAAGATGGAAATTTGAGCTTGAAATCCGGCAGATCCTCCCAAGTACTGTCCTCTGGTGCAGCATTCATCATTTGACAAGGACTTGTGCTATTTCCTTGCCATGCTTCTTGGCCAGTCTTCTATCTAATATTGCTTCATGTTCTAAAAGGACATGTCTTGAGTCAGAATGGACCACAGGTAATGTCACAAAAGCAGTGTGAGCTCTAATTTCTTCTTGAGCAGAGAAACATGCAACGTTGGGTGAATCTTTGAGTGTGGTGGTAGAGCTAGAGTATAGGCCACCTGTCCTACCTTGGCACTGATTTTGAATGGCCCAAAGAACTTAGCAGATAATTTCTGGTAGGAATGGTTCTTTAAGGAGAGTTGTCTGTAGGGTTGTAACTTGATGAAGACCCAATCAATTACTGCATAACTCCTATCAGTTCTGCCCTTGTCTGCTTGCACTTTCATCCTGTGTTGAGCTTTCTCCAAGTGAGTCTTTAAAGCCCTTAATGTTGCTTCTCTTGCCTGTAAGCTCCTATCTATCACATCCAACTGGGAATCAAAGGGCTGGTAAGGAAGTAGAGGAGGTGGTTTTGACCATAAACAGCTTCATATGGGGTCATATTGGTGGCTGAGTGAAAGGTGGTGTTGTACCACCATTCTGCAAGGGGCAACCACTGTGTCCATTCCTTTGGTTTTTCAAAGGTCATGCATCTAAAATAGCATTCTAAACATCAATTGACAACTTCAGTTTGGCCATCTGTTTGAGGATGGTAGGCAGATAAAGCCAGGAGTGAGACTTTTTGTAACTTTAACAGTTCTTGCCAAAATTTGCTTGTGAATACCTTTTCCCTGTCAGACACAATAGTTCTGGGCATTCCATTATGTTGGAATACTCTCTCCATGAAGATTTGAGCCACTTCTAAGGCTGTGTAAGGATGTTTGAGAGCCAAAAAATGAGCAACCTTACTGAGTCTATCTACCATTACAAAAATGACCTCTTTACCTACAGCTTTAGGCAATCCTTCTATGAAATCCATAGAGATATCTTGCCAAACTCCCGCAGGAATAGGTAAAGGTTGCAATAGCCCTGGGTAAGCCACATTCTCTCCTTTGCACCTTTGACATACATCACATTCCCTTACATAGTGATACACATCCAATTTCATCTTTTTCCAGTAGAAATCCTACTTTAACCTGTTGAAGGTAGCTGTGATACCAGAGTGTCCTCCCATAGCATTTTCATGATAGAATGGCAATAATTTTTTCCTCATCTCAAGATCTGCGCCTACCAGCATTCTCCCTTTCCTGCTAAGTATGCCACCTTGAAACAAGTAGTGAGATTTATAACAGGTACCAGATTGCAGCCCTTGAATCAGCTTTTTGAGTGCTGGATCTTGTGTCCAGTTGTGCTTAACTGCTTCCAAAAGTTCATAGGAGACCCCATAAATGCAAAATTGTTCAATTGAATCCTCCTTCCTTGAAAGAGCATCAACTGCAATGTTGTCCGTACCCTTTTTGTAGGATATGGTGTAATCATAACCTAACAGTTTGATTAACCATTTTTGTTGGCTAGGAGTGGTGATTTTCTATTCAAGTAGATATTTGAGGCAGTGATGGTCAGTTTTGATTACAGAGTGTCTTCCCAGTAGGTAAGGTATCCATTTTTGAACTGCAGTAACCAATGCTAGCAGCTCCCTCTCATAGGCTGATAGTGCTTTGTTTTCTCTGATAAGCCTTTGCTGAAAAAGGCTATAGGCCTGCTATCTTGAGCTAACACTGCTCCAATGCCAGAACCAGAAGCATCGATTTCCACTACAAATTCCTTGTTGAAATCAGGTAATGCCAAAACAGGTGTTGTAGTGAGTCCCCTTTTCAAATCTTCAACTGCCTTAGTGGCAGCAGAGTTCCAAATGAAATTCCCTTGTTTCAGAAGATCATGTAAGGGCCTTGCAATAATACCATACCCCCTTATAAACCTTCTGTAGTGCCCAGTGAGGCCCAAGAAGCCCCTCAATCTCTTTAGTGTAGTTGGTTGAGGCCAGTTCATCACTACTTCTACCTTCTGATGATCCATAGAAACTCCTTCTTCAGAGATTACATGGCCTAAGTAATCTATTCGTTTTATACCAAAGGCACACTTGCTCTTCTTGACATAGAGCACATGGGATCTCAATACTTGAAAATCTTCCTCAAGATGAATTAGATGATCTGCCCAGCTAGCAATGTATATAAGAATATCATCAAGGAAAACCAAGACTGATGTTCTAAGGAAGTCATGAAATATCTGATTCATTAGGCTTTGGAATGTTGAAGGTGCATTAGTTAGGCCAAAGGGCATGACCATGAACTCACAGTGGCCATGGTGAGTTCTAAAAGTAGTTTTTGGAATGTCAGGCTCATACATCCTGATCTCGTGGTATCTAGACCTAAGGTCTAGCTTAGAGAAATACTTGGCTCCATGTAACTCATCTAATAGTTCTTCAACGATAAGGATTGGGAACTTGTCCTTCACTGTGCAATCATTCCATTTCCTGTAGTCCACACGCATCCTCCAAGTGCCATCTTTATTTTTCACCATTACAATCGGTGAAGAATAAGGACTGGTGCTATGTCTGATTACACCAGAGGCTAGCATCTCATCCACCATCTTTTCTATTTCATTCTTCTGAATGGTTGGATACCTATAAGGCCTCTTGTTGACTGGGGAGGTACCTTCCTTCAGAATAATTCTGTGATCATGCATCCTAGAAGGAGGAAGTTTGCTGGGCTCTTCAGATAGATCACCATATTTCTGGAGTACTAGCTGCAATTATACAGGTTCACTTTGAGTCTTCTGTTGGGATTCCAAAGAGAACAAACTGACATCTCCTTCTACTATTTCTTCTGTTAGAATGCCTAATGATATCATGCATAGCTCTGCAGGTTTAGCTAACAACTTATCCATCTTGCCAGATTGGATTAGTTTAGCAGCAGGAGGTTGGATACCCCTCAAGGATATCTTTTGGCCCATGATAGTGAACTCCATCTTGAGCTTTCTGAAGTTCCAAATGATATCTCTGAGAGTGATTAACCACTTAATTCTTAGCACCATGTTACACCCTTCAATGGGCAGTACTAACATATCTGAATCAAAGGAAACTCCCTGTATTTTCCATATCAATTTCTTGCACACATAGTGACTGTGTACCTTATTGCCATCAGCTACTGAAACTGCAAAGGATGAGATGACAGTCAAAGCACATCCCAATCTCTTATGAGTGTTGAGATATAAGAAATCAGGGGTGCTACCAGTATCAATAAGTACATGTACTGCCTTTCCTTTAATAGAGACTATTACTCTCATGGCTCTAAAGTCATGAATACCATTCATAGCATGTACAGATACATGAGGTAGAATGGACCCTTCCGGATCAGTTTCTAAACCTTGTGCTATCATGATTAATAATTCTGCAGGGTCTAACATCACTTCTTCCTCCAATTCTACTGGTTCAATACCCTCATCCACTTCCATGGAAAAGAATTGTCTTCTCTTCTTGCAGATGTGGCGTGGGGTGTACTTCTCATCACAATTAAAACATAATCCTTTACTTCTCCTCTCCTCCATTTCAGCATGAGTTAAAAGTTTGGCATTTTTGTAGGGTGGTTTAGGATTAATAGGGTAAGGGTGTTAGTGTTTTGGAAAGGGCAGTGGTTTGTGTGAGAGACTGGTTGTTCCAAGGTAAGAAGAAGGCGATTTCATAGGGAAATTTCTGGGATTATTTCTGGGATTTGGCAAAATAGGTGTTGAGAGGAAAATCTGTTTTTGGACTTCTAAAGTTTGTTCCTATATTCTTGCTAGGCTTATGGCTTTGGCTAAGGATCTAGGATTTAACATTTTAACAGGCAGTCCAATTTTAGGTTTCAACCCCCTTATGAAACAACTAACAACATATTCATCTTGCAATTCTACTCTATTAAGCAATTCATCAAATAGGTCAATGTGTTCTTGAACAGTTGTTACCTGTCTTAGGTCTTTAAAATCCCCCATTGGATCGTCAGACAGTTCTGCTCCAAATCTAGAATAGAGGCACCCTACATACTCCCCCCAGTGAGGCTACTCCCTTGTAACCCTCGACTTCATGAATCATTGATGTCATTGCAGAGCTCGACCTTCAAGTTTAAAGGAAGCCAATTTCACTTTTGAATCTTCAGGAGTCTCGTCCACATCGAAGAACTGCTCACACTTATAGAGCCAATCCTTCAATCCAGTTCCATCAAACTTAGAGATGGCCACTTCCACCTGGTAATTTCTAAAGGGAGGTTGATGCTTGACGGCTCTAGCCACTCGATCCTCTGCGCGATTTCTCAGAATTCCTCACCCTTATCTGCTACTGGTCCATTTTGTGCATGATTATCCCCATTGCCTTATCATCACCTTCTTAATTTCATCTAATGCCTAGGCAAATTTTGCTTCCACTGAAGTAGTCAATTCAGCCACTGTATGAACTACAGAATCCACAGAACCTTTCAGGTTATTAACATCCTTGCGTAACTCTGCCATTCGTGTATTGTAATCGCCCATTGTCGTAGCCAAGGAATCAGAGCTCTGATACCAATGATATGCAACAGAATTTCTGGAAATCGAAAAAGAAGGAACACCTAAAGAGTAACGAGATGTACTACTCTTGAACAGTGTTTCCAAGAGATCAAAGGAGCTCAGTTGAATTGAGAGAAAAGAGAATAGAGAGTGTTATTGATATTCACCACAGTAGCTGATTACAGAGAAGAGACTTTGTGTGCTATATAGATGAATCCACATGGTGTATAGTTAGTTAGTTATAACTAACTTCTAGAAATCACATGACACACACGTGCTTTCTAACAGCCTTCACTAACGACTTTAACTACTAACTCAACTACTGACTCAACTACCAAATCGACTACTAACTGTGATTATTCCCTAACTATAGTTATTACATTCAGATACGTATCACTAGATTTAATATAAGGATTTGGTTTAGTTATATAAAATTGTAAGATTTAAAAAAGAAGAAATAAAGATTTCAGTGCGTCTCTGAAACAATAAACCAAGACCCCACTGGTGCAATTTTCACTCGAGGGTCTTATGGAAACAGCCTATCTACTCCACCGGGTAAGGTAAGGTCTACATACATTCTACCCTCCCAAGACCCCACCTGTGGGATTTTATTGGGTGGTTGTTGTCTGAAACAATAAACCAAATATAGAGAAAGATATTTTTTATCAATTTTGGACTTGGGGTATCAAGTTGTTTAGTGCCTTCGAAATTAATTTCAGATCATAAATCCCTGACTGACTTGTGAATTTCTTATCATCTATATGATCATTCGAGTTACGTGTGTATTCACACACACCACTTTTGTTTCCGCGTTTATTCTTTTTTGCAAAATTTCTTGTTAACAGCTTCTTCAACATATTTTCTCCTGTTATTCGTCTACTGACTCTTACATATCTTTGTTTTTTTATGGCAAAACATAAAAATCAGTAAATAAAATATGGTATTAGACTTATATCTATCTGCCGGATGGATGATTCCTCTCAAGTTCTCCCTCTCTCTGCCTCTCCTGCAAACCGTGGTCTGTTCCTCCGCACTTTTTAACCAAAAATTGGGATTTCGGTCAAAGCTTTATTTTAGAAGAACTCGGATTACTGATAATCAAATATATAATGAATAAAAGAAATTGACTTTTACAAGCAGAAAAAAACAAAATAGATCAGTGTATTGCAATAGTATTTCGTGTCCTTACAAATGTTCAATCTTCCCCCTTTTATATCTATCTCGAAGTAATATGTTTTTTTCTTTATCATAATAGAGTCTTTATGACAACTAATGGCATTAATGTAACGTTATAATTGGTAATCATAACTGATTCACTACAAATTCCATAACGCTTTCCGTAATTAATGCTTATTAATTACCAATAATACGTATCTGTACCTCTTTTACTACAAAAGTTCATTCTTCTGATATAACTGCTGAATATCAATAGGTACGAGCTTTTACCCTTCCTCTACCCGTACCTGTTGAAACTCGTGCCTTTTTACTTTGCCAATCAATCACTTTTCTACTGGTCCACGTGTCATGATATATCACCTTATATTTAATTCTATACACGAACTCAATTTTTCCCAATTCACGCACGTGCATGGTTTCCTATGAGAAGTTGAAGGCCGTGATTTCATCTTTTATGGAGTTTAAATGGTTGGCGCCAGGCTATTTGGTCGTTCAGACAGTGGTAGTAAGTCTTTTTTACCTAATTATTGAGTTTCTCGACTTGGAATTGTGAGGTTGTTTAAGGCTATAAATCTATCACATGAAAGGGAGCTTGAACATAAGGAATGATTAAGTTTGACAATGTAGTCACTATGTTATAGTCTTGTCAATGACATTGCCACAAATTTATCCTTTGAGCAGAGGTATCAAGTTGGTGCATGGTTCTGCCATTTTCCGCCGTTACTAGAAATCCGAAAAAAGCGACCACAAAAAAGTGACCAAATTTGGTCGCTTACAAGTCACAAATTGACCAAAAAGCGTCCAAACTGACTTGGTCGCTATTTTGTTGATCCATTTACCTTAGAGACCAATTAGCGACCAACTATGGTCTCTAAGGTAAAAGGACCAAATATTCCGGTAAACAATATACCGACCAACTTTGGTCGCTTTAATATTTTAATAATATAAATTTAGCGACCAAAGTTGGTCTCTATATTTAAATTACGTTTTTTTTTAAAATTTATTATTATTCAAAATATAGCGACCAACTTTGGTCTGTAAACCAAATATTATATTTTAAAATCTGAAAAAATAGCGACCAAAGTTGGTCGCTTTTTTTAAAAAAAAAAAATTTAAATTTCTTTTAAACATAAGCGACCAAAATTGGTCGCTAATTTCAAGAATTTAATTTTTTTTTAAACATAAGCGACCAAAATTGGTCGCTAATTTCCAGATTTTTTTTAATAGAATAGCAACCAAAGTTCGTCGCTTTTTAGGAAATCTGGGTTAATTAGCGACCAACCTTGGTCACTATTGCCCAGAAAATATTATTTTTAATAGAATAGCAACCAAAGTTGGTCGCTTTTCTGGGTATAATTTTGGCAGAAACTGCCTGTTTTGGCAGCTACACCACCTGCCAGCATACCAAATTCCCTATTACAAGCAACAACAACAACAATACCAACAACAAAACCAACAACAACACAACAACAACACAACACAACAACAACATTAACAACAACATTAAAACCAACAAAGTATAAAGTTCAATAGAACTAACACATTAAAACTAAGTTAACGCTTATTACAAGCCCATTCGAAAACCGGTTCTATTGTCTAGTTCAAAGTATATAAAGTACTCAAGGAGTGTTGACTCATTAGGTGGATGACTGCGTATGAATTCCTCCACGTCAGCTGTGAAGCGAACCTATAAGAAAAATTACATTGAATTAGTATTTCAAAATTTATATAAAAGTAAATCAAAATACATAATGAAAAGTAAAAAACTTACATGTACAGTCGAGGCTCGGCCCTCGAACCACCTTTCTGGATCAGTCTCTTTCTTCTTCTTTACAATACGAGTCTCATTGAATAGCTCATCTTGCTTCATTGGCATCATAAAGCTGTCTGGTGGCTTTGGTGATTATCCTCGTAGTAATATTACTCGGGATGAGCTTGGATACAGTACCTCGCAGGGTGTGTCTTTGATCAATTGTTGTTCTCATTAGCGACAATGATGATGAGAAGGCAATGGCATGTGTTTCAAACAGTGATGGTGTAGGTAGGAATTTAACATTTCCTAAGCAGATAAAAGAAGAGGTTATAGAGGAATTCTCTATTTTATTTTCCAAGAGGAAAAGAAGTTTAATTGAGAGTGACAAGGTTGATGGTAATGGAAAGTTGTCCGTTGCTCATGGCAGTTCCCATAAAAGGGGGATCATAAGACTCTGTGATGACAAAGACGAAAGGAAGTTTTATTCTCAACTTTCTTCCAAGTCCGATCCGTACAAGCTTAATGAGATTGGTGATATTTCTTCGGATTCAGACAATGATTTGAGTGACAAAAGTATGGAAATGCTAATCAAAAGAATTAAAGGTAAAACGTTTTTCTTGGAAGAGAAGGATGCTGAACTCTGCTTCCCCTTTAAAGGTTCAACTCATATCCCAAAGTTGGTTTCTATCTGCTTCCCCTTTCGTAAGCGACCAACTTTGGTCGCTAATTTTAAATTATATTTATTTATATTTTATAATTTTTTTTAAATAATAATATAATTATTAAAATTTTATAACTAGGTCCCACTTTAGCGACCAAAGTTGGTCGCTAATTTCAATATTTCTTTGACCAAGCAAGTCTGACCAGTCCGGTCAACATTTTGACCACATTATCGACCAAAAAGCGACCAACCTTGGTTGCTAATGTATTTAGAATAATTATTTAATAACTTTCTCTAATTTAGCGACCAACTTTGATCGCTTTTCTTGACAGACCAATTTTGGTCGCAAATTGTTGGTCGCTTTTTTTCCGAATTTCTAGTAATGCGCTTGGCCATAGGATTTATATTCATTATATATACTTCTTTATACTGTGTTTTTTAAGTTTGGGTGGCAGATCAATTTGATAATTTACTTTGCTGATATTGTTTGGAGACTAAAGATGCTTCCTTTTAAACTTTAAAGTGGTGATTTTTTTTACTACCATTGCCTTCGAGTGCTGCCTTCCTGCTGTTAGGGGGTACTCATCATCCGTTTATTTTTGTCTTGGGGATTTGCCCGGGTTGTGGCTTTATACTTCATAACAGTGTGTTGTACTCTGTTGTTGGCATCGTGACATGCCTTTCCGTTTAATTGGTGCCAAGGCTAAATTTATGATCGAGGTCATTCCTCAGGTAACTGCTGCAGCACCTTTTGGAGTTCAATTATGGGTATCTCGCTCTAGTAGTGCGCTTGGCCATAGGATTTATATTCATTAATTATTAGTTTGTTTTTTGAATTTGAATTTCAAAAGAAATTGAAATAACTATCTTTTTAAAATGTTTTTTGTATTTGAATTTTAAAATACTGAAATCTATCTTTTCACATTTTTAAAAGTTAACTTATCAACAACGACGATTTGTAATAAAATTTGTGAACACGTCTCATTAAACTTATCATCTTAATTTTTTTTTCTCAAATGTGTCGACAAAACTGCCTCAACTGCTCTTTCAAACACCTGATCACAATCATGGACTTTTTGCTGTGTGTCTAGAGAAATTCAACAACTTATCAATGGGAAAACCAAAGTTGGCCGGTAGTAAAATATTTTTAAAAAAAAATTGTGATTGAACAATTTTTGTATATATATACAAGTATAGAACAGTGATCAAGTGACTGTTTGGTTTGCGGATACGTGGCATGTGATGTTGTTGTTGAAGTTATTTAGGCGTTCTGCTTTGAATTTTATGGTCGACTTCATTTCGTGTAGTATTAGAAGTACTCTGCTTTGACTTCATGCCTGATTCTTATGCAACTTTTGAGAATCATAGCGCCAGAGTAAGAATTTCATGTATAAATCTTTATCTTATATCCTGAATTATATATTCTATTCTCTGGTTCTGAGGTGCACGCTTGCACATTAACTTAATTTGTGTTGGTGGAGTTGTATATTTTAAGATTCAACCTTTTGCAGTGGGCAAGAAGGAGGATCGCTAATGTTTGATATTACACTATCATAAGAAAACTAATCCCCCAGGTATGAATCACTCTGCAGAAACAATAATCCATAAATCATAATGAAATCTGTCTGAATCACTGTTTGGATAGATTCAACATTATTAAAAGAGGTTTTTCATTTTCCTGAAATATTTTTCGTTTGTTTATAATTTTCATAACTCGGTTCGGTCTTTCCTTTCCACTTAGTTTTTGGCATTGAATGATTATGGCCACAATTATTATAATTGTTTTTTCCTTTTGGAGCTCTTTTAAGACAACCATATAGTAATAACTATTAAAAAATAATTAATGAGGAAAAGTTTGTCATGTTATCATCTTCAGGGATCATTTTATGTGTTTCTGTAACACAACATGTTACTAAGAGAGAGACAGATGGAGAATAACAAAGATGAAAATTAAGGTTCCTCATTTGGATCGAGCTAATTTTGTTCCATCTTGATATGAGAGTGTAGAGTAATGTTCATTCTAAGAATTTATCTTCTTTTTTTTTTTGTGGTTAAAGATTTTTTAATCTCTTCTTTGGCTTATGACGTTGAGTTGGCGAACCTTGCTGATATGATATTCTTTTTTGTTTGCCTTTTTTTATTATTTTTCAAGCCTTTTGCATGCCTCCAAGTATATATAAATTCATACAAACCTTTTAGATTAAGTATTAGTGAAGTGAGGAAAGATTTATAGGTTGTGAAATTTTAGTTTCTTTGTGTTCCTTTTTTACATTTTTTTTCAAAGCAATATCATACTTTTTATTGTTTATATATAGAAGTCTGCTTCATTTGGAATAATTATGCATTCTGTTATCTATTGAATTATATGCTTTGAGTTCATCTCTACACCTTTACATATAGTAAAAATAATGATGAATTAAAAAAAAATGTGTCTGTTTATGAGAATTAACAATATTTGCGCAAAATACTGGAGTGGAGAGACTATTAAACATATTATTGCATTCATTTTCTCTTTCTTAATACAGGGAGAAAAAAATTAACATGAAAAACACTCTACCATTTTTAATTTTTTTGTAACAAATAGGATCCGTAACGGAATTAGTCAGTATAGATTATGCAAAGTAATTTTTTCTTTACGTGTATTTTACTTCTAAGAACCTTTTTTGGCACTTTCAATGAACCATTACAAGTTTTATTTTTTGGCAGATAAGGTAATGTTCCTTCAATTGAGCGGACTATCTCATGAATTGGTTCTTATACATTTTAACCTCTGATAAATAAGGTACTTGAAAACTCTAATGACGATAATTAGATGAATAGAATACCGTGAACTGTGTGCCTCCTCTAGAACCCTCTCCATCAAGCCATCGACATTAGGGACCACTTTGAGTTTTTCCGGTGACTACACTGACTTTTTCCAGCAGCTACAGTAATTTTCCTTGGTTGATTTATTTGATCAACTAATGTAGAAGCAAACTTTTAGTCTGTATGGATTTGTAGGAAGTTTTTTGCATCTCTCTTCAATTTCCTTTTTGTTGTCAGGTACTGGACGACTTTTTCTAAAAGGAAGTGGCAAGCCGCTAGAGATATTCGCAAAGCTAAATGAGTTGGCTGACTTTTCACCTGACAAAGAAATTAAACTTTTTGAGGTGAATTTTTCTTCTTCTCTTGCTGCCAGGTTTTTAACAAAAAACAAATGATGTGTGATTTTTCATGTTTTGTTATTCGCAAGAAGTAAGATTCGAACCAAATGTGATGTCTGAACATACTGACAGGAAGTTGAGTTTTTCGTGGCTATCAAGTATGTGAAATCAATTGTCGGGTAGCAATTTTGGGGTTTTATGCATTTTCTTTTGTAGCCGATAAATTGAGCCAATAATTTTGTAGGTGGATAAAGCTCACAAAAGTCATAAACTCCAATGTGAAGCTCAAATTTTTTCCGTTGTGCTGCAAAGGGAACCAAGTCGTGCGAAATTTGTGTGCGATATTGAGTTGCGTCTTTGGCTACTTTCGTCCGAGATGGAGTGCGAAGATCAGCATGTGTCATTGAGTGCGGCACCTTAAGCAAAACGCAACATTTGATGCAAAAGTTAATTAGAATATTGAGTCATACCAACATGAACCTAAAATTGAAAATAAGCAATAAAATGAGCTATCAAAGTGAAAAAGAAAAGGGAATTTCTCTTGGCTACAAAAACTCTAAAAGAGGATAAAGATCAGAGCAAACAGTGTAAGTTTTTTTTTTGCTTGCCAAATTTGTCTCTGTATCTTTAAAATTCCACAATAAAGCATAGCTACATGTGGTATATCACAGATGAATCACATTGATTTTATTAAGCCAAAAGTTTAAGCTAAGTACAATAGTATTATGTCGCTAAGCCAAAAGCCACAACATTACTTTGAAGCTTTGAACAATTTTGAAAAATATGACGAATGACGCAATAAGCTTTTTATTTATTTACTTTTTATTTATACTTTAATTAGTTTTGGTGGATTAAAAAATTTTATTCTTTGAGAAAGTGCATTTATCGAGGATGACGGAAACGAATCGGCGTGGGTAAAGCTTACTTTTTAATAAAAAAAGTACTTGGGTGAGTTTTTAGTTATTTCACTGTGTTCTTTTTTGCAGATTATATTATTTTATACATGTTCTCTCTATTGACTATTTTTCAATGTGTGGTATTAGCACTTGATGCTCATTCTGTTGAGAGATTGTCAATGGATGGAACTACCATAGCGAATCTGGCCGCAAGAAGACGACGATAGAGTTGAGTTACTGTTTTACTCATTCTCTCAAGAGTTGATTGATCATTTTATCCACAAGAAAGTCGAGAATTTATGCAATTTATTTTTGTATTAAGCTATTGATTATAGGTGAAACCTTGAGTATATCTTTGTTGATTGCTTTAATTCTTAAGAATACGATAATTCTCATGTATTAGATGTTGTATGAACAAAACTTAGAATTTTTTTTTCTTCTTGATTTTCCTGCAACAAATAGAAATATAGACAGTAGACCTTACATCATTGGCTATACTTTTCTTTTTGGGGATCAATGTTTTGGTGTTGCTGGGTAGGTTGCCATATAGGTGTCAATACGTGCTAATGTTCGAGTATCAGGTGTAGCAAGGCGGTATGCTCGAGAGAGGCTCTGCAGGTTCTTTTTTTTCCACTTCTCAAAATAATTTCAACAGGAGCGACGCTAAGGTCCTTTGTTGTATAAATTGACTTGAGATCTTTCTGATGTAGATAGCTGTTCGTGCTGGTAGATTTTCAGCATTGGTAGTTGTTGGAATGGTTGTAATGGGTGAATCTAGCTCCTACTCCTACTCCTACTCCTCCTTTAGGATAGGATCCTCCTTGATCCGTTTTACCTACCACTCTCGGCCGCCCAAGAGGACTGGCTATCTTTCTCTTTTTATGCAATATCTTGAAAGGCAAAGAAAATATCTATCTTGGCAACGTCATTGACTCATAGTTTATCTTACGAACCGGTTAAATACCTATAACAAAAAAAGGCCAAAGCCCGCTGAAGCACTGAAAAAATGTTGACCACGATTTCTATTCTTCATGCAGCTTTGTATTTGTGGTTGGAGTAGGTTCACCTGGAGCAATAAAGGCAACAATTTGTAAGCAAAATCTACTACGTTTCACATTGTTTTGTTTCACTAAGAGTACAAAATGTTCTGCCTATTATTTCATCTAATAGTCTGCAATATAGATTTTTTTCTGCAGATAAGAAAACTTACCTTAAGCATACAATAGAGAACTTTGCCTCAGTTGTAAAGGAACATGTAGCTTATGATGAATATGTTTTTGATTGGAACAACAATATTACAACTATGTCGGTAAATGACATAAAATCTTGATGAGAATTAATATTTTTATTGTATGCATTTCATCTGAGACTTAAAATTATTCTATAGATTCTACTTACAAGGATTGGATATTTTTGAGATCTTGGTTATCCATGTGAGTTGTCGTTTATATCATCAACCAACATGACTGACTTGCTCATATTCTCATACACTTCTGATCCAAAGTACATCATGACAGAAGGTGATATCTTAATCTTTGAATTATACATATGTTTAACTGTCCTTTATTTTCTGATCATAACTTGAGACAAAAATATCTGCATTTTCTAGTGGACTAATCCGTTTAAAGCCAAGTACTTCTGTAGCAATATACATATGTTTCCAATATCTCCCTCTGCTTTTCTCTTTTTTCCCTTTAAAATGATCCGCGCATCGCGCGGGTAGGTATACTAGTATGATATTAAGGGAATAGACGTAATACTGGGATTAGTAATGCAGGTTCTTGCTTAGACCATCTCCAACCCTAAAACCAAATTTCACACTAAATTTCACACCAAAATGGTGTAACACCAAATTTACTCCAACCATTACACCATGTTTTAGACCAAAAAAGAATATTTCTCCTCTCTTCTATATTATATTATTATTTTCTAATTAAATTTCATTTTTTATTTCCTTCAAACTAATTCTATCTTTTTTCTTTTTTCCATATTCATCATATATAATTCATATTCACCACTTATATAATCATTTATTACAAAATTATTTTAAAGGATAAATCAACTAAAAGTGAAATCATTGATAAAAGATAATTAAATAAATATTACATCATAGTCAAATTTAATTTAAGTACCACATAAATATTCAACTTTCACCTCTATTCTCTCATAAATGCTCGGTTAATAGTCGGCTTGTTGAGGCGATGGAAAAGTCAAGTAACTCAAGAAATGAAGCTTCGAGACAAAAAGAATACAAAGAAGAAAATAAAATTTTATTGACGAACTTGAATTACATTGACGATCCAAATCTTCGTGAATTTATGCGACAAGAACAAAAATGAATAATCGATAAAAGAAGTCGACAATTTCAACAACCACAAGCACAACAATCTTCTACCTCGTTCTCTTAGTTTTTTTGTTAATTTTGGTGCACCTGGAAATGACATAGGGGATTGCTAAACTTATGTTTTATGTTTTTTAATGTAATTTCAATTTTAATATATCCTCCTTTGATGTACTTTAATTGGGAAAATGCACAAGTACCCCCCCTGACCTATACCCGGATTTTCAACTACACACTTTTTCTTTGCGGGAATCATTACC
>NC_031997.1:50559102-50597044 GCF_001879085.1 Nicotiana attenuata
CCCCCCCCCCCCAAAACTTATTTTAAATGTAATTATTTGTACCCTTAACGCTGACAACCAAACTCTTGGCAAGTGGTGAGCTACACGCGCCCCCACATGTATTTTTTACTTTTTTTATTCTTTCTTCTTTTTCTTATCCTTTTTTCTTTTTTCTTATTATTCTCATTTTTTTTGATTATTTCATTGCGATTGCAGCGAAGAATTGATCTGGAACGAAGCACTTCGTCTATAGGCATTGTAGAAAGTTTTGGTCACCGGCGGCATAAAATGGTGGTCGTCGGAATTTCATAAACACCATTTTTTTTTTGGCGAATTTTTTTTCGGGCGATATATATNCCGATGATGAATTTTTTTCCCCCAAATCTGAGTGTATTTTGCTTTGCTTATGAATAGATCTTTTTGAGAGTTTAATTTGTGTGTGAAAAGAAAAAATTGAAGAAAAACGGTTAGACAAAGTCGCCGGTGAATGAATATCCGCCGGAATTAGAGAAGAAACGGAAAAAAAAGAGTAAAAGAAAAAAGACAAAGAAAAAGGAAAAAGAAGAGGAAAAAAGTAAGAAAAAAAAAGTAAAAAAGAATAAAAAATAATCTGAAAATTATTTTTTTTTCCTTCTTCTCACTAAATACACACACTCTGGCACGTCAGCATTAAGGGTGCAAATAATTCCATTTAAAATAAGTTTAGGGGGGCAATAGGATTCCCGTGAAGAAAAAGTGTGTAGTTGGAAATTCGGGTATAGATAAGGGGAGTACTTGTGCATTTTCCCTACTTTAATTATAATGTATTTTTATTTTATGTATTGTTAATTTTCTTTATTAAATTTTAGTTTCACTTTTTAATTTTAGCAACATTAGATATCTTACATTTGTATTTTTTATTTTTAAATATTGATTATATTTCTTTTTATACAATTGTAATAATAATAAAAGTAACTTACAATCTTATATAAATATAATATATACAAAAATTAATATATCAAAAAAATAGGATATAAAATTAAAATTATAAAGATCTTAATATAAAAATTAATTATATACACAATATATGATAAATTAAAAGTCCAAAAAATAAAAAGATAAATAAAATAATAATAAATCAAATTTGGTATTCATGCACTATAATGGTGCAAGATTTGGTGTTCCATTGGAGCAAAAAAATACCAAATTTAGATTTGGTGCAAAATAGTGCACCCTTGAAGATGCCCTTACATGCTGAAGGTAGAATTATTAGTTAGAGCTTTAGTTTTGAGCTTCTGCTTTGGTATATGTTTCTATAGATACGTGATGTATTGTGCTCCTGAACTTCCTGTTCATGATAAAAAGGAGTTGGAGCAGCTGCCTTGCTGACCGGGGTGAAGCTACTCTCTCGTAAAGGTGGTCAATTGATCACTCTTTGTCGGAAAATTACATTGTATATATAGCTAAAAATTAGGTTTTAGATGTATATAACATATATTGAATATTATTTATCGGAGAATTTTGTTTTGCTTTTTCAAGTTTGAACACCCTTGGAGAAATTTCTGACTTCGCACGGCTTGCCGATTTGAGTTATCTTTAATAAGTTATTGAGTTATTTTTTCTCTTTCTTTTTGTGATGACTCTTTGCTTTTTCAAGTTTGAACACCCTTATCACTATATTAGTTTCCAACAGAATCAGTGGCCAGAATTTTTATTAATAGAAAGACTGACAGTATCCATCTCTACTAAAATAGAAAGCTCTGGGTAATCTCTTGGATGACACATAGATCAGTGGCACCTTCTACACTTCTTCAATATTTTCTTCAATTCAAGATTTCTTAGGTCAATTAGGGATTGTTTGGTTCACATTTTTTGGACCTTTTTTTCCGTTTGGTCAATTGCTCCCGTTTTACCATAAATTTTTGTTTGGTCAATTTGGGAGCTTTTTTTCTTTTTCAAATATCTGTTTGTTTATAGATTTTAATTATTTTTGGCAGATTTTGAAAATAAAATCTTCGAATCCTAAAAATAGCTCTAGAATAATTTTTGAAGTTTTTGTAGATTTTTAGTCACAAAAGTTCAAATTCTTTTCAAGTAAAATGCATGTCCAAACTCAATTTCAACTTTCAAAAATTATTTTTCATCTCATCTTCAAAAATTCATTTTTCAATATCAAACCTATATTCAAACGCTAGCTTTATTTCGAGTCTAATTCAAGACTCTTAGGTCAATCAGGGATCGTTTCGGAATTTTCTGTTGATGTTTGGTTTTAGATTAAAAGTGAGATATACAAATATAATATAGAATAAATCTTTGGTTTTACAGTTGATATTGTATTGGTCTAAATTTGGCGACTTGGTAGTATTGGATAAACGAGACCCAGGACGCAGTCGACTGCGGTGTAATAGCAAGAGGTCGCTCTCAAGAGGGCTGATGCCAAAGACAGGCAGGCAAGGTTAAGAAATAAGGGCAGGATAGGTTCAGATATAGACACAAGGAGTATTCCTTTGGATATTCCTTATTTTGTACTTTTTAGGGTTTCTAGGGAATATCCCTTATAAATAGGAAGAGATACAGAACAATTGGGGGATCTTCACTTTATGAGAAAAAACACACTGTAAAAGGTTGACTTGAAAGAATATACAAAAGTTGTCTTGTTCATTGATTACCTTATCCAAGCATACGTTTCTGATTCTTTGTTCACAAGATCCAAAGATTCTTCAACCATCTTTATTTCTCCTCTTTCCACGCTGTTGTTAGGGAAAAAAGCCATCCGAGTCTTACAATAATTGGGTGGTAGATTCCTTTTTGTTATATTCATTGCCAGTATCTACATTTATTGCACATTTATGTTGCATTCATGAGCATTTAATCAGTACGAACGTATTGATTAACGTTGTTTATCTTACCGACTTTACATAATATTTGGTCTAGATTTTATTATTCTTAACTAAGATTCACCCTTCATCTCATCATTAATTGATTTAACTAAAAGGCTCAACACTTTTAGCGGAATATTTGAAAACTTTCATTAATCTAGTGAACGAGATGCAAATTGAAGAAGAAACTGTAGCAATTTATTAAATTATTCATCAAAGTCTACCTGGTTGATATGATTTTTGTGCTTGTTCAATTATTCACCAAACTCTACCAGATTGATATGACTTTGTAAGCGGCCTATCTGTTAAATCATTCATCAAAATCTACGTGATTGGCATAATTTATTTGTGTTGTCCAACAAATTATTTTTCAAAATTATAATTTGATACATAACAGTATGACAAAATGATAGAACTTTAGCAATAAATATTATATTGATCTGATTGCTCAAACGTCAATATATCAAGCTGTTAAATTAACATAAATAAATGTGGCAAAATCATGACTTTTTAGAGTAGCTGAAGAGCTAAGCCTGAGACAGATAAATATGCTCCTTGTGCCTATGAAATGATCAAGACAATCTGTGGGGGAAATTTATTTTCTTTCCACATTTGAATGGAGAAGTAACATCATATTGCAGATATAATCATATTATTTGACAAATATCTAACATCTTGTGCAGATAAAACCATATTAGAGATTGTAGATAGGAAGCTTGTCCTCTGCACTGGTAATAGAGGTTTTTCCCTTTAAGAAGTTGGCGTACCAGTATGCGGAAAGTTTTGGATACCTTGTTAATTCTTTATCATCCAAATCTACATAGTAGAGGCCATAGCTCAGTCCATAGCCACCAAGTAATTCCAAACCATCTAACAAGGACCACGCGAAATACCCTCTTGTATCCGATCCATTCCTGCATTATATATATAGTAAAAATAGCACGGTATAGCCAGTTTTCGGACTGGTCAATCAAAAATAGCCAGCGTTTACCAAGTCAATGAAAAATAGCCACTATTTTGCTGCAATAGAGACCGGTCCAGCATAATATACTGGAGTTCGGTGCACTTGTGTATGAACTCTAGCATATTATGCTGGACCGGTATACCTTGCTGGCTCCAGTATAATATACTGGAGACTGGAGCACCGGTGCTCCAAACTCCAGTATATTATACTGGACCAATATACTTGCTGGAACTCCAGTATAATATGCTGGAGTTCTAGTGTACTTATGCTGGAACTCCATCATATTATGCTGGAGTTCCAGCATACTTATTCTAGAACTCCAGTATAA
Source organism: Nicotiana attenuata (assembly GCF_001879085.1). Classification (NCBI taxonomy): domain Eukaryota; kingdom Viridiplantae; phylum Streptophyta; class Magnoliopsida; order Solanales; family Solanaceae; genus Nicotiana; species Nicotiana attenuata. The sequence goes on from NC_031997.1 coordinate 50,563,232, forward strand.
TATGTTGGAGTTCAAGTATACTTATGCTGGAACTCCAGCATAATATACTGTAGTATTTTTTTCGGGTTTTGAACAGTGTTTTCGCTCAGATTTATCTTTATATAAAAAGTGGCTAAATTTCGATTACTTTTGAAATTGGACTATTTTTGAACGACCAGTTGTAAATCTGGCTATTTTTAAAATTTACCCATATATATATATATATATATATATATATATATATATATATATATATATAGGTAGAGTGGACAAAACAAAAGTTTTTAGCAACTTTGTTATAAGAAAGTCAATAACTTTGTTGTTTACCTTACAGCGTCAAGAACACTCCCAATGTAGGCATGCAAATATTCTATTCTTGCTGTGTCATTTAGTGTACCATTACGCCGAGTCTTTTGACCTGCCAAAACATATCATTAAGCATCTTAAACACTTTTCACTTCAGAAAGTCACAAAATTATGCTAACATCCTGAAATCTTACATTTGGAATTCAGAGGAAACTACAGTATAGTTTCCAGAATACCCCACAACAGGAAGTGGGGTGGGGGGGGGGGTGTATACTGAATAAGGCAAAACACACAAGTGTAAGAATCCAGAAAGCATAAAATCAAAGGAGAGGACGCACCATTTTCCTGAATGTAAATCGGCGGGTTGCCATAAGCCTCTTTTAAGTAGTCCAGAAATTCATAAAGACCAGAAGGTATCACTGGATACTAAAGTCAAACAATGTTTAAGTGACAGAAGCCGTGTATATCTTGAAATAACAACTTATATTAGAGGCTTCACCTGATCTGCTGCCAATGCCTCAACTGCAGGAACTCAAAATAGATAAAATTAGTGAATATCATCTTATCCACCATAAGCACATAAAATAATAAACTATGGAAAAAGATAAGGAATTTGGATTTCATACGTGAGATATCTGCTTCTATGTCAGCACCAAAGTCCCTGGTATTCTTTTGAATGCTGGAAGACCTGTCCTTGACAGATGCTGTTGTATAGTGGTTTACGCCTATGAAATCAACTGAGCCCTTAACTAGCTTAGCCTCATATTTGCTGAAGGTTGGAATTCTTGTCCCAGCAGCCTTCTTCATTACAGAGGGATAGTCTCCAAATATTAAAGGATTCATTATCCTGCAGCCAAAGTCGGAAAACAAACATATTGCTTGCAAATATAAAAACATCCATCTTCTCATCAAAAAGCAAAGCTTAAGTTATTAGAGAAAGCACATTTTCTTGATAATAGGAGACAACGAACTTGAAACTAGAACGTCTGCCGAATTGTGTGACCACTCATTTAAAAGTTGAAGCTTTTAAAGAGAGCACAGGTTTATATTATGTCTTTTAAAACAAAACCTGTAATATTGATATGGCTAGATTTGACATGTCAGAAATATAACAGCCAATGAAATTCTAAAACTCACCAACCAGTATAAAATTCATTAGCTCTTTGTGCTGCATTTACATCATCCACTGAATGTGTGTAAGGAACAAACCAAAAACCATATATACTAAATCCCACAAAACCATGTTGGATGGACTGCATTGCAAAAATTTTGCTGTCATTAATAAGCACATCACATGTCTTAAAGTAAAGTTGTTCACTCACAAGTAATACAAGGAGCTGGAAATGAGAACAGTAATGCTCAAACTAAAGCACTAAAACACAAAATCATTGAGACTTCAATAACGATACAGATGAAAGTTATTTTGCTTCTAGATTGAATCATACCTTGTAATTTCTCCTGTACAATTTCATTGTGGATGAATGTGCAAGCAACATGTTATGAACAACAATATAAGGCTCAGTAGATGAATTGCCTCTAGAACAATTAACCCCAAAAGGTGGGGAACAACGTCCTGGTGGGATGATGCCATGATCATAACCTCCGATAGCAAATACATTGGCCTCATTAATGGTGGTCCAATACAACACCCTGTCACCAAATTCCTTGAAGCATACCTCTGCATATGCAGTGAAGTCCTTCCTAAAGTCGATAGCAAATTGTAGAGTTAATCGTATCTGATGACCTGATACTAAAACTGATATATGAGTAAACAGGTCAAAAATATATGCTATAGACATACACAATCTTTCGGCTTAACCATCCCCCGTATTCATCTTCAAGTACCTGTGGCAGATCACTGTGAAGTAGTGTAACATGTGGTTGAATACCTGCAATATGAAATACTTTTAATGCGGGAATTTGAAAGTGCAGTTTTTTGCTTTTCTTCTTTCCCTATTATATGTAATCGACAAGATGTAGCCAAACGTTATAAAGAAATTTGGTCATTACCTTGGCTGATAAGTTCATCAATGTAATTGTTATAAAATTGTAAACCCTTTGGATTTACAGGTCCTCTTCCACCTGGAAAGAGAACAAACACCGACCGCATCAAAGGGGATGGAAAATAACCTGAGGTGTTTGCAAGAGGCTAAACCTACCTGGAATAAGTCTAGACCATGAAATAGAGAACCTGTAGGCTTCTAAGCCTGTCTCCGCCATGAGTTGGACATCTTCCTGCGATGAACAAAATATGCCTTTCTTTACGAAAACCACCAACTTTTTACAAGACATAAAGAACAAATCATTTCTTGAAGACCATAAACTAAAAATAACAAAGACACTTAGAGTTAGAGTGGTACCCCAAACCTAAGATTATGCTAATCCGCCAAGGACTTAAAGACTTAGTTAAATGCTTTTTTTGGCATGTTGTTAAGAGAATTGAAAGATAGGAACTTGTAGACAACATTGCAGTTGTAAAATACAACAACCAGGAAGTTCAATTGATTCTAAATCCTAAGCATGGAACTGAACACTTCTTTCATTGCTTTTCAACGTAATAAGCATGTTATTTATTCAACATCTATAATTTGCTTGTTGCACTTGTCCGTTTTATCTCGGATATCAATCAATCAAACTTCTACGAAAACTACCCACTCCTTAAACTATTGATGGTATGGAACCATTTGTTACATCTCGTTACTTCATAGCAGTCAGTGGGAGGTAAAGGAATCAGATTGAAACAGAGTTATTGTATAGACCTTGTATTTGTGGTACAGATCACATGCTATGTCTCCATTGGCTCCACCGGAAAAACCTGGAAGCAAAAACTTGAAATATATATGCCAATCTGTACTAATCTAACTCGCAGCATTTTTTGTTTCCTAATAGAGTGATTTTAAATTTCTACAAAGAAATAAATGTTCCACATATAAATGATAGTCCAAAAGTAGCATATCCACTTGATCAAATGTAAAACTTTCAGTAGTAGATTCCACTGCCATAAAAAAGGGGCAGCCTGTACAAAAGATCCCGTGCTTACGGAGGATTCGGGGAAGGGGTGTGTTGTAGACAGCCTACCTAATGCAAGCATAGCTGCTTCCATGACTCGTACCCGTGACCTATAGGCCACACAAAGACAACTTTACCATTGCTCCAAGGCTCTCCTTCGGTTACTCCACTACCATAGATGGAAAAAAAAAAGACATTTCAGTTAGGCAATTGTAAAAGCATGTAACAAAGTCTCCGCCATAGCATGGTAAAGCATCAACTGTGACGCTCACGATGGAAGGCGCTGATAAGAGCGGGGTTTGGAGAATGACTTACAGTCTTCTACGATGGCAAGCTTCCGAAAAAAGGATGCATATGACACTTAAGTCAATCCCACATCGGAAATGAAGAAGAAAATGAACTGATATATAAGACAGTACAAGCAGAGGTGGATCTAGGATTTTAGGAAGATGGGTGCGCACTATTACGATGAGGTGGATCCAGAATATAAATTTTACGGGTTCTAACCTTTAGCACTAACTATTGCAGTATTGCACCCATTATACTTTGGAAACTATAAGTTCAAAATTAATCTCTTTTAAAATAGTAATTTTCGTACATCTATATCTACACTCTATGTGGAAAATGTTGGGATTAGTTGAACGAATTGACTATATGCTACATCATCCACTACTACTAGTTTTAATATAGATATTTCGTTAAATCATATACTAAGATTTATGGTGACAAAAGAAAAATAGGAATTTCAATGTGTGAAAATTTTGAAAGAATACACCAAACAAAGAAAGAAAAGAAAAGGAGTAGTTAATTAATACGCAAAAATTAACACCGGACATGTCCATCTCCTGTCGGCGCCTAGTTCTATAAGAAAAAGGAAAATACAAACCAGCATGAGCAAAAGTGTCCCAAATGCTAGGTGTCCTTCCATCTTCAAATGCTGCACCTTCTACCTTTTCTTCAAATATAACCAATCAAAGAGTAAACATTTACTGGAGTATTCATCAATTAAAAACTGATCAAAAGAAATCTTTTAACTGACTTGATAGGCAGAAGTTCCAGCACCAAAAACAAAGCCAGGAGGGAAGTCAGCTCTATTATAATGGTCTGTACTAAAGACTATCACCAATAAACATTGGATTGAAACAAGCAGCAGCAAAAAACTGTAGTTGGATTGCACATTTCGGAGCATCATGGCTATTATTAACTCCTCTTACCCCACATATACCCTCAACACTTATTGTATTTCTTGACCCATATATTTGTTAGTTCCAGTAAACCAACAATGGAAAGAATCTTTATCACTTTTCCATAGTTACAAAGAGAGGGGAGAAACAAGAAGTGCATGATAGGGACATTCTCCAGCAAGAGAGAGATTTGAAGTGTTAGGGGTCGTTTGGTAAGAATAATGTTACAACATGATGTATCAGCTAGAACAAAACTCGGTATGGAAAAATCCTTGGTAGGAAGGCTAGCCCCGAATGGGGCCCTACCCGGCGCGAATCCGGATTAGTCGGGCTTCAATGTGGGTACCGAATACCGGGTGAGAAATCAAAAAATAAAATAAAATGTTAGGACATGATGTATCAGATATTAGTTATGCTTGCATCAGTTATGCTCGTATATTTATTATCCATTGTTTGATTTGATGTATTAAAGTATTGTACAATTTCTAAAAGAATTATTTGTTTACAAAAATACCCTCATAAGTCATAAGCAGTCCATCACTTTATTATTTTAAAGAAACATATGTTGAGGAATATTTTTATATGAAAAAGATTTTTAAAAATATTATTTGATTTATCTACCTATATTGTAGTATATAACTGAATATTTATTTATAAAAAAAATATGCTAAGTATTTATTTAGTTACTTGGGATATAATTTTATTTTCCACTTTCTTAGACTATTTCAAACTTGCATTAATATAATAATATATTTTAATCAAGCATCAATTTGGAAGGACAATTTTGTCTTTAATTAAGCTAATGCATGCATTAAAATCCATTGCATTGTTAATACCATAGTTTCTTATACATTAGCTATGCATAGGATAATATCAAATAAGGTGCATATTTGATATTACTTTATTCAAAGTTTGTGCCCGAGGAAGAACAAAATTGAGAAGAATGAAGTAGTTTATTCTCAATCCCAAGAATTGCACTATGTTTGGAGCTTTTCCCCTTCAAGAAGTTAGAGTACCAACGTGCAGAAAGCTTTGGATATCTTTGCAAGTTTTTGTCATTTAAGTCCACATAATATAGGCCAAATGCATGCCGAATCATATGCGTCCAATAACTCAAAACAGTCTAAAAATGACCATGTGAAATAGCCTTTCACGTTTGATCCATTCCTAGAATAACAAAGAGATGCAGGACACGAATGTCATACATTCCTAGAATAACAAAGAGAAAGCCTATAAAATAACTTTCTTGGACTTAGAAATTTAGAGCGCAAGTATAGGTTTTTAATTTTTGTGTGTGTGCGTGTGTGAATGAGTGAGAGAGAGAGAGCGAGGGGGAGGGAGAGGAGGAGGGAGAGAGGGACCATTTTCATGAATATACATAGGCGGATTGCCATAAGCTTGCTTGAAATATTCTAGTACTCCTTGTAGACCAGGTTCCGTCACTGGATACTGATTCAGAAGAAAAATGTCATTAGCTCGTTGTGCTGCAATTATATGAGTCGTTTTATTTGTGACCAAAATGCAAAGAGATTTAATCCAACAAGACCATGTTGAGTTGCCTGCATTGAAACAAAAACATTACTTATTTAGCAAACATTTGGGACTTGAGAACACTAGTAATCACTCGTATATATATCACTTGATATGATGTTTAAAGGTGATACCTTGTATTTTCTCCTGTATAGTCTCACTACAGCTGAATGGGGGAGCAATAAATTATGACCTGGCTCGATTGAAGAGTTACCAATGGAGCAAGCTAAGGTCTAAATCCGAAAGGTGGGGAACAATGGTTTGATTCCATTGCCATAATGGAAAATCGACAGCCTTCCAAACCCGTGTCAGTTACATCTTCCTGCAATACACAACGTCTAGGGCAATCAAATTAATCATCAACTACATCTGCTATGGCTCCTCCATATGAACAAGGCAATTGCTGCTGCTATAGGAACAAGGAACAAAATGCTCATGCACATTTATATGTGACTTCATTCATGTATGGTTTAAAAGTTGTTTACTTTTGGACTTCCATTTATTTTCTGACTTAACGTTTTACTGCAAGTCGCATATATATATATTCTGTCATAGAATCAACTAGCTCATTCATTGAACTACGTGCAATCCATCGAGTTCATTCATTGTAAGTCTATTCTCTTTATTTTGTTTTTGAGGTTTAAGATTACCGGTGGGATGAACGAGTCCGGAGAATGAAAAAATTCCTGATAGAAGGTTGTGTCCCTAAAATGAGCCCTAGGCAACACAATCTAAATTAGTCGGGCCAATTAATTTCCTATACCATATTGTTAAACAAAAAAAAAAAAAAAAGAATTTAGATTGAATTTCTAGTCCAAAATGAGTAAAGTTGAAAGACCATCACCATCAGAAATATCTACGAGTACTTGAGCCTTGATAAAACCACTCATAGTTTTCTTCATAAAACAAAGAATCAGAAATGAATGAAGTTATTGTACCACGCGGTACTTACTCGGTTATCCTGTGTATCAACTTATGCTTATTTTTAATACTTAAAACGTAAATAAGCTTTTAATTGTTAAAATTGTACTTCAAACATGTACACAAATTTATACACTTTTTCGGCTACCAAAATGTAAATAGTTTCTGGAGCGGGCTAAAATGGGAAAAAGCCCTTTACCTCTTAAGCTATTTATTATATTTCTTCTTTTTTACCACCAAATCTCTCCTCAAAGATAAACTATATGAAATTAGCTACCACAACAAATGAAACAAAATAGACTTCACCTTATTTTCTACCAAAAATAATGGCTGGGGGGTGAAAATAACTGTTCATAACTGTTTTGAGGTAGCAAAGTTTCTCCAGGAAATTAATAAATAGATAACAGTGTGTTTAATCCCAAAAATTCTAAACCAAGAAAGTCAAGCCTATTAGTCTCTGTAATACAACTACGTAAAATATTAATTTTAAGACCATTGTCAACATGATTAGACCCCTCATACCCAAATTGAAAATTTTGGTCCTTTATAAATTAAAATCTATTAATATATAAAAAGAGAAGCAAATTCGTGAAATTATGCCAAGTGTCAAAATGAAATATCAACACGTGTCATATTTTAGGAAAAAACTCCAATAAATTTGGAAATTCAAGAAAATTTTAAAATAGAAAAAAACTTACGAAATTTTAAATCATTAACCAATTCACTTATTCACATTATGGAGTCCCACGTCTTTGGGCAGATACTTTTTAAAACTGAAACTAAAAAAATATAATCACTTTATTTTTTTGGTCAATCACGTTTAATTAAAAATATTACAGTTACTTCCTTTTTTTTGTCAATTCACGTTTAAAGGAAATACAATCACTTTTTATTTTGTTGTCAACCACGTTTAATTAAAGGAAATATAGTTACTTTATTTTCTTTTCAATTCACGTTCAATTACAGTTGCAACTCCTAATAATAAGGAGATATCCAAGGCAATGGTTACTATAATCATTTGAAAGAACCGTTTCAAGCCAAAACCTTCACGTCTTCAGTTTTTATCAAATGGATAATTTTTCAGTTCCAAATGCCTCAGGTTTCAAATACAGTGGCACCCAAGGCAGAGAAAAAATCAACAAAGAAGAAGAAATTTATTAGTGAAAATAATCTGAAAGTACAAAGTTGGATATTGTTAATTTGTGCCAGTAAGAATCTTCACCAGTTCACTAAATTTCTTATGGTTTCATTGCTTTAATCCCTTCTTTTTTCCTTACTTATCTTCTGTTTTTTGTTTGGTCATGGTTATTATAGGAAGGAGACTGAGTATTTAAATATGGAATTGTAAATAATGTTTGACTGTAAGAAGCCTTCATCTTTTTGAACTCTCATTTATTGGGAGTAGGGGGGTAAATTGTTCCTTCTCTTTTCACGTCTGGGGGAAGAGGGAGGGGGGGAGGGGTTGGGGTGGGATGAATTGTTCCTTCTCATAGTAGATGTTTCATTTTTATATTTAAATTTTCTAAGGATTCTGTTATATATGTTTTCAAAGATCTTCTTCCAAAATTTTTTATGGAATGATGACGTTTGTTTTCCATGGGAGGGAAGGAAGCTGATGAAAAACCTGAATATTGGTTTCTGCAGCAATAAATATTTTATGTACATTGATCTTTCTTTTGACATTTTCAATTTCGCCGCTCCAACAATTCAAGGATAAAGTATGTTTCTCCAAATGATATCTTATGGGCATTTTTCAATTTTCTGTGTCGCGTTTTCCGATACACATAGACTTTTGCAATGTGGCTATTATATTAGTTATAACACGATAGAATGAAATATTTTATGTATTAGTTTTTTGGTTCGTCTTCCTCCCAATTAATTTGACGCATATGTTGAATTTGAGTTATATACCTTTTGTGGATAGAGTGATGATACAAAATTCATTTGTGAAGAATCAAGAGAGAAGCTTCATCTTCATTTTTGGTCTTTTTATTGTTTAAGTTGAGACCAATTTATTTTGGTCCTTTTATGCGTACTATCTACAATAGAAATGTGTCTATACGAAGGAATTACTTTATTATTGCCATTTCCTTTTTGTTTGAAGTTAGAATATGAATAATTATTTAAATTCACTATTTTTTTCTCTGATGCTATTTCGTGATACAATGTGGAAGACTGGAGTATAAAGTGTCTCAATAGATGTGGTTCTACTATGACATTTAATGTCGTAGAATACTTATCCATAAATCGGGGTCATGTTAAGGGTATGAAACAAAGCTGGTTCGAGAGTCTCTGTTTAGTTGCAAAAGAAGCAAGCAATATACAGCGACGGGCCGAGATCAATAGACTATAATGAATCATACATCCTAAAATTAAGATTGGGACTAATAATTCTTTTATTTTAGTTTGCTTACCATACATCCAAAAATTTCTTAATTTGACTCATCATTCTCTATTTTTTGTACTCTGTAGGGTGGTATTCATCTAGACTAGAAAGAAAAGTATATCTCATAACACTAAATTTGGTAACAAAGAGCTTATTATGTTTTCAATAGCTGACCTTCCAAAATCTATTTTACCAATGCTTATGGTTTGAAACCGGGTCAAAAGAAGATTATGTTTTGTGCCATTTAAGAGGAACTTTGTTAACATGTACCAACATATCGTGTAGTACTGACCTTTCTCAAACAGTGCTGATACATCTATCTGAAAATCAGAATATGGCAAATCATCTATAAGGTTGTATTTTCTTACCAATGCTTTTCTCACTAATATTTTTTAATGGATACATGTGTTTTCTTATGACTTGAATATATGAATATCACATGCATTTATATATTCATAAAATAATAGTATTTGCATGCTCCTTTGTGTCTACGTATTTTACAAGTAATATTTTTTTATAAAAAATTTATGTATGATATTCTTCGCGCATCGCGCAGGTACAAATACTAGTTTCCCTAATAAAGCTAAATTTTCCTGATACATCACACTTACAATGGTTCGTATTACCAAAATATCAACCTCTATACATCAGTATTAATTGAAAAAAAAGTTACCCCTTTCTTTGAATCAACTAATAGAATTTGACAAGTACTTAGGCTTCCTTATTTTTCACGAAAGGACGACTAAAATTGGGTTTTAATTGATATGGCTGGTAGAACTGCTCTTGATAAGTCCATCCTAAATACCACCCCAATCCAAGCCATGCAATATATCAAATTTTCCGTTTATATTATAAATTCTATTGATCGTATTTGGCGTAATTTTATCTGAGGAATTACTAAAGTTTGCAAGAAGTTGCATCTTATTAACTGGAACACTATTACGTATCTCGTCGAACTACTTTTCAGGGATTGGTAAAATATTATTAACATGCGTGTAACTTCTTATTTAAATTGTTTTTTTTTTTTAAAAAAAAAAAAAAAAGTGTAACATCTTATTTAACGTAACGTACTTGCACCAAAGTATTTGGGCAAAAACATGACGACACACATAAGAATGTAAAATTAAGTCATTAGGACGTTGATTCGGGATTCTTGAAGATTGTTTGCCTTTAAAAACTAAAATTATTCTACTCTGGGCATATGTTACTTGAAAATTTCAGGAGCTACTAATTCTTAATTTCTTGGATATTAAAATACTATGTTAATATATTTTGTACAAAGCAATTCATGTAATTAAACTGTTGATTTGATGGCTTAGGCCCCAAATTGAAGTTGTTCATAATATGCTGCATGGTTTAGCATGGTCATATATATGGTAGTGAGAGCTACTCCTCTCAACTCTCAATTTTAGATGTAGAATTAAATAGTTTTATAATTAATAAAATTCCAGCTTTGCCCCTCTTAAAAAAGGGGATGAGTGTTTGTCGGATGTCATTTTTGAGGTTTTATTAATTTGCTACAAAACCAAAGAGTGTATAATTTATAAAACCTCATGATGGGATATACTTTAATTAAAGAATATCTGAATGGAAAATTGTAAAGTACAAGAGTTTTAAAAAAATACAAGAGTTGATGGGAAGAAGATATTTCTAAAAGAAAAGAGATAATGTTAAAAATAGGAAGATCAGTCATTTAGAAATTATTAGTTAAAATTAGTTTTTCCGTATAATTTTCGTAATTTTTAAGATATATATCCATACTCCACATAAAAATGCGGAGTTCATTGAACTATGCTACATCATTCACTGCTATATCACGATCCCAATTGCTCTCCGTGGGATATCGTGACGACACCTAGTCTCTAAGACTAGGTACGCCTATCAAACATGTGGAAATAACTGAATTAATAATTTAAAAATCTTGAAACTCAACAACTGATATAAGGAAAACTCTCCACAACTTAGTACATATGCAATTTTCCAAAGCCCGGCGAAATACAAGTCACAAGCTCTATGAATTAACTTTGAATATCTCTATACATTAGAGTCTAATAAGGATAAGGAGATAACACAATATAGGTAGAGGGGGATTCTTAGGCCTGCGGATGCCGGCATGTATACCTTGAAGTCTCTATGTACGGACTTAGCTCACTGATGCCTGGTCTGATAGGAAGTACCAGGATCTGCATAATAAGATGTGCAGAAGCGTAGCATGAGTGCACCATGGCGGTACCCAGTAAATGCTAAACCTAACCTCAATAAAGTAGTGACGAGGTCAGGTTAGGGCCCTACTGGAAATAATAAGAAACATGACAAAAGATTTAACAATAAATTACTAATGACCAATGGAAAGGAAACAATTAAGGAGTATGCCCCAATTTGGCTACACAGAATAAAGGCTAATAATACATCATGGAAGAAAAATAAGGATGTTATGACACAGAACAAATCAACCAAAAACACAAGTGAAGAAATAGAAAGTATCAACAACGGTCACTACCGAGGTACCGCTTCGTAGCCTCAAATCATAAATACATTATCAATCTTTCCTTATACCAGCGCGGGAACCTTTACATTTAGTTTTAAAAATTATTTTTCCCGAAATAGTATCCCACGTTTTAGCCCACCTTATCACACTGCATGACTTCTAGTAGTTCCCCTATTAACCACGTGTATCAAGCCCACCTTATCTCACCGCATGCGTTTCTACACCAGACCTTATACCACCACATGCGTATCAATATCACAACCTATCACAAATCGCATCTCAAGTGCCCAATTATCACAACTTTCCAAAGAAATCAACAATAACATTATTTTCCATAATAAGGAGCCCACGGCTCGACCACAATGTACACGAAATCTCAACAAATAATCGGAAGTGAACAACTCAACAGAATAATATTTCACAATTTAACACTTTTCCTTAAAGTGATTCACGACCTTTATATCTCAATACCAATTCCAACAATAAGATATTTCATATTTTTAACAACTTCAAGTAAGGAGTTCAACATTCAAATAATGAGCACGGAATAAAGGTTATGAACTTCAACTAAACAGGTATAGCAGTTAGCAAGAAAAACGTAGGCACATAGAACATGTGAATATAGACTAATGATGATGAATATAATGTGATAAAATAACTTAATGTATATGTGACAGGGATTTACACTGTTAAAGCCTGAATTTTCCACATTTAGTCCGTGTACACACTCGTCACCTCGCGTACACGACTTTCACATATCACAAAGACAAGTGACTTACCTCAAATCACGGTTACTCAATGCACTAGTGGGCCTTTTGCTCGATTATCCAACTCTGAATGACTCGAATCTAGCCAAAATAATTTCATACTATAAATATAACCATAAAAAACTAATTCAAACGATAAATTTACGATATTTGCAAAAAAATTAACAGTCAACTCGGAAAGTCAAAGCTGGGCCCACATCTCGAAATTTACAAAAAGTTATGAAATTTGAACTCCTATTTAACGACGAGTCCAACTATACCAAAATTACTAAATTTCGATTACAACTCGGCCCTCAAAACCTCAAATTTAACCTAAAGGGTTTTCACAATTTTTCAACTTAAAACATCAATTAAATGCTAAAAACAATAATAGATTCGGGTAATTTAACCAACTTTGAGTTAGGAATTCTTACCCTAATGTTTTCCTTAAAAATCTCCCGAAAAATCGCCTCTCACCGAGCTCTGTATCGCAAAAATGGAAGAATGAACATTGAACCACCGACTTGGCCATTTTCTGCCTAGGGCTTTCACTCTTACGAACCAACTCCCGTACATGCGGCTCCACATCTGCGGAAATTTCCGTTGTAGGTGGGGTCATGACTAAGACCAGCACATTCCGCATCTGTGAGAACCAGGCTGCACCTGCTCATGCGCGCCTGTGGAGACTAAGTCTCACCTGCGCTCCTATCTATCGCAGAAGCGAAACCGCTTCTGCGGAACATTTTTCGTTCCTGCACCCCCAGCTGGGCATGACCAGATCCATGTCTGCTACCAAGTGCTCACTTTTGCGATCCCGCACCTGCGTCCAATCCCTCCACCAGTGCGAAGACACCCGAAGCTGCCAACCATCAGCAAATTTCAAACAAGTCTAAATGTTGCGGATTCGATCCGAATCACACCCGGGGTCCTCGGGTCCCCACCCGAATATACCAACTAGTTCCAAAACATTTAATGGACCTACTCGAGGCCAAAAATCATATCAAACAACATCGATTCTATGAATCGCAACCTAAATTCAAGCCTGTGAACTTATAAACTTCCGAATTTCAAAAGTAATACCGATTCATACCAAAACAACTCCGATTGACTTTAAATTTTTCACACAAGTCATAATTGACATTACGAATCTATTCCAACTTCCAGAATCAGATTACGACTCCAATATCAACAAATTCAACTCCCGATCAAACTTCCAAACATTCCATTTCCAACTTTCGTCAATTTACGCCGAAACGACCTATGGACCTCCAAATCAACATACGGCCGCGCTCCTAAGTCAAAAATTACCATATGGAGCTATTGGAATAATCAAAACTCCATTCTGGGGTCGTCTACACAAAAGTCAAACTACAGTTAACGCTTACAACTTAAACTTTCAACTTAGGGACTATGTGTCCCATTTCACTCCGAAACTAAAACTAAACACCCCGTTCAGTTACTTAACCACAATATAGCATAGAGGAAGCATAATTTAGGGTATCGGGGCTAAAATACTCAAAAAGACCGGCCAGTTCGTCACATGCTATTAGTTTAAATTATACAAAACTTTGCGATGACTAGTGGGGGAGCCACAAGTTTTACCAATGGGTGTCAAATATAAAAAAAAAAATATACCCAAAATTTTAGGGGAGTCAACGTATATTAATAAATATATATATATATATAATAGAAAAATTATCTAGAAATACAATATAATTTTCCGGCGAAGGAGTGTCGATTGACACCCCTTGGATGTGGCTCCGCTACTGGCGATAACAAAGGGAGATCAAGAATTTAATGTGTTAGATTTGGGGATTTTGAATGGATAAACCAACATCAACATTAACAACCACAACAACCCAGTGAGTTTCCACAAGTGGTGTCAAGTGAGGGTAGAGTATACACAGACTTTACCTTACCTTGGAAGGTAGAGAGGCTATTTCCGAAAGACCCTCGGCTTAAGAAAATAGAAAGAGACAAGAGAGACAAGAGAGAGACAGAATGTTAGTACCATCAACAGAAACATATGAGCAATAATAACAGCATAAGAACCCGAAACTAGATGAGAAATAATAACAAAATCCAGTAAATAAACCTGATACTATGAAAAATGAAAGAATACTGTGGACACAACAATAATCAGTAGAAGCCTAGGACCCAACCTTATCAGACCAGCCTCCCCCACGGATGAACCTTATCGGCTACGTCCTATCCTAACACCCTAATACTCGACCTCAACATCTTCCTATCAAGGGCCATGTCCTCGGAAATCTGAAGCCACACCATGTCTCGCCTGATCACTTCTCCCCAATACTTCTTAGTCCGCCCTCTCCCTCCTCACGAACCCGCCAAGGCCAACCGCTCACACCTCCTGACCGGGGAATATGGGCTTCTCTTTCGCACGTGCCCGAACCATCTAAGCCTCGCTTCCTGCATCTTGTCATCCACAGGGACCAAGCTCACCTTCTCCCGAATAACTTCACTCCTAATCTTATCCATCCTAGTATGCCCGCACATCTACCTCAACATCCTCATCTCTGCTACCCTCATCTTCTGGATATGAGAGTTCTTAACCGGCTAACTCTCTGTCCCATACAATATGGACGGTCTAACCACAACTCTATTGAACTTACCTTTGAGTAACAGTAGCACTTTCTTATCACATAGGACTCTTGAAGCTGACCTCCATATTATCCACCCACCCCTATACGTTGTGTGACGTACTTGTGGATCTCTCCACCCCCTGGATAATCGACCCCAAGTACTTAAAACTACTTCTCTTGGGGATGACGTGTGATCCAAGCCTCACGTCCATGCCCACTTCCTCTGACTCGGCGCTGAACTTGCACTCCATGTATTCTATCTTAGGCCTGCTCAATTTAAAACCCTTAGACTTAAGGGCCTGTCTCTAAACCTCAGCCTCTCGTTGATTCCGCATTGAATCTCATCATTAGCGAACACAATACACCATGACACCTCCCCTTGGATATGCCATGTCAGTGCGTCCATCACCAGGGCAAATAAGAATGGGGTGAGCGCAGATCCTTGGTGTAAATCCATAACAACCGGGAAGTGCTTCGAGTCGCCTCCCACAGTCCTAACCCGAGTCTTAGTTACATCATACATGTCCTTAATTGCCGTAACGTAGGCAACCGACACACCTTTTGCCTCTAGGCATCTCCAAAGAACCTCCCTAAGGACCTTGTCATTTGCTTTCTCCACGTCAATAAACACCAAGTGCAGATCCTTCTTTCTATCCCTATATTGTTCCACCAACCTCCTAATAAGGTAGATAGCTACTGTAGTGGCATGAACCCGAACTGTTTGTCGGATATAGACAGCGTCTTCCTCACCCTCACTTCCACCACCCTCTGCCACACTATCATAGGATGGCTTAGTAACTTGATACCTCTATAGTTATTGCAACTCTGGATATTACCTTTGTTCTTGTAAAACGGTACCACCGTACTCCATATTCACTCATCCAGCATCCTCTTCGTCCTGAAAATAACATTAAATTGTCACGACCCAAACTGAAGGGCCACGACGGACACTCGGTACCTTACTCAACCGAGTACAACCCTAACTTATCATTTCTTATAATATTATCATGGGTAAATGGGCCAAAAGGGTCGTCATGAGATAACCAGAATAAAACATAAAGGAATACTAGACATAGGACGACCCAATATGATGTAGAAACTTATACATGTGACATATGGTCCTATAAGACCAAAATGAACTCTCGTACACTGAATATAGGCCGATAAGGCCATACAATCTTTCATATACATGACATTTGTCTACAAGCCTATAAGAGTACATACACATCATAAAGGTCGGGATACATGCCCAAATAATACTGACCAAATAGGCAACTCCAGAGCAGGTGGAGTGCACCAACACCTTCCGCTGAGCTGATAGCCTACTAGGACGATTGTCAACCTATCTATCGGGACCTGCGGGCATGAAATGCAGCGTCCCTAGGCAAAAGGGACGTCAGTAGAAATAAAGTACCGAGTATATAAGGTAAGAAAACATAAATAAGAACAGTAACGTAAAGAGAGATAAAGGAGATACAACCTGTAGCATCTGAGTGCCTCTAAGGGCTACTGACATGAAATGCATGATACATATATATACATAAGCTTTCAAAAACATACGTCTCTGTGGGCATCATCATCATCATATCGTACCCGACCATCATAAGGCTCGCTAGAATCGTACCCGGCCACGGGGAGCTCGGTAAAACCCAACTGATCAGTGGTTGCACAATAGGTGCCGTACCCGGCCGACTATAGCGCGGCTTGGTAGAGTAAAGTAGATACATATATAATGCATGTTGGACTCATGGAATCACGTTCTAAACCTTTCGGTGTGACTTAAGGTTGTTGCACCTTCGATTAACATTATGAACATCCATACCCTCAATATGAACCTCAGTAGGATTCAAGGATCATACACACTTGCTTAGAATAACTTTATAAGGAAAGAACAATATGGACAACCTTAGTTGCTAGGAGTAGATCCGTTATGAAATAGCATATTCATTTCACTTTAGATCATGCCAAAAGAAAGAAGGAATTGCCTTAACATACCTTAACTCCACTGAGTCCTTAATACCTTCCAAGTAATTCTTCAAATAACTCAACTTAATCTACCATAGCATAAGGAGATTCAAAATTAGTGTTGAGTAAAGGTTATGTAAGCAACTTAAACTAGTAGCTCGTTTATGTAAATTTGGGCAGCATCTCCCATGTAACAAGAGCCTCCTCCAGTACCATATACCAACAACAATGACCAGAGAAATCCAGTAATACATAAATATCAATAACAAGACACCATAAGATAACAACAAGTCACAACTGCTTCACGATGAGCGGCAAACTCCAATTGGAATTCATATACCCCATATCACCCCTTATAGGCTTCTTACTTTAACCTAATAGTATCATTAACATGATAATGAATTCATTTATCAATTATTCGAGCCTTATACCATATATCTATAATAAGAAAAACAATCCACAACTCCAATTATTCTCAATTAAAAACTTTATTCACTAGTTCATGTCTAGTCCATCCGTTTAACTTAATCAATGTCAAGATAATCTTAAGAAGAATCAAGAACACAATGTAATTACCTCCTACAGTGGATGCAAGTCGAAATCCATATTACATTTAGCTTACAACAGCCCAATACACCTCAATCACTTCATACCCAAAACGACAACCATAGTAGTGTCAAACACGCCGAAACTGTTACAAAGAACGACTAATCCACCATTTCTCCATTTTTGGTGTTTCTACACACCATTTATCCTACAAAATTCCATTAAATAGCAGCAAAATATACATCCCAAAAGCAACACGAAACAGCCCACAACAAGTCAAATAATTCGAACTCATGGCTTCCGATCACCGTCCCGTGAGTTCTAGCTATTAGGAAATGTATTTATCAAACTACCTTCATATTTAAAAGCTTAAATACAGAAATAATGCATTTTTTTAACTATTAAATACCTTCCAAAACTCAAACAAAAAGAGAGGCAATATAGCGATACTTACGTCGTAGGGATTGTTTTAGTTATCGCTACTTGATTCCGTGCCCCGGATAATAATCTTGTTGGAAACCCTTGTGGAGAGCTTGAGGGGAAGGTTAGGGGTGTTATTTTGTCGTTCTCTCTGGAAAATTGTGGAAATACCCGAGATAAGGGATGTAAATATCCCATTTTGTTGAAAAGTCAAGAAGGTGCTACTTGGCACCCTAGCACTGGTCCTTCTTCCAATGCTTATAACTTTTTATTCGGGTATCGTATGAGCGAATGGTTAAGAGCGTCGGAAACTAGTTTACAAGACCTTTAATTTGATATATAATATGTCCCAAAAGTCCTCATATAACACACGAAATGTATTGCTCAAAAAGCTTTAATGACACACCTACTTGCCACCTATGCAGTCTGTGCAGTCTCGCGAAACTGCAAATATATCTCTACTCTGATATCGTATCGACAAACCATTTAATGCGTTAGAAATTAGTCTCGTAGATATTCAATTTGATATGTGTATCATCCCATAATTTCAAGTATATTGGGAGAAAAGCTCTACTATATTTGACCTAATTTTTAGCACATTTATGAATGCAACTTGTGATGATGACCTTTGCCAACTTTTGTTCCACCACTCGCTTGCTTCAAAACGTAACACACGAATATCATAATCCTAAAATAACTTATAACATAACCTACTTATCACGTTAAGAACCCTAGTATCACCCCAAGTGCATGGTATAACATTCCAAACTTGTCGACTTTCGACGAAACTTATTTTCTTCAATTTGTTTAGCCTCTAAGCCTTTCCAACCATCTTGGTACTTGTTATTCATGATCTTAAATATTTGTAACCCCCAAGATAATATGATTAACCTACTTTATGTACTTTTAATGACAATCTCATTTTTGAGCTTACATCAATTGACTTACGACGTACTCTCACGTACGAAAATATGGGGTGTAACATCATTCCCCCCTTTATAACATTCGTCCTCAAATGTTGGCTATTACACTTATTAGTCTCATAAGCTATAGATTTTATGAATACTTTAACACTGTACTTGCCTTCTAGGCAACTGTTCTGTGAATAAATTCAAAGGATAGGGCATTCCCCCCTTTAGGCCTCTTTCTCACACCACAACTTGTGGTCTGGATTCTTCCAATCTCGTAACTATTGCTACCTTCTATCATACAGCCTGTACGACTCTGAACTTGTAAGTGCCTATGCGAATCTTCTTTCCTTTTTCCTCAGGCTTTTAGCCAATATCTAGGCCTCACCTTGTGAACATATACAGAACTATGACAAGCTCTCCCTCTGGGCATCTATAGGTACACTGAAGTTCTTCGCTTGGTAATTTGAATGTATGACTATTTCTATATTCTGTTTCATAGCCTTGGTTATCTGTCCTTATGGCTTTAGTGCATCTAGGGAGGTCATACTATACCATAACACTTACTCCAGCTTATTATTACCGAGGTGTGCTACACAACTCTAGGTTACTCTTTCGCTGCTTATCTTATATGTATAAATCTACGTCTTTTAGTTCTTCTTCATTACTTTACATCTTAAGAATGACGGCCTAATCTCATCTCACACATTGTAACTTTTCTCCATCCATTGTTGATTCACATTAATGTTGATCCATAATCTACAACTGATAACTTGAAACCTCTTACATAATACATTATCACTAGGGCTCACGTCTCATCCGGGAACATCTGATGTTATTTGCCTGATCCACCTAGGGACAATACTATACTTTAATAACCATATTTCATAGCATCCCAATGTGATTCATCTTATGGGGGTATACTAATCCCGTGCAATTCATCATATCCCTTTCTCGTTAAATCATTACTTAATTAAAGGCCTAAACGTCATCCATTTCTCGTTAAATCATTACTTAATTAAAGGCCTAAACGTCATTCACTTTATCTATCACAATTACACCCTTATTCTACTACCAGGCAGCATTCCATCTCTTCCAAATACACATAGTCTTAGACTCCTCTGAGTTCATTCAGGCTGTACTGAGCTTTCAATAACTTACGGAAGCCATCAACTCTCTTGTTTTGATGGATTTAATCCCGAGGACTTACCTATTTTTGTCGCTTTCTCACTGTCATCATTTCTTATCCTTACTCCTATCTACCTAAAACCTTGTCACTCTACATACTTTAGCTTGCGACCTATATATATCTATTTATACTATTCGCAACCTTCGTTTAACTTGATAGCACCATAGATTTCTTTTCATGCCTTCTCGTTTGCCTTTAAACATAGGCAATTACTTTTTCTGGTCATTCTGCCACTTGCTGCATGAATGCTTGGCTTATCTTAGTGCCCGCGAATATTGGGATTTCCTGTAACTCATATGATCTCAAGTATCAGCTTTTCACTTTTTTTGCTTCCCGTTCATTAGCCATGATAGGTACCACTTTCTTATGGAGTGTATACAATATTGTAGTGAGACTATTGTTACAAGACCATTTCTTCTTCAAGTTGCTATGCTTAGGTTGAAGCCTTCTTCCTTTTTCCTCAGCTAGTCTTTCTTTGTAGTACTTAAGGAGTCCTTATGGCTCTTGTAAAGTTGCGAGCTTGTTATATTGTATACCGGAAGGAATTTTTGATGTTCTTACTTGCCTATAATTATCCTTAGTTACCTACCCCCGCGCCCTTGTGCTCGTAGGGTTACTTCTGAACTAAAATTTTGGCTATCTCCCTGGTGGCACTTTCTTTTATCTCTTTAACACTTATATGGTACTTTTAACTACCCCAAATCCTATCCAAATATTTCTCAAGGATCACGATGTCATTATATCTGTGAGACTGAATTCACTATGTTGGGGTTCACTATGTTTACCTTGCACAGTCTGCATGATTTGTTTGTATCCTCTTGTCTAGCCATAACTAGGCTCTTCCTGAATCAACTACTAACTACTCGTTGGTCCATTCTCATATCTATATTCTGCGTAATCTCTCTTGGGTTATTTTCTTTGTCTTAACTTACCACTTGTACTGGCTCCTTATGTATCAAATGTTCATTCGCAATTATTTATCAATAACATCTGGTGTGGGAACCCTTACTGCCTCTTCCCGGCGGCGTGCTTGCATAATATTCTGGAGTCGTAACATATCTGCAGGGTCCGTATAAATTCAATCTCATTTCTTTTGCCTTTCTACACATTCTTCCTTTATTATTCCGCAGTTACCTGAACCAATAACTCCGACCTAATACCATATCACACCATCTTCCCTCCCCCCCCCCCCCCGCCCTTTAGAAGAGTACTAAGACTTAGTGGTACGAAGATCTACCTATAGATGTTTTACCTCTTCATCTTTGGCGTCTTTTCACATCATCAATGACCCTTACTCGCCTTATGGTAACCCTTCTGTACTAGGGATAACTGAATTTCTTATGCACGAAGGTGACACCTAGTGTAACTAGCACACTTAGTCCCTTAAGCTTAACTTTGCTCACATTGCTCGCTTTAGGGAAGCCTCTTCCTGAATGACCTTTAAAGGCTATTCTTCTATTGTCCATTCTATTATTGCCGGAATATTATCTGTGAAATTCTCATGATGCCGTTATTATCAAATCACTCAGTCCCTAATTCCTGTTTAGTTTATCTTGTTCACCAGCCCATACTGATTTCTATTATTCTGGGGTCTAAATTTTCCTTCTGGTAATCATGTTAGAGTCACGAACTTATTTCTCGAAATGAGGATATGACTTTATGTCCTATACAATTTTATTTTTCTCAAGGCTTGTCACCTCTTGTCTTTTCCTTTGCTTGACTATAGACTCTGTCAGTCTGTCATATTTTGATTTAACGTTATCACCCATTTATCACATCTAGCTTATAACGCTTCATTTACTCTCTTCTTATTCTCCTGTTAATATCTTTGTCTATTACCTTATTCTGAAAACTTCAAAGAAACAGTCTTTCGCTTTTAGCTCCCCTTGCACCATCTCACTGGCTCTTTGGGTCACCTAACATTCTCTCTTTACTAGGGGCAGGAGTCATACTAAGGTAAATATTCATCCCTTCTAGGATTCCAGTTCCTATCTTCTGAACTTTCTGAATATTCTAGTATTCATATCCGACTGTACCATTCTAGAGATCACCATCTGGGTGTCCCAGAACTATAACCACATTGGCAATATCCTTCGAAAATTTCATCTAATGCTAACAATCATTCCACCATTTTGGGTTACTCTAACCCAATCTTGATCCTGATATCCCATCCTTCTCTTAAACTATATCTGTTAGCTCCCATAGAGCATAACTGAGATGGGTGTGGCCAGTTGGATACATCTCTGTTACTATTGAAAGTAATTTAGAATGCTTATATTTCTCTGCCTGAATTGTAAATACCGATAATCTTCACTAGCCGAGTACCTCGTATCCTTCTTACCTTACTTCTTTTACTTGTAGAAACTTGTATATACCTTTTGATTATCTCGTTGCTTTTTACCATACGGGTGGATAGATATTCATGTCTTAAGGCTCCTTATCAAGAGAAGCTTACATGTCTTAGTACACACATGATCTGCTGAAGACCTTACATTTACTCATCATAAGCATCATGCAGAATCGAGTTCCTCCGACTCAACTCTTCCACAGCCACATGCAATCTCTTACCAACTGTCTTTTGGTTGTAGGTATCGTCTTATTACGAATAAAATAAAATTTAGGAGTCTGAATTCTTACAAGTGAGCTCTACCACACGATCTAGAGTAAGAAGAAAGAGTGATAGTCCTAAATACCCTGTAGCCTCCTGCTTATAAGTGTGGTGCACAACACACCCATAAATAAGACTCTACTAGACACGGCATATAGACTCCCTAGGACACAACTACTCAGATACCACTTCTGTCACGACCCAAACCGAAGGGCCACGACGAGCATCCGGTACCTTACTCAACCGAGTACCAACGTAACTTATCATTTCTTATCATATTATCATGGGTAAATGGGCCAAAAGGGTCGTCATGAGATTACCAGAATAAAACATAAAGGAATACTAGACATAGGACGACCCAATAT
The DNA here is from genome assembly GCF_001879085.1 of Nicotiana attenuata. Taxonomy (NCBI): domain Eukaryota; kingdom Viridiplantae; phylum Streptophyta; class Magnoliopsida; order Solanales; family Solanaceae; genus Nicotiana; species Nicotiana attenuata. The sequence goes on from NC_031997.1 coordinate 50,586,385, forward strand.
GATGTAGAAACTTATACATGTGACATAAGGTCATATAAAACCAAAATGAACTCTCGTACACTGAATATAGGCCGATAAGGCTATACAATCTTTCATATACATGACATCTGTCTACAAGCCTCTAAGAGTACATAGATATCATAAAGGCCGGGACAGGTCCCCGCCATACCAATCAATACATGTCGAAATAATACTGACCAAATGGGCAACTCCGGAGCAAGTGGAGTGCACCAACACCTTCCACTGAGCTGATAGCCTACTAGGACGACTGTCAACCTGTCTATCGGGACCTACGGACATAAAACGCCGCATCCCCAGGCAAAAGGGACGTCAGTACGAATAAAGTACCGAGTATGTAAGGCAAGAAAACATAAATAAGAACAGTAATGTAAAGAGAGATAAAGGAGATACAACCTGTAGCATCTGAGTGCCTCTGAGGGCTACTGACATGGAATGCATGATACATATATATAAATAAGCTTTCAAAAACATACGCCTATGTGGGCATCATCATCATCATATCGTACCCGGCCTCAAAGAGAACTCGGTAAAAATGTACCCGGCCATCATAAGGCTCACTAGAATCGTATCCGGCCACGTGGAGCTCGGTAAAACCCAACTGATCAGTGGTTGCACAATAGGTGTCGTACTCGGCCGACTATAGCGCGGCTCGGTAGAGTAAAGTAGATACATATATAATGCATGCTCGACTCAAGCAATCACGTTCTAAACCTTTCGGTGTGACTTAAGGTTGTTGCACCTTCGATTAACATTATGGACAACCACACCCTCAATATGAACCTCAGTAGGATTCAAGGATCATACACACTTGCTTAGAATAACTTTATAAGGAAAGAACAATATGGACAACCTTAGTTGCTAGGAGTAGATCCGTTATGAAATAGTGTATTCATTTCACTTTAGATCAGTCCAAAAGAAAGAAGGAATTGCCTTAACATACCTTAACTCCACTGAGTCCTTAATAACTTCCAAGTAATTCTTCAAATAACTCAACTCAATCTACCATAGCATAAGGAGATTCAAAATTAGTGTTGAGTAAAGGCTATGTCCACAACTTAAACTAGTAGCACGTTTGTGTGAATTTGGGCAGCATCTCCCCTGTAACAAGAGCCTCCTCCAGTACCATATACCAACAACAGTGACTAGAGAAATCCAGCAATACATAAATATCAATAACAAGACACCATAAGATAACAACAAGTCACAACTACTTCACGATGAGCGGCAAGTTCCAATTGGAATTCATATACCCCATATCACCCCTTATAGGCTTCTTACTTTAACTAATAGTATCATTAACATGATAGTGAATTCATTCATCAATGACTCGAGCCTTATACTATATATTTATAACAAAGAAAACAATCCACAACTCCAATTATTCTCAATTAGAAACTTTATTCACTAGTTCATGTCTAGTCCATCCGTTTAACTTAATCAATGTCAAGAACACAATGTAATTACCTCCTACAGTGGATGCAAGTCGAAATCCATATTACATTTAGCTTACAACAGCCCAATACACCTCAATCACTTCATACCCAAAACGACAACCATAGTAGTGTGAAACATGCCGAAACTGTTACAAAGAACGACTAATCCACCATTTCTCAATTATTTGGTGTTTCTACACACCATTTATCCTACAAAACTCCATTAAACAGCAGCAAAATATACAGCCCAAAAGCAACACGAAACAACCCACAACAAGTCAAATAATTTGAACTCACGGCTTCCGATCACCGTCACGTGAGTTCTAGCTATTAGGAAATGTATTTATCAACCTTCCTTCATATTTAAAAGCTTAAATACAGAAATAATGCATTTTCTTAACTATTAAATACCTTCCAAAACTCAAACTATAAAGAAAAAGAGAGGCAATATAGCGATACTTACGTCGTAGGGATTGTTTTAGTTATCGCTACTTGATTCCGTGCCCCGGATAATAATCTTGTTGGAAACCCTTGTGGAGAGCTTGAGGGGAAGGTTAGGGGTGTTTTTTGGTCGTTCTCTCTGGAAAAATGTGGAAAGAGCGGCGATAAGGGATGTAAATATCCCATTTTGTTGAAAAGTCAAAAAGGTGCTACTTGGCACCCTAGCACTGGTCCTTCTTCCAATGCTTATAACTTTTTATCCGGGTATCGTATGAGAGAATGGTTAAGAGCGTCGGAAACTAGTTTACAAGACCGTCAATTTGATGTATAATATTTCCCAAAAGTCCTCATATAACACACGAAATATATTGCTCAAAAAGCTTTAGTGACACACCTACTTGCCACCTATGCAGTCTCGCAGAACTGCAAATATATCTCTACTCCGATATCGTATCGACAAAGCATTTAATGTGTTAGCAATTAGACTTGTAGATATTCAATTTGATATGTGGATCATCCCATAATTCCAAGTATATTGGGAGAAAAGCTCTACTACATTTAACCTAATTTTTAGCACATTTATAAATGCAACTTGTGATGATGACCTTTGCCAACTTTTGTTCCACCACTCGCTTGCTTCAAAACGTCACACACCACTATCATAATCCTAAAATAACTTATAACATAACCTCATTATCACGTTAAGAACCCTAGTATCACCCCAAAGTGCATGGTATAACATTCCAAACTTGTCGACTTTCGACGAAACTTAGTTTCTTCAATTTGTTTAGCTTCTAAGCCTTTCCAACCATCTTGGTACTTGTTATTCATGATCTTAAATATTTGTAACCCCTAAGGTAACATGATTAACTTACTTTATGTACTTTCAATGACAATCTCATTTCTGAGCTTACATCAATTGACTTACGACGTACTCTCACATACGAAAACATGGAGTGTAACATAAATATCCCCCCAGCCACTCCAAGCTGCTCTACCCATATACTTCTAGAATTCTATCGGAATTTCGTCTGGCCCGGTAGCTCTACCCCTACTCATCTTATGCATAGCCCCCACTACCTCGTCAACCTTAATGCGCCTACAGTACCCAAAGTTTCGGTGACTCCAGGAATGCCCCAACTCACTTAGCGCAATATCTCGGTAGCTCTACCCCTACTCATCTTACACATAGCCCTCACTACCTCGTCAACCTTAATGCGCCTACAGTACCCAAATTCTCGGTGACCCCCAGAATGCCCCAACTCACCTAGCGCAAATATTCTGGTCCCCCTCTTCATTCAAAAGTCTATGAAAGTATGTCTGCCATCTCTGCTTAATCCGTGCCTCTCCAATCAAAACTCTACCATCCTCATCTTTGATGCACCTCACTTGGTCCAGATCCCGTGCCTTCCTCTCCCTCGCCTTCGCCAGCCGAAATAACTTACTTTTCCCGCCTTTGTTCCCTAGTTCCTCGTATAGATGACCAAATGTTACATTCTTAGCCTCCGTGACCGCCAACTTTGCCTCCTTCCTAACTACCTTATACCTCTCCATGTTCGCCCTCCTCTCCTCCTCGCCTATGCTACCTACTACTTCAGGTACGCTGCTTTCTTCACTTTCACTTTACCTTGGACCACTTTATTCCACCATCAGTCGCCTTTGTGCCCGCCAGAGAAACCTTTCAAGACCCCTAACACCTCTCTCGCCGCCTCCCTTATACAGTTTGATGTCGCCGTCCACATAGTGCTCGCGTCCCTGCCACTCCTCCGGGCTCCCATAATCGACAACCTCCCCTCCAACTCCTGAGCTTTATCTGTAGTCAAGGCTCCTTACCTAATCCTCGACAATTCTCGTACAGACCTCTTCTTCCTCTTAATCATGATACCAACGTCCATCATCAAGAACCTATGCTAAGTCGCGAGTGACTCACCCGGGATAACCTAACAATCCTTGCACAACCCTCTATCACACCTCCTGAGAAGGAGATAATCAATCTGAGTCTTCGCCACTGCACTTTGGTAAGTGACCAAATGCTCCTCCCTCTTCGGGAAGATAGAGTTCGCAATCACCAGCTTAAATGCCTTAGCGAAATCCAACAGCGAAGTACCTCCTCCGTTCCTATCCCCAAAGCCGAAGCCGCCATGCACCTCATCGTAGCCACAGTAGTCGATCCAATATGACCATTGAAATTCCCTCCGATAAATAACCTCTATGGAGGCGGAATACTATGCACTATCTTATCCATCTCCTCCCATAAGCGCCTTATAACCTCCTCATCCAAGCCCGCTTGCGGCGCATACGTGCTAACGATATTAAGGGTGCACCCTCCAACCACTAACTTAATAGACATTAATCTACTATTTACCCTCCTAACCTCTATCACAGACTCTCTAAAATCCCTATCCACCAAGATACCCACTCCATTATTACCCTTTTTGACTCCAGAATATCACAGCTTATACCCGTCTGCATTCCTCGCCTGCGATCCTACCCACCTAGTCTCCTGTACACAAGTTATACTGACCTTCCTCTTCTGGAGAATATTCGCCAACTCTATAGACTTACCTGTCAATGTTCCTATGTTCCAAGACCCAATTCTCAACCTATAGGCTCCCTTGTTCCCTTTACCCCCTTTCCTCCCGTCCCACCCCCACCTACCCTGAGGACATGACCTTATTCTACCATCCCAGACCACAACCACTACACCTATGACAGACTAAGGGGAAATTGCTAACAAAGAAGTAACAGACCAAACTAGAAGAAAACAAGGAGTGTTACTACAGGCACGCTAATAGTATGACTAACTAATGTGAACTAAAACAACAACAATTTGACTAACACAAAGAAGAGAGGTAGGAAAGCGGGAGGTACCAACTCCCGCGAATAGCACGCGCTGCCACCACTTTCACTGTCGCCGGATTCTCTTGTAGGTACCTACAACACTCAAAAGAGGGCAGCCTCTTGGGCCGCAAAGAGAGACAAATACTAGAAAAAGGCCGCTAAAGTGTTACCCCTATTCAGATCCGGGCAGAGGCGACTTGAGGAATATGAGCAAGAAAGGAAAGAGAGTAGGCAAAGGAGGAGAAGGGGAAGGGGGGGGGGGAGGAAAAATGGTAGGGCAATACTTACCTGTATATTTCTGGCCTTACTCCGGTGGTGGCGCAGGCGATAGGGGTCGCCGGCGAAGTCACAAGGGGTTTGGGGGGGGAGGTGTGGTGTTGAGTTGACCGTTAGTAGATAGAAAGCAGAGAGGGAGAAAGAAGAGTTCCAAAACCAAACCCGGAATGGATAAACCAAATAATAAAAGAAAACAACAAAATACTTAATTAAAACACACGATGGATGCTAGACATGTCTATAAATTGAGAATTGAACCTCTAGCTTCACTTATAAAGGTGCACTTAGTAATCATTGAACCATAAGACTCTTTGAGCTTGGGTGCACCCATGTATATGAAGCAATTATTAAGAAATATAATATTATTATGAGAAAATGCATAAAGTACCCATTAAACTTGTCAGGAAAAATCATTTACACACCTTAACTTTACGGGTGTCCTAACACCCCACTATTCTTATCTAAGCTAAATTTAATACCCCATTAAGTGATGATCTGTCATGGATAGTGTAGTTCATTTCCTAGATGCGCGTGAGGCAAAAAAATCAGCTTAAAATTAAGTTACTTGTCCAGGTGTCACTTTCCAATTGGATACTCTAACTAATTAAACTTAATACTATTTTTTTTCTCTTTCCTTATTCATTTTTCTTTTCTTTTTCATTTCTTTTTCTCTTTCTTCATTTTAACAGTACCCATTTCTCTTTCTTCATTTTAACAGACCTATTTTTTCTTTCTTCGTTTCTTCATTTTCTTCATTTTTTAAAATAGTATTTGAAGAATATAAAGAAGAATGTTATATAGTACAATTAATTTTATATAGATACAGAGATAGAAGGAGATAACCAAGGGATAACGGAAAATTTTTTTGGGATCGCCATACACGGAGAGCTTGAAATACCATTTTTCGTACAGAGCTTGAGTCATAGATTTAAGTTGGAATAATTTTAATACTTGATTGGAGTGCTTGAAATACCATTTTTCGTACAAGAATTTTCTCTTGTTTTCTCCTAGATCTGGGTGTGTGGGTATTCTTTTGTGAGATTGATGTGAAGGAAAAATGGTCAAATTAGAGGTGCTAAAGTGGATGGCACGGGAGGTGGTTCTGATTTTTCAGAGATAGAGTTTATGAGTTTAAGGGAGGTTATAGTTGTGATTGCCTTCCATGGTGGTTGGGTGCGAAGATAACGATGAAGGAAGCTGGAGAAGATGAAATGAAAAAAAAAGTGAAAAAAGGAAAGAAAAAGTAAAAATAAAAAAGGAAACAGTGCAGTATTTTGATACATGGCGCGTGTTAACACAGCCCACTACAAGACTGGTTTGGTATTTTGAGGGAGGTATAAAATTTAGTTTAGATAACAATAGTGGGGTGTTAGGACACTCGTAAAGTTAAGGTGTGTAAATGACTTTTCCAAATAAGTTTAATGGGATGTTTATGCATTTTCTCTATTATTATTATACATAGTATAACGAGAGGAGCATGCCTCGTACTCCAATACATAGATACGCCCCTTCCATGGACTATACCGTCTCGCTATTTTTGTCCTCAGAGATTAACAGAATGAATACGTTGTTCATGTTTTGAGAATTTGCTGTTAAATTAGAAGGTAGAAGATTATAAGGTTAAATTAAGGTAGCATTATTATTATGTCCTAATAGTTTTTTGTTATGATTAGATTTTAAATATTTCTTGGTAAAATACCTTAAACCACCCCTAAACTTGACTCAGATTATTAGTATCCTCCCCGAACTATGCCCGGTCTTAATTACCCCCTCAATTTGGCCTTTTGAGAGTCATTACCCCCCTAGACGCTGATGTGGCAAAAAGTGTGGGTGCACTCGTATGCCACGTGGATTTTTCTGTCTATGTGGCATTCTTTTGAAGAATAAATTTTTTTTTACCATTTTAAGAATATTACCCTTTTAAGATAATTTTTTCCGAATAAAATTTATAATAAAATTTGGATATAACTACATTATTTAGGCTAAATATTTTTATTTGGCCAAAAATAATAAAGGTTTAGTTAATCTTTTTTTGAATTTGACCTAAAAATAAAGATTTATACAATTGAAATAAATAGTCAAGGCATCTAAAAAAGTTATAAAAATACACAGTTGAAATAAATAGTCATTGCATCAAAAGAAGAAATCAAAAGAGTGTACAATTGCACTTGTAATCTTGCAATTGTACACTCTTTTTATTTCTTTTGATGCAATAACTATTTATTTCAACTGTGTATTTTTACTTTTATAGGTAAAATCAGTAAAAAAAATTAAAAAATGAGAGCACCGTAATTTAGAGCTATATAAAAATTTATAGCCAAAATAATTAATTTCAAACTATGTATTTTTTTATAACTTTTTAGATGCCTTAACTATTTATTTCAATTGTATAAATCTTTATTTTCAGGTCAAATTCGAAAAAAGATTAATTGAAAATTTATTATTTTTGGCCAAATAAAAATATTTAGCCTAAATAATATAGTTATATCCAAGTTTTATTATAAATTGTATTCGAAAAAATTTATCTAAAAAGTAATATTTTTAAAAAGATAAAAAGATATTTTATTTTTCAAAAAGAGCCCATAGACAGAAAAATCCACGTGGCATGTGAGTATACCCATACCGATACTTTTTGTCACATTAACGTCTAAGGGGTAATTTTTGTCGCATTAACGTCCAAGTTCAGGATGGTTTAAGGTATTTTACCATATTTGTTTGGTTCGCTGTATTTCAAAGGGATCCGTACGTGTAGATATTACTTTTTCCTTTGCCGAGGAAAAAGGGTAAAAAAAAGAAAATCAACACTACAGCCTCTCCGCTTCTTCTTCGTTTCCCCTGTTTTAACCCTAGACACTTTTGGATTTGGATCGTCTCATCCAGGTAATTAGTTCAATATATTAGTATTTTATATTCAATGTAATTTTTCCAATCTCTGTTTTTCATTTTTTGAGTTTTCCGATCGTTTTCTCTGCAAATGGATGTTGTTAAAAGGAACATTTTATATCGAAAAAATCCGAACTTTGGTTTCTATTTTTTTGCGATTTGTTTAAGGAGAGGCGGATCCAGGATTTCACGAGAATGAATGCACTAGGTGGATCAATGATTTAAATTTGACGGATTAACTCTTAGGTTCAAATTTTTTACAAAAAATTGTGACTTTTCACATATATATCTAATTAAGAAACTGTTGGTATGATTAGTTGAATCATTGACTATATGTTACATCCTCTGGTACTACTAGATTTAATATAAAGATTTGGTTCAGTTATGTAAAATTGTAAGATTTAAAAAAGGGGAAATAGAGATTTCAATGTGTCTCTGAAACAATAAACCAAGACCCAACCTGTGGGATTTTGACACGAGGGCCTTTCGAAAATAGCCTATCTACTCCTTCGGGTAGGGGTTAGGTCTATGTACGCTCTAACCTTTCCAGACCCACTGTCGTTTCATGATGTCACACACCAACAATGTGAAAAATAAACTTGTAACATAATTAAGAAAAAATAGGATACATAGTAGAATTATTATATAAAAAAGTAGGGTAAATGATAAAATGTGATTATTTTATAATAAGGAAGGGCAAGATGAGAGAAAAAAGCAAGGAGACAACGTCACCGCACCAAATTCGCTATTCCATAAAGTGACATTTTTCGTCGTTGAGAAACGATTGATTTAACGATACGATACAATAAAATTTACTGTGAGTAACAATCAACACAAACATTGTATTTAAAGTAACAGTATGATACAAATACAATATGTAATGCCATCCAAACAAGCTGCTAGGGCATCTAGTTGTTTAGTGCCTTTGAAATTAATTTCAGATCATAAATCCCTGACTGGCTTGTGAATTTCTTATCATCTATATGATCATTGGAGTTATGTGTGCAAAATTTCTTGTTAACAGTTTCTTCAACATATTTTCTCCTGTTATTCGTTTCTACTGACTCTTACATATCTTTGTTGTTTGATGGCAAAATATATAAATCAGTAAATAAAATCTGGTATTAGACTTATATCTATCTGCAGCCGGATGGATGATTCCTCTCAAGTTCTCCCTCTCTCTGCCTCTCCTGCAACCCGTGGCATGTTCCTCCTCACGTGCATGGTTTCCTATTAGAAGTTGAAGGCCGTGATTTCATCTTTTATGGAGTTTAAATGGTTGGCGCCAGGGCTATTTGGTCGTTCAGACGGTGGTAGTAAGTCTTTTTTACCTAATTATTGAGTTTTTTGACTTGGAATTATGAGGTTGTTTAAGGCTAGAAATCTATCACATGAAAGGGAGCTTGAACTTAAGGAATGATTAAGTTTGACATTGCCACAAATTTATGATATTTCCTTTGAGCAGAGGTAATAACAGTGTATCAAGTTGGTGCATGGTTCTGCCATTTCCCGCTTGGCCATAGGATTTATATTCATTATATATACTTCTTTGTTAACCATGCTCAGAACAAATTTATGATGCTTCCTTTTAGACTTTAAAGTGGTGATCTTTTGTGAATCGTTGCCCGTTCTAATATTGTTGTTCATTGTTTTGGTGTGCTCGATTTTGTGTTTTCGTAACTTTCTTTGAGATGCTGAATATTTTCTTCTCGTACGTGTTTCTTTCAGAGCCTCTCGTAGAAGGTTATGACTATTTGTGGTATTTGTTTACTACCATTTCCTTCGAGTGCTTGGTCGCTGCCTTCCTGCTGTTAGGGGGTACTGATCATCTGTTAATTTTTGCCTTCGGGATATTTCCGGGTTGTGGCTTTATACTTCATAACAATGTGCTGCACTCTGTTGTTTATTGGCATCGCGACATGCCTTTCCGGTTAATTGGTGCCAAGGCTAAATTTATGATCGAGGTCATTCCTCTGGTAACTGCTGCAGCCTTGCATCACCTTTTGGAGTTCAATTATGGGTATCTCGCTCTATTAGTAGGCTGCACCGGATATTTCTATGCCTTTGCGCACTTCTTGCGCGTAGCATATGATATTAAGGGAATAGATGTAATGTTGGGATTAGTAATGCAGGTTCTTGCTTACATGTTGAACGTAGAATTATTAGTTAGAGCCTTAGTTTTGAGCTTCTGCTTTGGTATATGTTTCTATAGATACGTGACATATTGTGCTCCTGAACTTCCTGCCCATGATAAAAAGGAGTTGGAGCAGCTGCCTTGCTGATTTGAATTATCTTTAGTACTATAAGTTATGAGTTATTTTCTCTCTTTCTTTTTTGTGATGAGTCTTTGGTTCACACACATTTGTTCTAGCTTAATTATCTTGTGCCCTTATCACTAAATTAGCTGTACAACAATGGGGAAAAGGAAAAACATTTAGGAACAGTTTCCAACAGCTAAACTTGGAATGGAAAGCTCTGGGTAATGTAGGGCAAAGTGAATAGATTGGAGAGCAGCTAAACTTGGAATGGACAAAAAAACCTATCTCATCTTGGGAAAATGATACCGTACAGCTTGTGGCGGAGTCAGAATTTTCATCAAGAGGTGTCAAAATATAAGTAATTAGATACATCGAAAAATCAAAGGGAGTCATCGTACAGTAATTATTCATAAAATAAAAAAAATTATCTAGCAACATAGTATAATTTTCCGGCAAAGGGGTGTCGCTTGACACCCTTTGGTTCAATGTGGCTTCCCCACTATATAT
>NC_031997.1:50597064-50603550 GCF_001879085.1 Nicotiana attenuata
ATATATTCTTTATTTTATATACAAAAATTATGCAAATTTTATATACTTTTTTGGCTACCGAATATAAATAGGTTCTTTCGTAGCCTAAAAATGAAAAAAGCCCTTAATTTTTATAGTTTACTTGTTAAGCTATTTATTTCTTTCTTTTTTACCATCAAATCTCTCCTCAAAGATAAACTATATGACATTAGCTACCACAACATAATAAATGAAACAAAATATACTCCACCCTATTTTCTACAAAAATTATTGGCTGGGGGGTGAAAATAAGTGTTCAAAATCTTATTCATAACTGTTTTGACGCAGCAAAGATTCCCGAGGAAATTAATAGAATAACAGTGTGTTTAATCCCAAAAATTCTAAACCCAGAAAGCATCACTCGATTCAAGCCTATTATAGCCTGATAGGCCGAAGCTTCTCCAACTCTAGAAGCACTGTTTTAAAAAAAAGTTATTTTTTTCAAAGTTGAATTATTTGACCAAGCTTTTGGAAGAAAAAAATGTGCTTTTGAGAAGAAGCAGAAGCAGTTTTGGAGAAACAGAAAAAAGTAATTTCTCTCGAGAAGCACTTTTTTGAAAAACACTTTTCAGAAAAATATACTTAGAAGCAGTTTTTAAAAGTTTAGTCAAACACTAATTGCTGTTCAGAAGTGCTTTTCAAATAAATTAGTCAACACAAACTGCTACTTTTGAGAAAAGTAATTTTGACAAAAAGGACTTCTCAAAATAATAGCCTGTTTGGTCAAGCTTCTAAAATCAACTTATTTTGGAAAATGTTTTTCTCAAAAGTACTTTTCAAAAAAGTGTTGGTGAGAAACAGTTTGTGTTTGGCTAATTAATTTGAAAAGCACTTTTGAGCAGTAATTAGTGTTTGGCCAAACTTTTAAAAACTGATTCTAAATGTATTTTTCTCAAAAGTGTTTCTCAAAAAAGTACTTTTAGAGAGAAGCTAAGCTACTTTTTCCTTCTAAAAGCTTCGCCAAACACCTCATAAGTTGTTTCTTGCGGCTTGGCCAAAAGGGCGATTAGTCTATGTAATACAACTACGTATAATATTAATATTAAGATCATTATCAACAGAATTAGACCCCTCATACCCAAATTGAGAATTTTGGTCCTTTATAAATTAAAATTTCCCTAATAAAGCTAAATTTTCCAGATACATCACACTTACAATGGCTCGTATTACCACAATATCAACCTTTATACATCAATATTAATTGGAAAAAAAATTACCCCTTTCTTTAAACCAATTAGTAGAATTTGACAAGTACTTAGGCTTCCCTATTTTCCACGAAAGGAAGACTAAAATTGGGTTTCAATTCATATGGCTTGTAAAACTGCTCTTGATAAGTCCACCCTAAATACCCCCTAAATACCACCTCAAACCAAGCCATGCAATATATCAAATTTTCCGTTTCTATTTTAAATTCTATTGATCGCATTCGGCGTAAAAACTACTAAAGTTCGCAAAAAGTTGCATCTAATTAACTGGAATACTATTACGTACCTTGTCGAACTACTTTTCAGTAATTGGTAAAATATTATTAACACGCGTGTAACTTCAATTTAAATTGTTTTTTTTATTAATAAAAAGTGTAACATCTTATTTAACGTAACGTACTTGCACCAAAGTATTTGGGCAAAAACATGACGACACGAATAAAAATGTAAAAATTGAATAATTAGGACGTTGATTAGGGTTTCTTGAAGATTGTTTGCCTTTAAAATTATTCTACTCTGGGCATAATGTCAATTATTTCATTGGTTTCATTATTAATTAGTACACCTTTTCTCGACGTAAGAGTTTGAATAAAGAGACAAAATCATGCAGAGAGATCGATAGCTAAATTTTAGAACAAGATTGTTGAGTCCTGCAATGAATTTAGAAAGAAAAAAAACATAAAGAAGAGTGATCAGTTGTTAAGGCATGGGCATGAAACTTTGCTTTGTATTATTGGTCTTGCTTGATAATGGTACTATGTATTTTCAAGAATTAAGAATCAATATAGTTGTATTATAAGTGGTGAAGCCAAAAAAATTCTCTAATTAGGGTGTTCAAATTTGAAAGAAGTGAAAAAAGTTTCTCGATAAAAGGTGTTCAATATATGTTATATACCTCTAAAACCTAATATTTTACTTATATACACAATATAATTTTTCAACGAAGGGTAACCAGTTGACCGCCCTTGATAGGCTGTAGCTTCGCCCCTGTGTATTATGTCGGTGTTATAATTTTTCTCAGAACTTATACAAAGGATCAATACGGAAGTTCAAGTGTGTTATATATCTTTAAAAACTTATTTCTACTTGTTGTTACTTGAAAATTTCCGGAGCTACTAATTCTTAATTTCTTGGATATTAAAATTAAATACTATTTTGAAATCTTATATACAAAGCAATTCATGTAATTAAACTGCTGAATGAAGCACCTAGCCGTCGCGCCAACAGTTGCAAATTGACCAACTGATGTCAACTTATGTTACATAAGATGTTCAATTTTCGCACATCAAATATATGTATATTTAGTAAAATTTCTGGACGAAGCGGTGTCACGGGACCAAACCTTGCTGCATGGCTAGACGTTCTTTTAGTTAAAAGATTCACATATGCAGGAGCGGATCCAACTTATTACATGTGGGTTCCCGTGAATACAGTAGTTTTTATATATACCCTGTATATGTATTAAAAAATCCACTAAATATCGATATATAATTGATTGTGAACCCAGTTACTTAATGTATATTTACTTAAAATCGTTATAGGAATCCATAAATCCATTAATCTACACTTCTCATTATAGGAAAAAATAAAGAGGTTCAGAATCGTGTTCAACCCCCTTTTCACCAATTTAAGAAATTTTTAGGTCAATCAGCGGCAAACTCGCTGCTCAAAGAGACGACAACAACAATAATATACCCAGTAAAATTCTATTAGCAAGGTTCGGGGAGAATAGAGTGTACGCAGATCTTGCTCAAAGCTGACACTAACTTTGACCATTACAATTCTTACGCACTTTTCAGAATTCCAACTCCAAAGTAGAAGACCTTCACTTGCACCTAATATTTAACCAAATTAACAAAGTGGGCTTGTGTGAATACAGAGTTTTGACACTTAATTATAATTAAATAATAGATAACATGCCAGAATTTAAAGCTTATTTCTTTGAAATTTTAATCTGTTTAATTTAATGAATTCTAAATTAATAATTTAATGATATTCAACAGATCTTTAAAAGATAAATATATACTTTGACCGGAAGCTACAGGGTTCGGTAAAATCGTAGCCGAAGACTAGTTATGTCCCTGTTAATTAATGCATATTATAGTTTAGTAAATTATTTAATTTAAATATATTTAATTAGTTTTGTATAAACATCAAGCTCGAATAAGTATTTATTATATCATTAATGGTAGGATCTAAAATGAAATATCTAAACCTCTCTTTCATAACCTTAACAAGTTACTCAGCTTTTCCCCGTTATCTTTAGCGTTTTTTGAAAAACCCTTGTGATTTTTTTCAAATTTTCTTAGTTATACTGCAATTCTAAGTTTTTATTATTTGTTTTCTTTTTCTAATTTAGAAACTCAAAAAGACCTACCATTAATCAAAGTTTATTTTAATTACACTGCTAGAATATTATTGGATTTCTGACAGATGAAAATTGACAGCAAACGGTCATTAACGTAAAAATCATTCAAAATATGGCTTCGAATTGTACATTTATAATACTCCATAAAATTAATAATTTTGAAGATTACCAACAATGTGTAATAATACTACTATAGATAATCACCAGATGTTTTTTTTAAGTCCTTGAGAATAGCAACTTTTTATTTATACTTTTCACCTATTTAGACTTTAACATTTTTTTTCCTCTAGCTAGTTTTAATTACACTTTCTTTTTTAACGGACAAATCCCCTACAAAATGCAAGCAAGGGGAATATTTTAGCTGACCCAAAATTTATTTATGACAAGAAAAGCAACAGTCAAATCGGCTTTGCATTAAATGAGAGATAATAATGAGATTTCTTTACCCGAATCTTTAGTAAAACGTAGTGTAATGTTTTTTTATTTATTTTGAAGGAGCAACAATTCAACTAGTTAAATAAAAATAAGTTGTAATTTATACTTATATTCTCATCCGTCCTAAAATATTTGTCACATTTTATTTTTCAAGAGTCAATTTGAAATAATTTTAAAGCTATTAGATTAATTTCATGTTTTAAAATCAAAATAAAAATTTAAATATTTGAAAACAGGTACTATAATTTGCAATTCTTATTATATTATACAGTAAAAAAGTACATGTTGAATATCGGTCAAAAATGTAAATATTGATAAGTGAAAATGAAAAGTATTTTAGGATGGAATGAGTATATTTTTTGATTGAAAGTACAAGAAAATATTAAAATAATAGCGACAAATTTAGTGCCCGTTGGGCCATAAGAAATTTTTTACTTTTTTCGAAAAAAATTCATCTTTTTCGGAATTAGTGTTTGGCCATGAAAATTTTAAATTTTACTTGAAGTTGAATTTCGAAATATTCCAGAAATTTGAAAAACTCCAAAAATTGTTTTAAAAAAAAAATTCACTTCAATCACTCACAGAAATTCAAAAACAACTCAAATTATATTCATGTCCAAACAAAACTCTAATTTTCAGATACTATTTTCACTTGATTTTCGCCTTTTTTTATGGCTATCTCGTGCCTCTCAATTCCCACCGCAAGGTTTGGAAGTGCCTTGCTTTCTCGATCAGCCAAGCCCTTACTTTTGAATAGCAGGAATTCGAAAGGGGAAAGACCTTGCTAATACCTTTTAGGCACTAGACAGAGGCTGCTAGGAAGATTACATAAAAAAGTGGCGAGTTGGCAGCTTTGGAAGCGCTCATCCTAGTTGGTGTCTGCGCTATTGGGCGAGCAAAACTTGCTCTGATCTAGTGTGCGTCCGCTCCTGTTGTTTGTCATTATACTTCGAGAAGTAAAAAAAATTACAATCCCCATTCCACCTAAAATTCGCGGAATTCGTTGATTTTTCCTTTCCGAAATTTCTCAATAAGAAAGTCCAAATGGCCACTAAGTTTCCTTCTAACATTTCAAACTTGACAAAAACTTATTTTTAAAAGATCAACTTAATGCATAAACAAAATAATAAAAAGCAAAATTTTTGTATGTCCAAATTGGAGTGCCTGCCATGCTGGGACTGTGTGTTTGAAATAAGGGTGTCTACCGGCCGGGTCAACCCGTTTTCGGATCGGCCCAGACCGGTTGAAACCGGAACCGGCCTGGACCGGTACAAAGGGGGCCGGGTGGGCTTGGTTAATGAGGTAAGGGGGTTGGTCCGTTCACCTTCGCTCAAACGGTTAACCGGCTCGGTCAAACCCGATCAACGAGATTCACTGTTCAACAGGTTAACCGGCCCGGCCAGGACTGGCCCAGACCGGTTAACGGCTAGTTGTTTCAACTTTTTTTTTAAATGATTGTTAACGTTGGCAACGGTTAGCTGGGCCAAGGGGTCGTTGCCCAACGGCTGTTTTGCACAAATAGCCCTTTTTTGGGCCATTTTTTTTTTAAATTTAACACTTTTTGTAATTACTAATTTAGCCCTTTGAAAAACTATAAATACATCCTCCCCCCCCCCCCCTCCCCCTTTTCTTCATATCTTCACTCATCTCTCATTTCTCAAACTTAATTCTCAATTCAAGTTAAATCATGTCCCGTACTTCGAGAGTGCGCTCATATGTTTGGGAACACTTTGAGGTGGTAGAAGAAAATGAAGAAGTTCACAAAGTAAAGTGCAAGAACTGTGGTCGAGTCTTATATCTTCGTCTAAAGTGGGTGGGCACAGGCTATTTAAGGAGGCATATGAAGAGTTGTCTTGAGCGTCCTCCAGAAATTCGTATTTAAGTTGATTTAAGACAATTTATGTTATTTTAAAATTATTAGACGTATTTATGCTTAATGTTTTAGTTTGTTAGATTAATTTGAAGTATTATTATGCATGAAAATTTAGTTTTACTCTTTTTTCGTTAATTTACTTGTTAAATGCAAACTTCAATTTGTATGTTTGAAATAAAAAAAAAAGCACTTGCAATTTATAAGTGCAATTTTTTTTCCCATTTTCATTGTATTCTTTATATTTTTACTTTATATTAATATAACTTACAATTGTGATACAAAATACAAATAAAAAAAAAAATTACACTAACCCGGCCCGGCCCGACCCCATGGACCCGTAACCCTTACGGTTCATTTTTTACCCGGATGGACCCGAATCCATTAAGCCTAGTAACCCCTAATAACCCGTAACCGGTCCGGTTCGAAACTCGGACAGTTTCAACTTTTTCCTACCCGGCCCACCCGTTTAACACCCTTACTTTGAAAAACTACTTAATGCTTTCCTTTTTCACTGAAAAAACCGTACTTCTTATTACTGAAAATATGCAGAATATTGAACTATTAGACACTGTCATAGATTTGGTTTG
>NC_031997.1:50603570-50653596 GCF_001879085.1 Nicotiana attenuata
GGGGGGTAGGTACTAGGTAATACTATGGACAGCTAAATATAGTAGTAATATTGTCTTCTTTTTTTTCCAACAAGGGTGAGGGGGAGGGGTTATAGCGTATAGAAATGGAAGATGATAAAGTATACACTAATTAATTGAATTTTCATCTTTAGACTCACTATTATCATGGAATTATAAACTTTGCGATTTTGTCGAGCTAACATGTCAACAAATACAAACATGAAATATCATCCACTTATCCATGAAGAGAAAAAAAAAACGAACAAATAAACATTTTTGCATCTATTCGTTTTGGATTTAGGGTTTACTTGAAAAATTATGTGTAATTACCTGGAGGTATAATTACTAGAATAATAATTATATACTTTGATAATTACATAGTATAGTAAATAAAATGACTTTTTTATTTGTGATAATCTAATTACAATGTTATCAATCATATTTGGTTGGACAAATATAAGTATATAGTTAAACCACTTTTTCATATTAATATGTACATTAATTTTACCATACAATAAATATTAATGTAGTCACAAATATAAAAAATATCAGTTTCTTGACTATCTTAAATAAATAATATATTAACATAAAATAATTAATAGTTTCAATTATTAATATAAATGTCATGCTTGCTCATGTTATTCTAATATGAAAATTATGATTTGTTATATTTTTTAAATAGCAAAAAGATAAATATGTTATGAAATATTTGATTATGGTGGATGTCCATAACTCCTAAGGGAGTAACACCCACTACTCTTCTCCATTAACCTCCCACTACTTCTTACCATTATGGATGTAACTCTCACACCTCCATGATCTTTCCCCATGTTCTCAATAGTTAATACCATGTTCATGGCATCCCTTTGTATTACCTATATCATCCTATAAATAGAGGGTTTGAGCATCACATTGTATAGACTTGACATACTTGAATACATAGAAGAAATAAGATTCTCTCCTCTCTTCCTCTCTACATTGTTGTCTATTTTATTGTTCTATATTGTTACTTTGAGCTAAGTTTCGTAACACGTTATCAGCACGAGTCTCTAACCAAGATTTGAGTTTGGTTCTTCTTCCGCCCATGTTCTGATTAGTCTCATTACGAGAATCGGAAAAGAATAACTACTATAACTAGTAAGTACAAAAGCAGGTAAGTGTGAGGTTGGACTTGAAAGAGAGTCTGCTATGCTCCAGGTTTACTGCTCCATTACTTATGTTGTGTGTTTAAGTCTTTTGAGTTGACAATTTAACTTCCCAATAATTTTCATTCTTGACCTTGTCTAAATTATTAAAGTTTAGAAAATCGAATAGGTAATTGAATTTTTTTCAGTATGAGTTTGTATCAGTTACATGAATTCTTGGGGTTATGGCTTATGTTATGCTAGTAATAGTTCCTCCACTGCATCTAGTATTTTGATTACAAAGAAAAGGAAATCGGTAATTATAATTTTAATAAATATTTGACCCACCACTCAATGGCCCCTATAATTGTGTGCACTTTTACTTGTAAGTGACCTGGCCCGATAACTTTGAGCTAACTGGATAATATAAAAAGTGATTATTCTGAGGTTATATTTGTGTGCTTATTTTTTATTGTTAGTGATATTGATAATAGTAACAAAGTTTGAGTTATTAGTACCGATGAAATTTTTCTCACACTTTTGAAGTACTCATGAATTGTATAACTTACATATTGTTGTCATTTTTTTAATATAATATACTGTGAACTAAATTTTTTCAGAGTCTTGTAAGAAATAGTTGATCTCATTTATATCTTAAAGAAGTCAAAATTACATGCGATGAGTTCATAAATTGATGAAGTACTAATGTTTATAAAATTGTTATAACAGAATGGTTTTATGCATAACCATTATATGTGGCCCTGTGGGTAAGTGATATAGAGGACCGAGGATGAGCCTCAATTGTATTTTGGTCTATTATGCTATTGATTGAGGGTAAGACGGCGGGTTAAAGTCTCATCGTACCTTGAGGGTAAGACACTGGGTTTAAGTCCTAGTGCACCATGATAATAAGCAGTTGGGTTCGAGTCCCAATGCATTATGTCCTAACATGCCTTTATATGGATAAGGCATTGGATTTGAGTCCCAATGCACCATATTGATGATATAATGATGACTAAAGAAAAATAATGTATTTTTCATGAAAAAGCATAAAGTTTGTCCCACTTGATTTGCTCCATTCTTGAAGTGAATATGAAAATGGTGCATAATAAGTCTAAATAAAGACAAGTGGTTGACCAATGAACGTGGGCGTTCCAAAGATCAAATAAAAACAGTCATCATTATGGTAATTGTAAAAAGGAAAACGATAAGGGTTCTCAAAATGGTCCTTCAAAGGTGAAGGAATATGTATCAATGTGGTCTGTTAATACGAGACACGTTCATATGATTATAGTCCATTCGTTGAAAATGTGACTTGTGATAAGCATTGTAATGCAGGCTCATTCCTGAAAGTAAATGCTGAAATATATATGTGATAAAAATTATGCATAAGAATGTGCTTATGCATGGTTGGATAAATACCACAACTCACCTCTAAGGGAGGTTTGAGAGAAATAAAGATAATGAATATTACATTATGGTTACATGAATATGTCATTGGTCGCGTACACGTTGTACGCCAAAAATATTTTACCATGCCTTATAAAAAGTTATTAAAGGCAAAAGTAAAGCAAGAAATGAGTCTTGTCTATAATGTTTTTGATTGTGACAATGATAAGATAATTTTTTCCGTGGAGGAAAAAATTCACCACTTCGATGGTGGTATAAAAGATCTTGTAGTACAAAATTATTGAGAGCTCCGAAAGAGCGAATTTGTTACTACCGGAATAAATAAAATTATTCATGGCATTGGTGGTAGTAAGTCTTAAAAAGGAACTTTTTGAGTTTCAAATATATTAGCCAAAGTGGTTGGCATATTGAGACTATAAATGAAAGGAAGATTGAATATCTTCATATTACTATATTCATACCGGGTATATATGAAAGGTTACCCGATTTTTCTTCTATTTGTACTACAGATGTATAAGCATCGTGATGGAATCACATGCTATAAGTAAACTAGAGGTTTATTGAAACAAATATTAGTTGGCATGACCGGTTGACCATCCTGGTTCAATTATGATGTGAAAATTGATTGAGAATTCACATTGGCATATATTAAAGAAATAGAAGATTCTTCAAGAATTCTCTTGTGCTGTTTTTTCTCATGATATACCAGTTAAGGTTGGGATTGAATCCCTTGATATCTGGAACGAATAAAAGGTGATATATATGTATGGGCTCAATCACCTGCCATGTGGACCGTTTACTATTATATGATTTTAATAGATGCATCTATTGTATGGTCACATGTGCGTTTGTTATCGACTTGCACTTTGGTTTTTGCAAGTTTGTTTACTCAAATTATTAGAGCACAGTTCCAGAATATATATTATGATAATTTATCTTGATAATGCTGGTTTAAATCCAAGTTGGTTTAGCAGAAATTGTATGCCTCCAATTATAGCTAAACCATTGGTTATGAGAACAAAATTCGCAAATAGAAATTTGGTATGAGGTATATTATTTAATATACAACAACACTTGTACGCATCTAGCCAACAAGTTATGATAAATTCTCCCCATCACCATTGGTTCACGGTCAGGAACCAAATATTACCATCTAGAAATATGGATGTGCTATATGATTTAATGTGCTGCCACAATGCACAAAGATGGGTTCCCAAAGAAGGTTGGAAAATGTGTTGGTGATCCCGACATTAGGGGGAGAAAATGGGCAGCTGAAAAAGTGATACGTAAAATGAATTATTATGAATACATCTAGATCCTCGTACAAGAAAAATATGAACTTGAAATTCAAGTAATAATTCATTTGTAAAATATTTCCATGCGCATTTGCTGACCCAAACTAAATGTCATATTTCAGCTACTAATGCTCCAAATAGAATAAAGTCCATGATGGACATAGTCTATGGAGCTCTTGAAGCGTAATAGACTAATCGGTTCCAAAGATAAAACTCCTTGAAGAAGGAGAGGAGCAAATGTTCAAGATGGTCATAATAAGGAGGCAAGTGCTTTATAAGAGCACCATGACATAACATTTTATAAGACCTCATGGGAGAGGCTCAGGTACCTGAAAATAATGAGATCTCGATAAGTTATGTATTTATTATGCGATGATGGAACCGATGTAAAATGATCATTGACGATATTGTTTATATAATGTAGCGCCCAATATTATTAATATTTGACGAGGATGTTGAGCTCAAATCTGTCATGGAATTTGGACAGATAAATGATTGGCCAAATGAAAAATATGCAATGAAAGTTGACTTCATCTGAAAAATATGAAGTTGGACGAATAGCCCCAACAACTGAAAGTATAAAGGCTATATGGAGATATTGAAATATGATTAATATTATATTGCAAAAGGAATCCTTGATATAGATTTGTTTATTCTAACAAATATTGTCAAGGTTATGTTGGTTATACAAATGCAGGGCATGGTTCGTTGTTAAGATAATCTATTTGGCTGTGAGCGTAATGCCAAATTATGATATTCAACAAGATTTCAATTACATTGAAGATGATTCTGCATGCATTGAAAGAAGGACTATCGGAGGAGACAAAATAAAACGTATTTCACTAAAGTTCTATTTCAGACATGATTGATGTTCAACAAATTTGTTCAAGTGATAATTTGGCAAACTTCTTCACAAGGCATTGCCAACCTCAGCAATTGAGAAGTTGTTATACATGATTGGAATTTATCGTCTTTGAGATATTAAGTGATATTTTTGTCAGGGGGAGTATAGCACGCGCTGCACTCTTTTTCCCTTCGCACAGATTTTATTCCACTGGGTTTTTCTGGCAAGGTTTTTAACGAGGCAGCAAGTAATGCGTATTACAAGATATGTGTACTCTTTTTTCCTTCACTAAGATTTTTTCCCACAGAGTTTTTTCTTGGTAAGGTTTTAACGAGGCACATTATCTTTGGACATCCAAGGGGGAGTGTTATGAAATATTTGATTATGGTGGATGTCCATAACTCCTAAGGGAGTAACACCCACTACTCTTCTCCATTAACCTCCCACTACTTCTTACCATTATGGATGTAACTCCCACACCTCCATGATCTTCCCCCATGTTCTCAATAGTTAATACCATGTTCATGGCATCCCTTTGTATTACCTATATCATCCTATAAATAGAGGGTTTGGGCATCACATTGTATAGACTTGACATACTTGAATACATAGAAGAAATAAGATTCTCTCCTCTCTTCCTCTCTACATTGTTGTCTATTTTATTGTTCTATATTATTACTTTGAGCTAAGTTTCGTAACAAAATATGAATTTTAAATATGTTTACAAAATGCATCCCACTCTTGGGATTTGGCTGAATTTATTGTTGTTTATGTTTCCAACAAAGAAAAATAACTGCTCGTCCTAGTTTTGCCTATTGGTGTTTTTCTTAGTTTAACAATTCCTTTTTCTAGCTATGATAAGAGCCTAAGCCACCATACTTTTACCAAATAATATCACTATGTCCTTCAAAAAGTAACAGATGCCTATACCATAAATTGTTTTCTTTTGACGGTGAAAAGCTGCATGCAGACTGTTAGGAAGAGGAAGGGTCGGGGAGGAGCGGATGTAGAACCCGAGTACGGGTTTAATTGAACCCAATAATTTTAATATGAAGCTTTTATATATATATATATATATATATATATATATATATATATATATATATATATATATATATATATGAAAGATCGTCAAATTTCAATAAATACTACATGTTGAACCCATAATGTTTATTTTATAATGAGTTTAATGGTAAAAATATAGGAAAAATGACATTGTATAGCCGTTGTAAAAATAATAACCAAAAAAATATATAAAAATTATATATTTTTTGTATATATATACATTATGTATGTTATATACCAAAATTATACAAATTTTATATACTTTTTTGGCTACCAGATGTAAATAATTTCTGGCACGGGCTAAAAGTGATAATACCTAAAAAATATAAAACATTAAACCCATATCCAATTAAAATTGAGAAACTTTCAGAAACCACTATATTTTAGTGGTTATTAGCTAGTTGTAGCTACCATTTACTATATACATCCGATTGCTATGTTTTCAGATTTTTTGGAGTGTATTCGATGTATTTAAGCTACTGTATTCATGAATACAGTAGCATTTCTAGGCATGAAACAGGGGATTACAGCTAGACAGATTTTTGTATTCGAGTGTATTTGACTGTATTCATGGCGTGAAACATGGGATTACAGCTGGACGGATTATTGTATTCGATTGTATTCGACTGTATTCACGGCGTGAAACAGGGAATTACACTGTTTTTAAACGGGAAGTGAATCAATTAACATAATAGACTCCTAATATAACTCAACAAACTCAATTATAACACACAAATTTTGTATTTTTATTTATAAAAAAGATTCTCAATCGAAAATACCCCAAAAACATAGCAATCTTCGGAGAATTATATAATACATCTGAATACATAAATTATATTAATTAAAAAAACATATGAATACATTTATGGAATATAGCGAGACGGTGAATAGAATGAAATACATAGAATAGATACATTGAAATACAATAAGAAAAAAGACAATTAATATAATGAAATACATAGAATACAACGAGACACATTGGAATACAATGAAAAAAAAGACAATGAATACAATGAAATACAGCGAGATACATTGAAATATATTAACAGAAAATTCAAGTTACTCAGCCCCCAACTCCGTCGTCTTTGTTCAAGAACAACCCTAGAGTTTCACTTATGAATCAAGCTGCATAATTTTTAGGAAAAAGACATGGCAACTTTTTTTGTCAAATCTTGTGATGCCTAGAAATTCTGCTTCTTCAAGTTTAAGACAAGAACTTCATTTTTTTTCGCTGCAAATCTGGTGGGTGTAGGAGTATGTGTGTATTTTTGGATGAAAGATCGGTTAGTGAAGTCTTGAACATCAATGAGAATTTGTTGGATTTAGGGAATATCTGTTGGGTTTTGTTCTCTCGTCGGATGGGACGTTCAGAATCTGCAGGGGCCTTCACCGCCGGCGACAAAGGCTCGATAGAGGCACTGCCAATTGTTGAAATTGTACAAGAAGAAGAAAAGAGGATATGAGATCGGGAAGTAGAGGGAGAGAGAGGGAGAATAGATATAGGGTAGGGGATAGGAGAAATTTGAGGGGATATGAGATAGAAAAATAATACAACGCTTATTTTATGGCTTAAGGGTAGGAGATGACCATAAATAGATATTTGGCTATAAAAAATCAAAAGGTAGCTATGGAATATAATATTTTAAAAGGGTATTTATTTAAAATAAATAAGGTATCAACCTTTGCTATAGGAGGTAACTAATCCATTAAAATTCTGGATCCGCCTTGGGGTCCAAAGTCACCTAGCCGTCAAATCGAGTATTATATTGTGAGCACGTAATTTTTACCCATATAAAATCTCCTAAAAATTCCAAAAAATAGTTATCTAATTAGTTTTGATTTTTATGGGATTTTTGAAGATTTTTCTCCCTTTGTTGTTTGCATTTCATGGCATTTATTTGCATTTGTAGCATAATAAGGAGCACTTCCAATCAGAAAATATCAAAAAAAAAATTATCATTCATTCTTTACATTTTTTACACTTAGTTGCATGTTAGTTGCATGAAATACGAAAATTACATAAAATATATTAATTATTTCTTGTTTTTTGCATTTTTAGTTTCAATTAATTAGCGAGTTTGTTAAATCACAATCTTAATTGAATAATTAGTCAACTCCTAGATGAAGTAGTTAAATGGTTTAACTGTGTAAATTGGATTCAATTAGAGTAATTCGCTAAAGTGGCCATTTGAACAAAGTTGAAACAAAGGGAAGAAAGAAGGGGTTTGTTTTTAAACATTTATGATCAAAATTGAGCCTATTGTTTTCGCACAGATCACTCAACACGTCCAAGCCCGGATTAAAATCCGGTCCAGTCCCATCCCAAGGCCAACGACGCCGTTTTCCTACAGAAAATCCAAACCCTTCATCTCCATCAATCTAACGGTTGGGAACTGTTTCTTCATCCTGATAAAACTGTCGAGACCACCAGACCCCCTACCCAAAGACGCTCTCTCACACCTCATATGCTCTCCACCTCGTTCAGCCGTCCGCCATCGCCGGAAATCGCCTCACGGCGGCGGACAGTTTCCTAAGCGACCCAAATTTTCACCCTATGATCTCCAGCACCTCCTCTTTCTATACCCCCTAGCCTCATCCTTCAAAACCTTCCGAAATTTCAGTTATAGCAGATCTAGGAACCTAAATTCATCCCCTTTTTAATTTTTCCCAAATTCCGGCCTATTTTGATTAAATGCCAACACCAATCGACTTCTCCCGACGGGTACTACCATTTCACGGTGGTCTTGGACCGTCGGAAACCCTAGCCGCTCCTGTTTGGATTTTGTTTTCGGTCATTTGGGTTCGAAATAGACATCAGTCGATTGCTCTTGATAAGAGCAATCGATTGATGGCAGTTTTTGACTCATCACTTGGCCACGTTAGTCCGGTCAGATTTTGCCTCTGCTTTTGTCCGCCATTTTTGCTTCGATGGCTGTTTCTTAAGGGTAAATCGGTATATCCACTCATTTTTCCTATTCGTTTGTTGATTGTGTTTCTTTTGATTGATTAATTACGTTTTTATTTTTATTTGCATGATCAATTAGAATAGTTAATATGTTGAGTTAGGTTAATTAAGAGTCAGCATTTAGTATAATTAGAGTTCAAAATATAGTATTTGTTGTGTTGATTTTCTTTTGGGCTTTCTCCTATTGAAGCCGGATTGGGCCTGGCTTGGGCCATTTGGCCATGGCACTTGGCCCAGACCTGATCAGATAGTGTGAAGTAACACCTGGCACTTTTCAGTTGCAAAATATTCCCTCCCTTCTCATTTCTCTAAATTCACGGTGAAATATTCCCCTCCCTGTCAGACCCTCTCTCTATTCTAACACCTATATACACTCCTGAGGGCAGAATTTAGACGACACTCCCTCATTTTTCATAGACGGATCTTCTCTTTTACCATTAGAAATTCATTTTTTGTAATACACTCACATACAATTAGGACTCACAGTAAAAAAAAAAACTGAAAAGAAAAGAGAATTTCAAAAGGTATTGGAGTTCCTATCATTCTGTCTCAATAATTTCTGGATTTTTGTTTGGCTGTGGGTTTAAAGTTGGAGCTGTGTGGTTGATTCTGCCTGGTTGAACTCTTCTCATCTGCAGCGGGCCTTGTCTAGCTCTTTTCAGTGTTGTTTCTGCAGTTAAGGTCAGTTTCAAGTCTCTTTTGTATCATTTTCTCATTGAATGACCAAGGATGCTTAAACATCTCTTGCATTTGATTTGCTCAAATCATGGTTTCACATTGATTGTTTGATTTCAATATGGGTGAAATAGTGAGATAGCTTAAAATGATATTTATGTCATTTACCTTGATGTTTATTTTCAGTTAAGGATTGTTGTGAATTTTAGCTAATCATGCTAATTCCGGTTGCTCCAGTTTTAGTATAGAACAGAGCCTGTTTTTCTTTCTTTTGCTGAATCTATGAGTGTTGTAGTTGAGTCTGATATAATATGTCAATTAGGATATGAAATTCATGTTGTTAAAGTCAGTTTGTGCTGTATCATTGCTTGAGTTACTCATGTGTTTGTTAAATAGAGGCATTCTGCTAATGAAGGCTGGATTGGGTTATGTATGTACCCTCTAATTGGCTAGATTTGTCCTGTCAAATCTATATGGAATTACAGGAGTTTTCGCGGTACAAAATCGGCTCTGTTGTGATTAATTTCAGAACTAATTAATGTACTTTGCAATCACATTATGGATTTATTTTGAATACAAGAGATGGAGGATTTAGATCTGAAGATCACTTTGGTTTAGCATCTGTTAAATGAAGTTTAGGTGGAGTAATTGTTGATATATGAAGGTTGAAGAAATAGTTGCTTTCTGTGTAGAATTTTATTGTTAAAGCTGGAGTGCATGTAATTCGCCGTGATTATTCAACGGGCTTTTGTTATAATTTTGTGTTAAACATAATGATCGAGTTTATGATTTAGGATGTTATTAATTAGGAACTGATGATAACATTAAGTAATCTGATGATAACATTAAGTAATCTATGCTTGTCCAAAGATTTTGTGAGCTATGAAATGTGACTGGATTCGTGTGAGTAGGAATTTGTGAATTTAGCCTTCCCCAGTTTGGGCCTGTTAATTGGCCTAACAAGGCTTGCATGCCCAATTTGGGGATACAATGGTTTCCACACTATTTCATTATTTGGGCTCAATTGTAGGCCCACAAATGTTTACAACAGACCTGGTTGAGGTCTGAACGTGAGTATTTCCTCATGTATAACTCACGATACTGTGAAGCCTACTCCTACCTATCTTAGTAATTAAGTAAATCCATCGGAAGCATTTATCAATTACTAAAATCAGCAGTTTCACGTCAACTAGTCCTTGGTCAATACTTGAAATAGGAATATTACATTCTTAATCAGATGTCTCGGGGTTAGGCGTTAGAAATGAAAATTCTTTTTGTTACAGAACACTTTTCCCTTTACGGATTTGTCGGCCCCAAAGCGAATACTGAACATCGCATGAGAAACAAAAATAAAACTTTCTCAATATGCTAAAGAATAGCATCCTCAGAGTTTCGAAACGTGCAAAATGCTAAAGCTTTCTCAATATAAGTACCCTGGAGCTGAGTTTCTTTTAGTCTGAAAAAAGAGTAATGAAAAGAAAAACTACAAAAATATTTCAACTTTCCTTAGTTTGCTACTTTAATTTTCCCTTTTAAGAACAAAAATTGAAAAAAATCCTTTTGAGATGCAGGAGAGTTTAGGTTTCTAATTCGAACAACTGAGTGGTGTTTAGACAGTTTCTTGTTTGAGTTTTGTTCATATTACTTTGGCTCCGAAATGTGGTCGTTAGAATTTGTAATGCGATAATATTGAGTGTTGCTATGATTGTATGCTGTTTTAGTGCCTAAATCTCTTTGTTTTTTCTTTTTTTAAAATTTATAATGGATTAAAATGTGGGAATATTTATCTTACAGTTCCCAACAATGAAGACGGAAACCGAAACAAAGCTATGGCTCTCTCTTTTTCTGGCCATGTACACAGCCATCACTTTTCTTCTGCTTATTGATGGTACTTTTGTTCAGCAACATCATCTCGAGTATAGTATTGTTGCATTTAGTTTCATGATGGCCTTTGGTTTGATGGGGGCGAATTTCCTTTTTGAGGGTGGGGAGCTTCCGGTTCTAGAAAATAGGAAGTATGTCAAGTATTGCAATCTAGTTGGCCCAGTTTCATGTATCTTTGTTGTTCTTTTACTGCATGATAGACAGCCTATCAGTGATTGTATCTATTGGGTGCTTCTTTGTGCACCGGTGGGCTCCTTTTCCCTTATCATGATGCTGAGGCCCGTCAGTACGGACATGGGATCATTTTATCCATTCTGCATACTGGCCTTTAGTATCTCGCTCAGAGACTATCACTATTCCTGGAAGACTTGGGCTGCCATGGCACTATCCCTATTCCTTATGTTTACGAGAGCCCATATGGAGACTAGGACTATTTCTGCTATTGCTGCGAGGTATTGACATAAATAACCTATGTGTTTCTTTTTTGTATTTTGAGTTAGTGTTAAATCTTAATATTGTTAATTTTGTAGGAAGAGGGCCCTTCGTGATGCTGTTGAGTCGTCTACTGGTGCTGGTGCTGATGCTTAGTGGAGTTCTTTAGGGCACTATTTAGAAAAGCTGCTACTTTTTAATTTTGTTAATTGGCTTCAATCATGTCCAAGTTAATAGGTAGAGGTTGTAGAGAACAACTTGATTGTGGGCGTGCTGTAAAATGGAGATTGACTGTTTAATTGGTCATGAGTTAAGTAAGTTCAGGCTTCTATCTATGTTTTTGGTCGATTTAAGTCAATTGATAGGCACATAAAATTCGGACATGCTCTCTCAAGCTGATAGCTGTTTTGTCCAATTTGTTCGTATCACCACGGATTTTTGCTCACCACCCTGTTTAAGCCTTTCATCGTGTCTATCTGTCAAACACAAAACCATACAAATATTTGAATTCTACTCCGTTGTTTTAACACCTTTTCGGTAGCTGTCACTCGAATATTATCTACTTCAACTATCTCGGATGAAGGCAGAGGATTCACCTGCCTCCGGACACGAAAGAAAAAAATACAATCATGGATGCTTGATCGATTATGACTCTGAGAAACAGAATCCGGAAATGAGCTAAATGCAACTTCAAGCTCCTCATTATGCGTTAGACAGCCCGAGGGGTAACATTCTTCAATGAGCTGTCCTTGTTCACCTATCTTTAAACTACAACATATTCATACCGATAAAATTTGGCTACCCATTACTCATTCCAGAAAAATATACAGAAACTTGTATAACCGGCTAGAACGAATGTGTGTGAATCAAAGACTCATTACATGACAAAAAGGGAAAAAATAGCTCATAATTTATAAATGTAGACGAAATTAGTCCCTCTACAAACACATTCAAATCAACAAGGCAGCTCCAACTCCTTTTTATGATGAGGAGGTACTTCAGGAGCACGATATGTCATGTATCTATAGAAAGATAAACCAAAGCAGAAGCTCAAAACTAAAGCTCTAACTAACAATTCTACGTTCAACATGTAACCAAGAACCTGCATTACTAATCCCAGCAATACGTCTATTCCCCCAATATCATACGCTATGTGCAAGAAGTGGGCATAGATATAGAAATATGTGGTGCAGCATACTAATAGAGCGAGATACCCATAATTGAACTCCAAAAGGTGATGCAGGCCTGCTGCAATTATCATAGGAATGACCTCGATCATAAATTTTGCCTTGGCGCCAATTAACCGGAATGGCATGTCGCGATGCCAATAAATGACCGTGAAAAACGCTATCATATGAATTATACAGCAACACATCGGGACAATCGTCTCAAAAATAATGGAGATCATGGAAACTTTTGGATCACCCATTAATAGCACGAATGCAGCGACCATGCTCAGCATGGAAACATTACTAAAATGAAGCCAATATATGTCATTACGCTCTCTGAGAAGCCCTGAAAGAAACACGGGAAAAACATATTCAGCATCTCAAAGAAAGTTAAGGAAGTACAAGATCGAGCACTATGAACCAGCACAATTGTAGAATGCAACTTTGCGCTGAGAAAGGTTTGTACCCCCCCCCCTCCCCCCCCCCTCTTCAGTTTGCTATTTTATCTTTAAAAGCACAATTTGAAAGATGCTAGGATTGATGGAACGCCCTGCTAGTATTAACACTACCAAATTAACTATATGTTGGTATGCGATATATTTCAAAATTTCAAGTGAAGAATGCCAATCTTTAGGTAAAAAAGACTTACTACTACTACCGGTTGATGGAACATAGTCTTTATCCGGAAACACCCTCTTTAACTTATTGAAAATGGAAACCACAGTCTTCAAGCTCTGCCTGCCCTTCTCACAGGTAACGGTTGCAATGTCGAGGGACAAGTCACGGAGAGAGGCACACAGAGGAAGAACATCACCCATATGGTTGCAGTTAGATAGATACTACTTTCACAGATTTTAACAGCTGCAAAAAAAAAAAAAAAAAAAAAAAAGATACAGTCAATCCTCTCTATAATAGCATAGCTATATAACAACACTTCACTATAAAAGCCAAGCTTTTCCGGAACCAAATTTCAACATAATATATGTTCTCTATAACAGCATTCGCTATAACATCCAAAAATATTCGAAACAAACGAGACTGTTATAGATAAGTTTGACTGTAAATGCAGAATAAGGGACAAACAACATAACCAATTTATATAATAACTCAAATGATCATACAGATGAAATATTGACAATTCAGTTAGAGATTTATGATCCGAAATTAACTTCAAAATCGATCAAATTACCAACAACATTAAAAAATAAAAGTTCCAAAATTTGGAACATGTTAAATAAATTACAAAAAAGCTAGGAACCAAAGGTTGTATTTTGAATGTAAAATAAAAAAGTTAAAAGTAGTTATCCAAAAATATTATAGCAGAGCATAGAATCTATGATACCACTTCGGAATATCTATTGTAAGGTACAATTAATTTTTATAATTGGACAACATGCTAAACAAATTATACAAATTACAAAACTATGATTTATTTATTTATTTGTATAAAGATAAAGAACAGAAATTGCAGAAACCATAAACCTAGGTTGAACATTTTTATTTCTTTCAATTTTATGTTCGTTTAGTTCTTGAGCCGAGTGTCTTTGGAATACGGCCTCTCTACCTCTCGGGGCAGGAATAAGTTCTGCACCCTCCCAGACCCCACTAATGAGCTGCGTACACGCTACCCTCCCATACCCCACTAATGAGATTTCACTGGATCTTCGTCGTTGTTTAATGTTCGTTTAGTGTTCAAAAGACTGAAAATTTTGCTTGGGCAAACAGAAAAATTATACAAATTGCTAAAAAGTAAAAAAAATTCTAAACTATTATATATTGAATTAATTACCTGTGTCCTGGACTAAACGATCAAAACCCAGCAACCTGCAACTGTTGAGAATGTTAAAAGAGGGAAACGAAGAAAGTTGTTGAGTTTTTTTTGTTCTTTTTTGTAATAAAGTGTGAGAAAAAGATAGGTAGATTTGTAATTTTGTACTAACAAAAAAGGGTTCAGATTTAAATAGAAGTGAAACGTGTCATTGTATGAAACTGGAATAATATTGGATTCGGATTAACAATCCTATTTCGGATAAGAGTCATTCTCTAAAGTCCTTTTTTTATAGGGTTAAAATTAAAAATAAAATTTTATGTATTATAAAAATTACAAAAATTATTTTATATACTTATATCAAATAAATTAACATATTTATAAAAAATATATATTCACAAAATAATCTCATAATTACGTAATCTCGTATTATAACTCTCATATTACAATTTCGGTATACATAGTTGTAGCTAAAATTTTGAAGTTATGAGTTTAGAATTCTAAAAAAGATAGTTTACTGTGTTTTGAATAAATTATTTTGTATATATTAAATAGATTTTTAATAAAAATATAAGATTTGAGCTAAAACTATTGAGTTTTTCAATATAACTTGTCGCAAACCAAACGTACCTTAGGGGATGTTTGGTATGGTGATTCTGTACTTAGTTATGAGCATGTAACTTTGACAAATTTGGAATATGTAAAATGAAATTGCATGTAATCACAAATAAATTTTAAAGAAAAATAATACTCCATATGTTTCAATTTATGTGAACCTATTTCTTTTTTAATCCATGTAAAGAAAATGAAAGAATTACAAGAAAATACACTTGACTTCGCAAAAATGGCCTATATTTTTAAGTTTTACCCGACCTAGCCCATATTGTACATATTTTGAAGAGAAATTTTCATAAAGCACTATCTTTTAGTAGTAATTAGTCATCTATAGATACCATTTGCTTTATTACGGATTATAGATACATTTTCTGTGGTTATAAGATGTATTTGATGTATTTAAGCTATTATATTCATGAATACAGTAGCAAAAATAGGCGTGAATCAGGGAAGTACATCTAATCAGTTGTTGTATTTGAGTGTATTCGACTGTATTCATGGCGTGAAACATAAGATTACAGCGGGACAAATTATTGTATTCGACTGCATTCACGGCGTGAAACAGGGGATTACACTGTCTTTAAATGGAAATGAATCAATTAACATAATAGACTCCTAATATAACTCAACAAACTCAATTATAACACACAAATTTTGTATTTTCAGTTATAAAAAAGATTCTCAACCGAAAAATACCCCAAAAATATAGCAATCTTCAGAGAAATTATTATATAATACATCTGAATATATAAATTATATTAATTAAAAAAAGCATATGAATACATTCATGGCATATAGCGAGACAGTGAATACAATGAAAATACATAGAATACAGCAGGATACATTGAAATACAATGAAAAAAAAGACAGTGAATACAACGAGATACATTGAATTACAATGAAAAAAAACACAATAAATACAATGAAATATATTAACAGAAAATCAAGTTGCTCAGCCCCAAACTCCGTCGTCTTTGTTCAAGAAAAAACCCTAATTTCCGGCGAATCCGCCGTTGAGCAAAATCCCTGAATCACTGAACTGTAACTCTAACAATAACGTTCATTTTCACCTTCTTCTTTTCCCTTTTAGCCTCTTCTTTATTCCCCAGTCCCAAAATAGATGGGGTAGGCTATAGAAATCCTCACTTCTTCAATAAAAACTCAACTTATGTCACCTTCCCTAAAAAAAATAATAATATAATTTTGACTTGAAAAGAATAATAAAACTATAATTTTGAAGTTAAACGGAAAGAAATAACTCAAAGCTCAATCAAAAAGTTTATAAAAATAATTACCTGTTTGCGAGGCCATTGACGATTAATTCATTGGCCACATAAGAAATAACTCTATGAAGGAAATTTACTCCACAAGCCATGGCTGAGATTGCACCAACTATCAACAATTAAGAAAGTGAAGCAATAAATAAATAACTACAGTTTTTTATTAAAAAAAATCGAAAAGGTGAGCAAACGGAACGGACGAGATTGATGAAACCCTAACTTCCTCATTGCTTAAACCAAGTGGGTTGTAGTCTCCTTTTCCTGCTCTTGATTTTTTTCCTATTGCAAAATTAGCACCAACAACTCAATGGATTTTAATTGCTTCAGGGAATGGGGGGAAGAGAATGGCATGTATCAAAGTAGAGAGAGAAAGAAAATAGTGTAACTGAATAGCGTATTTAGTGGCTTAAGGGTAGGAGGTAACCAAAATTAGATATTTTGCTATAAACATTAAAAGGTATCTATAGAATATAATTTTTTTAAATGGTACTTATATAAAATAAATAAGGTGATAACCTTTGCTATAGGAGGTAAAAATTCCATTATTAATTAAAGAGCTGTCAAAACGGGCTAGCTCAGCTCAAGCCTCGCGAGCCTTTGAATTTGTTGTGCTAGGACTGGCTGATCCACCATTTGAATGGTCATTAAAATGGCTAGCCCACCCCAGTCCTAAGAGGGTCATGGGCTATAATAGGTCGGCCCTCTATTTTTATTTTTTTTAATATAATTTTTTTTGCAAATCTTTAAGAATTTCTTTATGACATAGTCCCCTAATCATGTGAGTAACTCATGTTTGCATATAGTTGTATGAGAAACTTGATATTTGACAATGAATCTCGTAATTGAAATGCAAGTTCTTTATATCTCTAATTTTTTTTTACATTTCGGTGATTGCTTCAATAAATTTATATGATGAGGCCTTTTAATTTGGATCTAGGACCATTCGCTAATTTGATCATCATAGTTCATAAAAAAATTAGGGGAAAATTATCGTTAATATGGGCGGCTAGTCTAGTTAATTGTTCAAAAATTTAAAATACATGGAATTGCAAGTGTTGTCAATCTTTTTTGGGTGTTGAAAATTGATCTTCTCCTACACTGATGAATAGTGTAATTGTTAATAATATATTATGGCAATTAAAACTAATAAATGATAATATTTTCTTTTGAAATCATGTCATACTACAAACATGTCATAAATCTGGACTATTATTATTAATAATAAAAATTAGAAAAAAAGAATGAAATATCATGCACAAACCTAACGTCCACATGCTCAAGTTATTTCATGGCTACAACTTGTCTGATTTCCTTATTTGTCTTAATATATTACTAGTTTTTACGTACATTCGCACGTAGTGTTCCGTTTAAATCATTAAAAAATACCAATAACTTTGTCAATGTATGAGATTTACACAAGATTTCATCTTAAGATTCAAACATGGTAATGGCAAGAGAGAATACATAGTAACAATTTTAACTGAATGTAAAACCTTAGAATTAGTGACATGGATGACTATTACTGTATATAGCAACTCACAATTAGGATCTGAATCCTTGTGGAAATATTTTGATGCTTCTAAAGTTCATCAATATATCTGTGAGAATGTAAGATAAGAATAAATATTTTAGTTCTGCTCCTAGACGCTAAAAGTCGGACGAAAGAAGTGGTTATGTGGGACGCTTCAATTCCCTTGTTTGCTGGATGATATGGGTTCGAATCCTATCTTTAATTTTTTTAGTTAATTGAATACAACGTAGTTTCATACTTAATAACAAATTATTTTATTTTTTTCTTTATTCTTATTCTTTTGAATTCAATTATAGTTTAGTTCTAACTTCTAATACATAATAGTCAACTTAATTAAAAAAAAAAAATCAAATTCATCCCTTATAATTAAAAGCTTCAAATTGCAACTTATCACTCCACAAGTAGAAAAATACAAATCCTCACGCCACAACCTTCTTCATCAATCACTTTGACTATGACTCGATCGGCAGTGGAAACTAAGAGTTTAAGACTCTTCTTTAGTTTGTTTTTTTACTATTAACATACCCTTAATCTTGATTTCTTTAAAGTTTGAACGCCCTTTTAATCACTGACCCATTATTTTATTTAAAAAAAAACTAGAAATTTTAAAGTGCGAAACATGCTTAATCAAACATTGTCCCGTCCCATATCACCCATTTTGCGAAGAAATCTCTCTTTGTTCAGTGCTTTCTTTTCTTTAGAACTTCTTTTGTTATACGTGGATGATAAGTCATTATAATCATTAAGTTTTCAAAGAGTTGCACGCCGAATTTTATCGCTAGCGATTAGCACACAGTGGTGCCCCCGTCGTGACTAAAACCTGAGTCCGCCTCTGCATACAAGGCTTCTCTTCTGAATAAACTTCCCTTAGAACACTCACTAAAGGAGTAACACTCCTCACACAGTAAGCAATATGAGGCCAAATTTTTTGATCAAATAGAATTGTAGCTATTGTTTTCACTCGTTCATGTTTCTTAGCTCAAGTAGAATTATTCCAAGCTTCGGAAGAGAACATAGATCGAAGGTCTTGTTTTTGTTTTCGAATATTTTGAAGACTCACCACCAATATTACTTCCTCCAGTTGCACCAATTCGAATTTCTTCTATAGTAGCATTTTGCCTAGCTTTTGAATTTTTCAACTCCAGTAATGCTTTCTTACATTCTTCTGCTACATCAGCAGGAACCTTGGGACAATGCTTCATTCTTTTACGAGTACTTGCTAAATGATGTTTCTATCGGTTGATAGTGCCAGTACATTTTTGGGTGCAAAACCTACACCTAAAATATTTTTCCTCTTGATTTGAGATTGTATACTTCCAGGCAATGCAAGATCTTTTCTGCTCACATCTTCAGACTCAGCTTCATCCATTTTCTGCAAGTTTCGATTTTTGCAGAGTTCACCTGCTACTACAACAGAAATGAGTTAAAGGACTTATTCAGTAAAATTTTTATTTAATTTGAAGAAGTCTCTTGGGCTTACGCCTCAACACAAAATCTCGCATCAACCAAAAAGCTCGCCCGGGCGGCGGATGTACACCCCAAACTTGTGGCATACACCTTATGAGACTTTCGCCCCCACCATCGCCTCGGGGCATTTTTGATACGCCTCGTCTCGGGGCTCGCTCCAAAAATGCCTCTTAATATACTGGTTACAACTGTAATTGGAATCAGGGGGATTTGCATCTATACCCGCTTTTTGTGTCACGTTTAAACTTGTGCCTGCTTTGCAAAAAAATTGCAAGAGTACCCGCTTTTTCGCATAACTTAAGCATACGGGGCTGAAGTAACAAAGGCAATCACGCAAAACTTCAGCATTCTAGTAGACGGGCCTGAAGTAGCAAGTGTGTTGAAGTTTTTGTTTGTAATTGCTGAACTTAAGCATAGTAGCTGAAGTTTTGTTTTTCTATTTGCATTGCTGAAGTTTTTGTTTTTGTAACTGGCGAATTTCAGCTCTAGAGCTGAAGTTTTTGTTTTGTAACTGGCGAACTTCAGCTCCAGACCTGAAATTTTTGTTTTCTAACTGTCGAACTTCAGCTCTAGAGCTGAAGTTATTTAGTTCATTTGTAAAAACTTCAGCACTATATAAGCAATGGACATTTTATTTCTTATTGCATACAACTATACAAGTAACTTGGTGTTTCCTTGTCATGGGCAAGATGCTAAATTTGTGGTGAATTGCTTTCACTTCAGCCTGAAGTTAAGGGTGAAAAAGGACATGGTGCCAAATAATGACCACTTGCAGATCCATTCGTATTTCTTGACTGGAATACAATAGTGTAGGAAAATTTTCGTCTTATCATTGAACCAGATATGTCTACATAAAATTTTAATAACTGAAGTTCCATAACAGCACCAACAGCAGCAGAAGAAAGAAGAAGAAGAAGAAGAAGAAGACGACGAAGGAGGAGAAGGAGGAGGAGAAAGGGGCTGAAGTTATTTAAAAAGTGGGTACAAGTTAAAAGTTTTAAAAAAAAATGGGTATAGGTTAAATGTGGGCGATCAAATAGAGCGCCCCGTGCAACTTTTACTTGGGGAATCATGACCTTATTTTGATAAAGCTTCTTTATGGGCTTGTATTTGGATGGTGTAGACCTAACACTGTTGTCCAGTGATGCAGGTCCAATTGGATCCCTGTTGTATATATATGATTTTCAATAATACAAAGCCACGTGAAGTTTGGGCCTTCCATCGGATCCCATGTGCAATTAATCCAGAAAAATAGCAAGGGCTAGTCAATTTTTGGACTGGTAATTGAAAAATAGCCAGTATTTTCAAAGTTATTAAAAAATAGTCACTATTTTGCTGCAACATGGAAAGTTCCAGCATAATATACTGGAGATTGGTGCACGTGTGTATGAACTTCCAGCATATTATGTTGGAACTCCAACACACGGAAAGTTCCAGCATAATATACTGGAGATTGGAGCACCTGTGTATGAAGTTCCAGCATATTATGTTGGACCAGTATATTATGCTGGAACTCCAGTATATTATCACGGAACTTCAGTATATTATGCTAGAATATTTTTCTGGTTTTGAACAGTGTTTTCGTTCGGATTTATCTTTACATAAAATTTGGCTAAATTTCAATTACTTTTGAAACTGTAACTATTTTTCAATTACCACTTGTAATTCTGGCTATATTTGAATTTCACCCATTAATCCTTGCTGAACCCAGTTTGCTAAGAGAAAATACCTTTAATTTGTTAAAACGTTTAATACCCAAATGTGGATTCACTTGTCCGCTCAAAAACCATTCCCTAATCAGAAGCGCCCTTTCAACATTCTTAACAATTGATTTCAAATTAGTACGACCTTTAAGTCCAAAACACACTCCATAATTGTAGAACCTTCACACACAATCTCAACTTTAGATAATAAATAATTGACCCATGAATCTGCGTAGAATGTTTTAGGCGCGCCTTTAATCTACTATCGTGATTATGTATACGTTCGCATAACATAATTATGATTCCAAAAATAAATCAAGGTATGCGTTCGTGTGACTTTGGCCAAACAATCTTAACAAATAATAAAGTGTTATTAATTGTGTACATGTACGCGTGACATGATTTTTAGCATACTAAATAAAACGGATTCGTACATACATGGTTCGTTTCAAGATAATTCCATAATGCCATAATCGAGTAATTAAAAAGTGATAAAAAGTGAAAATGCACATAGTTTTAAAATACCTAATAATCTGTTAATTAAGCCAGGTATGATTGTTAAGTGACCGTACGAAAATCACGGAATTAGGTGAAAGAAATTGAAAAGTTTTGATTTTGACGGAAGAATTTGATGGATTCTTAATCCTGATGCTGCAATGAGTTTCTTATCTACTATTTGCTTGGTTTCTTAGTTTTGTGGGATTTGTTTATAGAAGTAGAAAATCCAGAGATACACATGATATCATCTTTTATCTTTTGTTTCCAATTTTCCCTTTGTATTTATTTTTTTCGGTTTTTTTTTTATTTGCATTTGTTAACTTTACGAGAAGAAATCTTGTTAACATGCTGTTCACCAGCAATAGAAGTCAATTATTATGATAGATTACAGTGTTGGACCTGACTTTTATTCAGTGTCAATGTAATATAAACTTTTGTTAATAATATTTCCTTCAATATAAATGTTTGAGATTTATGTAGTATAATAGTATTAGTACTAAGATGGTGTTGAAAAATGGTATTGTTTAATACTTACTGAATAGGTTGATTTGGGATTTACTTTACTGTGGAATATAATCTGGCTACGTTTATTTTGTGTTAGAGTTTAGTAGAGTGCTAGT
This sequence comes from Nicotiana attenuata, assembly GCF_001879085.1. Classification (NCBI taxonomy): domain Eukaryota; kingdom Viridiplantae; phylum Streptophyta; class Magnoliopsida; order Solanales; family Solanaceae; genus Nicotiana; species Nicotiana attenuata. Next base: position 50,625,916 of record NC_031997.1, read on the forward strand.
GTGATGTGTGTGTAAAAATGGTGCAGGTGGGTGCAATGAGGAATTGGGAACAAGTTTTGTGGTTTCTACTGTTTGTATTCTCCTATTTGGGATGTGCATGGCTCCTGATATTTGATGCCCAAACAGTGGATCAAGACATCAGTTGGCTCAACTTCACTGTGGGATTGGTCATGCTTGGGGCTTTCTGTCATGGTGGTAACTTCAGAATGTTTGAAGGCTCGTGTGCTTAATTGGCCTGGTTTGATCAAACCAAAATATGTGAAGTTCTGCACCATTGTAGGGCCGCTCGAGATGCTTGGAGTTATTTTCGCATTGGACTACAAAAAAGGTGATTTGGCTAGTCCTTTGCTGTATTGGGTTATTCTTACTGCATCGATCTCCAATTTTTTCATGCTTATGCTTTTGAGACCGGTTGCTACAGACTTCGGTTTATTTTACCCATTCTGCGTTCTGCCATTCGGTTTCTCCGTCAGAGAATATGGTAGATATGCTTTGGAAACTATTATGCCAGCGGTTGTTTGCATTATTCTACTGTGCGCACGAGCCACTTTCGAGACCATGACTATTTGGTATGTTGTTTCCTCAAATATTGTGTTAGTGTTTTGTAATGTATTTAGGGTTAGTTTCCTTTCAGAGCCCATGTGGAGAGAAATTGGTAGAGGTTTGTCTTAAGTAATTTTATGTCTTTATTTTGTAATAATTTGGCTTAGCACTAAATTTTTATTTGGTTAATACTATAATTGTAATGTTGTTCGACCACTGAAAAATATGTTCGTAGATGGAGTAGACATCACAAGTCTAATACCTGCTCCATATGCATGAATTGTGCAACTTTGTCGGCCCATAATATATTGTATTATTAATAATTAATATTATTCCCACCCCCCAATTAGTTCAGTAATAATGTTTGGTAGTTCTTTTTTGATTTATATTGTAGATGGATTGTAAATTTAAAGAGTTTGATTTTAACATTTACGCTTAATTTACAACAATAGATTAACTTTAATGAAATAATATGTATAAATATATTTTGATGCAATGTATTTTACCTAATGAAATTTTTTTTGAAACATATTAGAACAATTTACAAGCTCAAAGATTTTTCCATCATGTTGCTCATAATTTCCTCCTCTTCATCTCCACCCCCATCCAAACCCCACCCTTTGAGCAAGGAGATATGGACAAATTAAGTACCATATAGTAAAATTGATATCTTTTGGCACATACTAGTATACTCTTGTGTAATTAATGCTGTTAATATTTAACTTCTTAGGCCTAATACAGTCCTACTATTAACAATATATTGATATACAATATTATCCATCTATCGTTGTTTTTCTTTGTATATTATCCATTCCGTGATCATTTATTGATGATTTTATGATTTGTAAAGGAAGTTATATCTTCCGATTTGGTAAAAAAATATTTACTTGGTAAATATTATCGTCAAACAGCAAAAATGGTTTATTTTTAAAAAAAAATATGTTTTTCTTTACCAAACACACGTGTCTAGAGTTATCATGCTTAATCAAAGATTCTTATATATATATACGTGTACATCAATCTTGAATAGCATTTAAATTTGCAAAAGCAAAACTTCAGCTGATTATGTGAGTGTGTGGCTAGTTGTATTATATTTTATAGGCAAAATGGGCTAAATGATACCTATACTTGTCCCACTTGGTTATGCCGGTCATCCTACTTTATTTTTTTTTCATCCAAACACTTTAACTTGTTCAAAATTTATATTTTAAACCACTCTGACCGTTGACCAAGCACATGTGGCAAATAATGGTTGAGCTGGACAAAGTGAGTGTAATTCACGCGGATAATGAGCGTGAATATGAACATTTTGAACAAAAAATAATTAAAAGAAAAAGAAAAAATCATTAAAATAAGAATAAAAAATAAATAAGTAGCACCTTTAAGGGTCAATATAAGTGTCTTTCTCTTAATCGTTTTACTCCACCAATGTAGCTTGGTGGAGTAACTTGGCGGGATGACCCGGACGGTGACAACTTGCAACCAGTGTTTGTAGCCATGGCGGTGTCTCCAATCTCTTGCCTTGTCATCAATATTATAGATCTGAGCCTCAATTGGAAGGTTATTTTCTTAAGTGCAAAACCTACAGGCTCTTTTCCGTTAAATTTTGAAATTCAGAGGAGAAAACCAACAACCCTTGTTCCGCCATTGATTTTCCTCCATTTTCAGTCTCTGTTCCGCCATTAATTTTCCGCCATTTTCAATTTCTATTCCGCCATTGATTTTCCTCCATTAAAATGAGGGAAAAATTTGGGTTCGAGGGGATAATAATCATTTCCCGTTTTATTTCCTATGTGGCCATAATAAATGACCTGGAGCCTACATGGTTTAATATTCTTGACGTGGCAGCCAATGTGGAGGAGATTGTATTACACACACTGCAACCTCCTATCATAAGCGTTTATTATACACGTTTTGAAGGAGTGTAAGTGTTCAATTGGCAAATTGTTTAATTTGGGGACCGGCATGACAAAATAGCACAAGTATAGGTGCTATTTAGTTTAGTAGTTGTTCTCTTATTGAAATCTCTATCACAAAAGGAATCTCAATGACAACTTTGGACATTTGAATCTCAAACCCATGTAGTACTTGCTTTTTTTTTTTTTGGGTGAAAAAATAATTATGAACTCTATCTTGTCCAGACACAGGTTCAGTCGAATCCGATTGATTTTGTCCGGATCGTATATTTTATATTATGAAATTCACTAAATATGTACACTCGATGTCATTATCCTAGAATTTAGAACTCATAAAGTTGAAATACTCGCTTCGCTGCTTTAGGTTTCAAAGATTGAAAATTTGCAAGGAGAAAGAAATAAAGGAAACAAAGGGAACCATGTAGAAGCAGGAAAACGATCTGATTTATGCAAAGTGCAAATTCTGATTTATTTAATTTATAGGGAAAATAAAAACATAAATTGCAAAAATGGAATCTAATCCTATATTCAATTACCTTGATACAAGATTTCAAATCGCGACCTGGAGATAGGGCTGTTGAACTACTTTACTGCTTTCAATAAATGAACTTTATTCAATAAAAAAAAAAAAAAGTTAGATACACAAGAGACGCTTTTTCTAAATGTTTTGTCCAATTTTTCACTTAGACAACCAAAACTTTCTATTTTTGGGGCCCTTTCATAGAGGCAAATTCATTCAGTCTAATATTTAATAAAAATGTGCTGAACCCTGATGGAAACTGTGTCTAAATGTTCTTCCTTTTCTCCATTGACGTACAATTGATATGGTTTACACAGTGATAAGGGCACAAGATAAGCTATAAATAAAAAATTAGCTCGGTGCACAAAGCATCCCTCATTCATGCAAGGTCGGGGGAAGGGCCGCATTCTAAGGGGGTATGATGTAGACAGTCTACCCTAAAACAAGCATTAGTGGCTGATTCCACGGCCGAACCAGTGAGACCTATAGGTCACGCGGAAATAACATTACCGTTACACCAAGGACACCTCCAAATCAGACAGGCAGCCGCTCCGACTCCTTTTTAGGATGTTCAGGTACTTCGGGAGCACAATATATCATGTATCTATAGAAGCATAAACCAACGCAGAAGGTCAAAGCCAAAGCTCTAACTAACAATTCTCCCGTCCACCATGTAAACAAGAACTTGCATTACTAATTCCAGCAATAAGTCTTTTTCCACGATATCATATGATACGTGCATGAAGTGACCAAACACATAGAAATATGTGGTGCAACCTAGTAATAGAGCGAGATACCCGTAATTGAACTCCAAAAGGTGATGCAGGGCTGCTGCAGTCATCACAGGAATGACCTCGATCATAAATTTTGCCTTGGCACCAATTAGCTGGAAAGGCATGTCGCGATGCCAATAAACAACAGAATAGTGCGCAGTAAAATGAATTATAAAGCCACCCACCATGAAAAGGAACGTGAAAATTCCCGTATCATGTTCTAAATTCAGGAGGGCAGCGACTATACACAAGAAGGAAAAGTAACTATAACTAAGCCACCATATGTCTTTAAGCCTTACAAGACCCCCTGAAATAAACACGAGAAGAACATATTTAGCCTATGTTGCGCGGACTCTCCAAAATGTAGCCGCACCCGTGTCGGATCCTTCAAAAATGCACTACTTTTGGAGGATCCGACACGTATCCTGCCACATTTTCGGAGAGTCCGAGCAACATATTCAGCATCTCAAAGAAAGTTATGAAAACACAAAATCAAGCACACCAAGACCATGAACAAGCACAATTGGAGAGGGCAACTTGCAATAAGAACCACCACTTTCAAAGTCTAAAAAGAAGTAACTTCTCGTCTCCAAACTATATCAGCAAAGAAGTTGTGGCATTGTTCTGCCATCCAAACTAGAAAAACACTAAAATTACATCCGCTCCCACGAATATTCATAAATTTACGGCAATATCAATGACAAGATTATAACACACTGACTACATTGTCCAACTTATTACATTGTGTATACATTCCTTGAGTTCAGCTTCTTTCTGCTATATGAAATTTGTCCAATAGTCCACTAGTCTAAAAGTGTTTGTACACCCTACTTTAGTTGATTCCAGTACCAAGCATCATATACAAATGGATTCCATCTCAAAAAGCACCAGAAAATTACTGTTATGTACCAAATTTGAAAGATCCTAGAAGATATCCTAGGAATATTCATGGTACGTCCACTACCCCGTTAGGGATAGACATGATACTTATTAAGTACACGTGAATTATCGTACTCATATTATCTGCACATTTCCGTGCAGACTCTGTTCCTGGTACTAGCGGGATCCAGGAGATAGAGTTGGGCTGATACTTCGATACTTTGCTGAGCTGCCTTGCTTGGATTCGCAGCTCTATCCCTCTCATTAAGACTACCAAGTTAACTATCTGTTCGTATGTGATAGATTTCTAGGATTAAAACACATAATTTCAAGTCAAGAAACACAATCTTTAGGTGAAAAGACTTACCATCTGATTGACCGCCAAATGCCTCTGGAAGCCTAATCTTCTTGTAAATTGAAACCACGACCTTCAAGCTCTGCGTGCCCTTCTGATAGCAAACCGTCGCATTGCCACAGGGAGAGGCACATAGAGGGATAGCATCACCCATCTGGCTGCAGATAGATTTCATGTATTGATTTATATTTTGCCGTCTTACAAGAAAGGGATAAAATTAAGGAGAAGGATATGTTGAAGAAGCTGTTTTTTCACTAACAACTGCAAAAAAAGAAAAAAAAAAAAAAAACAACATCCCAGTGTATTCCCACAAGTGGGGTCTGGGGAGGGTAGAATGTACGCAGCCTTACCCCTACCCTGGAAGGGCAGAGAGGCTGTTTCCGGAAGACCCTCGGCTAAAGAGAAGATGTAAAAAGCGCTGATAACAAGAAATAACAATTAAGGATGGCCTAATTTGTTTGCACTTAATGAGGTCTGAATTTTAATCATCCAGATCTCAGACATTAAGTGCGTTTGTTTTTAAAGTCTGAATCTTATTTATTCAAATCTTAATCACTAAGTGTGTTTGTTTTTTTTACTTTGCAACCACTTAATGAGTCTGAATAGGTATGTATGATTAAGATCCATAACAGAGACTTAATTTCATTAAGATGCTATCATCCATATTCATTATTAATTATCGCCACTGCCTACCATTATCAACTACCACCATGCCGCCACCACCACCATACTCAACCACCACCATCATTCTCAATGATAGCCGCCACCATAATCGACTACCACCACTCACCAACCGCACCACTCCCACAACCATCATTCTCAACCACAAACAACACTCATCCACCTCAACTACCACAACTAACTGCCCCATCACCATCAACAACTATAACCGGCACTGCACATCATTATTAACTACCACCACCCACCACCACCTTCCTCAATCACAGCTACCACCACCATCCACCATTATTAACTATCACCACTCACTACCACCATCCTCAATCATAATCGCCACCACTTCTAATCACCACTAACTACTACCCAGAACCACAACCATCAACCAAACCTACCACCAACCACCGCCTCTAGTCGGCATTCACAAGCACCACCGTTAGCTATCACCACCAGCAACTACCATATTTTAAAAAAATTATATATTTTATTGATAGAATATTAGATTAATTAGTATTTCATTTGAATTTTATGTTTATTAATTTTCAAATAAAGATAATTTTTATACATTCAGATGTTAAAAATCAAACAGTCTTAATCATCTAGTATTCTGAATATATTAAGATGTGTATTCAGATTCAGATGTCTTAATCTTAATATACATCTTGATATTCAGATATATATCCAGATTCAGACGTCTTAATCTTAAAAAAACAAATGAGGCCTTAGGAATCTAAATCATAGATAACAAAGGAGAATTAGAAAAGAATAAATGCAGATGGCAATTTTGGCAAAAGAAGTTGAATATAAGGGGCTAGCAACATCAACAATATACAACTAATTCATAAGTAGGCCAGAGATATCAAATGATCATAAAGTATTCACACAATAAGACAGGTTTATCAACTTCATAACACTACCTTAAACACTAGTAAAGACTTAAAAGTTAATACCCATATAATAAATTTGCAGAAACGTTACTGATTAGATTACCTAAAAAACTTCAAAGGGTCATCAGAAAACACAACCAATCATACCACTTTCGAATATTTATTTTTTTAATAGAAATTAAACCATGTTAAACAAATTGCAAAAACCAGGACTAAAGGTTGGATTTTTTGTTTTAAACTTTTATATGTTCTTTTAGGGTTTAAAGACTGAAAATTTGCTTCGAATAAACAATGTAGGAGGGGGATAAACAACTGTGTAGAAGTATTAGAGAAAAACTGCAAAAGGTCTGAAAACTCAAAAATTATACAAATTGCAAAACTCTGACTAATTTATTTATTTAAAAATAATAATAATAATAATAGATTAAATTCAACTACCTTGACGAAAAAGATCCCAATTGTGCTGCGACCTTCAACAGGAGAAGAGAAAGAACGAGAATGAGGGTTAAGGGGAAGGAGTTATATTCCTGCCAAAGAAAGGAACGAGAAATAGAAAAATAAAATAAAAATTTGCTTGGCGTTTTTGACTAATCCTTAAACAGTGGAGTAATACGTAATTCCAAGAGTTCTTACACCTTTACTATTTATAGTACGGTAATATGATGGCATGAGTCACTTATGGTAATAGCCATAATTAAGCGGTAATTTTTTTATTTAATTAGTAGTCATTCGTTTTCATTGCCGGGTAAGAATAGCCATAATTAAGGTGTAATTTTTATTTTGTAGCCATTCCTTTCATTGCCCGGAGTAGGAAACTAGGAATAGCCATAGTTAACGTGTAATTTTTATTTTGTAGTCATTCCTTTCATTGCCCGGGTAGGAATAGCCATAAGCCCAAATTAACGTGTAATTTTTATTTTGTAGTCATTCCTTTCATTGCGCGGGCAGGAATATTATGTATCTTTTGCTTAATTAAAAGCGTATGGTATGTCTATAAATAAACCTATTCTGAGAAAAGGAAAAAAATATTAAGACAAACACACATTTCTCTTCAAGTCTCATTTTGTTATTGCATTTTTAGCAAGATGAACCTTGAACAGAAGATGTGGCACTCTCTCTTTCTGCTTGCTTATGTTATTTCCGCGATACTTTTGCTTTGGGAATTAGGTTCATTTAATGTGGTTGGAAAAGCTAGACTGAGTTGCTACACTATAGCTGCTCTCATGTTTTTTCCATTAACTCTACTGTTATTCGCTCAAGAACTAAGAAAAAAGTATGTTGATATCGTCAAGTCAAGAAGTACAGTTATTGTGTCTAAATATGCTCGTGCATGCAACAATGTTGGACCATTTGTGGGACTGTGGGTGGGAATGATAGTAAACAGCCAAGAATCCATTGGCTTATTAATACATATGTTTCTTCTTGGTTCAACTGTTTATGTGTTTTTCATGCTCATGCTAATTAAGCCAGTGACTAGTGACTTTGGGATTTTTAACTTGCTGTCTGCCGTTACTGTTGGCCTTTCTTTGAGGGATTATAAGTGTGGATGGCAGACATGGCTGGCAGCAATTATTTGCAGCATTCTGATGGTGCTAAGGAATGTCTTTGAGCTGTGGCCAGTTTTGGCAGATAGCCACAGTACTAGGATCGATGAATTTGCTAGCCTTACTGAGGCTGAGACTGATTAGGATTAGATACTGTTGATTAGTAGATGAGGTTAACAATATTGCAATTTTTATTTGAAAGAAGGTTAAATTGGAAGGGTTTCATTTCTTATGTTGTTCTTTCTGTTTGTTAGTTTTCTATGTAAGATGGTTTTCCCTGAAAAAAACAATACAGATTAGTCTTGCAAAATAATGAAAAGAACTGATATAGACACATTAAGAGCACGTTTGGACATAAAAAAATATTGAGAAATTTTCATAAAGCACTATCTTTTAGTAGTAATTAGCCATCTATAGATACCATTTGCTATATTACGGATTAAAGATACCTTTTCTGCGGTTATAAGATGTATTTGATGTATTTAAGCTATTGTATTCATGAATACAATAGCAAATATAGGCGTGAATCAGGGAAGTCCAGCTAATTAGTTCTTGTATTCGACTGTATTCATGGAGTGAAACATGGGATTACAGCTGGACAGATTATTGTATTCGACTGTATTCACTGCGTGAAATAGGGGATTACACTGTTTTTAAAACGGAAAGTGAATCAATTAACATAATAGACTCCTAATATAACTCAACAAACTCAATTATAACACACAAATTTTGTATTTTCAGTTATAAAAAAGATTCTCAACCGAAAATACCCCAAAAAACATAGCAATCTTCAGAGAAATTATATAATACATCTGAATACATAAATTATATTAATTAAAAAAAATATATGAATACATTCATGGCATATAGCGAGACAGTGAATACAATGAAATACATAGAATACAGCGGGATACATTGAAATACAATGGAAAAAAAATAGTGAATACAATGAAATACAATGACATACATTGAATTACAATTGAAAAAAAGACAATGAATACAATGAAATACATGAAAATACATTGAAATATATTAACAGAAAATCAAGTTGCTCAGCCCCAAACTCCGTCGTCTTTGTTCAAGAAAAAACCCTAATTTCCGGCGAATCCGCCGTTCACCAAAAGCCGGTAGTGAAAACGCGCCGCCTTGGTCTGGCGATGGTGCCGGAGCCGAGGTCACTTCCTGAGCAGAAGCAACCGCCGATACGCGAATCAAAACCCTTCTTTCATGGCTTTTGCATAGCTCTGTGTACGTGTACCCATGAGTGTGGTCTCTTCGCATAAATTAAAGGATTATTGATTAATCGATAGGGATAAATCGATAAGCATGGACTAATTAGATTAGGGTTTACAGCCCTTAATTTTACTGAGCTGAGTTGGGGCTGGCCTTAATCACATCAGCAAGGCGTCATACATGGAGAAAGAGGCGGAGAGAGAGAGGAGGTAACCATGGAGAAAGATTGGCGTTGAGAGAGAGAGGGGGTGGAGAAAATCTGAAAGAATGAGAGAGAAAAATAATACAAAGAGTATTTTATGGCTTAAGAGTAAGAGGTAATCATAAATAGATATTTGGCTATAAAAATCAAAAGGTAGCTATAGAATATAATTTTTTAAAAGGGTATTTATTTAAAATAAATAAGGTATCAACCTTTGCTATAGGAGGTAAAAATTCCAAAAATATTTCCCCCTTTTTTGGAAAAATAGTCACTTTTTTCGAAATTGGCATTTATTCATAAAATTTCCAATTTTCACTTGAAGATGCATTTTGGAATTTTACGAAAATTTAAAAAACTCCAAAAACAACCCAAAATTATATTCATGTCCAAACACAACTCTAATTTTCAAATACCATTTTCACTTGAATTTATTTTTTTTTACTTTTTTTTGGAATTTTACAATTCTTATGTCCAAACGCCCACTAAACATCGTCTATGGAAATATGGCTACATATATTTCAAGAGATAAAAATCACAAAATCAAGAATTAAGAGGTTTCACACCATACAACAACAAATTCGGTGTAATCCCACAAATGAAGTCTGGATAGGGTAATGTGCACGCAGACCTTATATCCCTACTTTGTGAAGGTAATAGGGAGTTTGTTTTCGATAGATACCCTCGGTTCAAGGAATAGCGAAAACTCCTATTTACAGAGAAAGCAACTAGCTTTTCATTATCACAGGAAGTAAATACATTATTTACTTATTCTATTCAATGAACATAACATATAGGACGGAAAGAAAGGAATGAAATATAGATTAGCTAGCTTCGTGCAAAAAAGCTTGAAATGCCAGTTTTATAGAAGTGATATTTTGTGACCTGAACCTACACCTACCTGTTCATTAATACTACAGCATCAGAAAAGGAAGCAAAGTTGAGGCGTTACCTGTTGCAACTGAGGTGTTAGGAATTGAAGTAGGCAAGACGCTAAATTCTCATTGGAGCCTCTCCTATCAGCCTGAGCAGTATTTGACACACTATTGAAGCATGTACAAACAATGCGATTGCAGTCTCTTGTTGTAGGAGATCCAGTAAAATATGTAGTAGTCTTTTGGGTATTGCAGTCCATCCTAAATGCTAGTCCAATAAAATAGGCAAACCTAATCAGTTCGCAACAATGTACGTATTGAAGTATAGAACCATGAAAGGGGAACGTTCGCGTAATTGAGTTGCTGTCATGTGACCAGCAGGTCACGAGTTCGAGCCGTTAAAACAGCCTTTTTGCAGAAATGTAGCGTAAAGCTGCTGCGTTCAATTAGACCCTTATGATCCAACGCTTCCACGGACACCGTGCATAGCGGGAGCTTAGTGCACCGTGTTGCCCTTTGAAGTATAGAATCATGGAGAAAGTCCAGAGGATGAGAAGACATCATTGTTGATGAGGTCTCATCATTTTTGAAGTAACAAAGCAGCAATAAGTACAACAACAACAACAACGACCCAGTAAAGTCCCACTAAGTGGGGTCTGGGGAGGGTAGAGTGTATGCAGACCTTACCCCTGCCCCGATAGGGCAGAGAGGCTGTTTCCGATAGACCCTCGGCTCAGGAAGATGGAAATAAAACAAGAAAACAAGAAAAGACAATTCATCAGTAACGTCAACATAATCATAGAAATAATGACAGCATCCTAAAAACCATAAAATAGATGACATGCAATAACAATAACCCGCAACTAAGGTCCAGAGCTATGGAAAACAATAAGGTTAGTGTGAACTCTACATTAACCACAAGCCGTCAAGGACCAACCTACTCAAACTCGCTTCACCCCCGGAATAGAGAAGGAGAAGCTCGACTAGCACTCTATCCTACAACCCTAATGCTCGACCTCCAGACCTTCCTATCAAGGGCCATGTCCTCGAAAATCTGCAATCGTGCCATGTCCTGCCTGATCACCTCTCCCCAATACTTCTTAGGTCGTCCTCTACCTCTTCTCGTACCCACTAAAGCAAGCAGCTCACACCTCCTCACCGGAGTATCCAGGCTTCTCCTCCGCACGTGCCCGAACCATTTGAGCCTCGCTTCCCGCATCTTGTCCTCCACCGAGGCTAATAAATGTAATATACTGACATGACGTGGTTTAGACATCTACGCACTCTTGCTATGAGCTAAAGAGGATCTAAAGTAAACTATAGCAAAAGCTTTCAGTATGACCAAACAACATGATTTGGACTTACTTCTTTAGACTGTTCCTCAAGTCAGTCCTGTTTCTTTCATTTTACATACAGTAAACTAATACAAGGACATTTTATCAAACAACTTGTATGCATTCACCAACAACAGTTAAATAAAGAGCAAAGAGCCAAAGGATTAAAACATTAGATTTTTAAATGTATAACACGATCCATGACAATGTAAAATATAATACTATCAGTGTAATTTTAATTGTTATAACAAATTATATAAACATATGTTATTATATAAATATTGTCACTATACATAGTTTAAACTAAAAAAAACCCAAGTATTTGACTTGTTTTACGACAAATGTAATTGGAAAAATGACACTATATAACCGGAAAAATAATAGTCGAAAAAATATATAAAATTTATATATTATTTTGTGTATATATAAATTCTCTAGGTTATATATAAAAATTTTACAAATATTATATATTTTTTAGGCTATTAAATATAAATAGTTTCTGTCGCGGACTAAAAGTGATAATATATATTTTGACTATCCATCATCACGATCTAACCAAACAGCACCTTTTCTAAAATTTCCCTCTTTAAAAGACGCTCTCTTTAACTTTTGTCTTCTTCCACTTCTAGATCCAACACATTTAATTATCACTTTTCAAACCCCAATTTTTAATATATTCATTTTCGGTTCGAATCCTGCATTTTCAACCGTGTGATCAGAATCAACGGCTTAGATAATTCCCAGCACTTTTTACCCCTTTCTTCTTTTCCCTATTTCAAATTCAAATCTCATCATTTCTTCAACGGCTAGTTTCTTTTCTTTTCATTCGCTTCTGAGTCTTCTGTAACCCTATCCCTAAAATCCACCATTTTTTCCTGTACAAGGAATGAAGCACACCGTACAACAACCAAGAAGCACAATCTTAAGGGAGAATCACGAAGCTATGCCGCCGGCGAGTCCAAAGCCTAGCTCTACTACGAAGCAGCCGCAGAAATGGCTAACGCCACCGCCGTACCGGAAGAACAAGTCATCGTCGTCTAAAGAGAATGCTAATCCTAATTTAGATCTGAATTCTTCACCGGCTGTTGTTTCCGGTTTGTTAAAGATGAAAAGTCCGTTGCCGCCTCGGCACCCTAATTCCAATCCTTTGAAGCGTAAGCTCAGTGTTGAATCGGAGAACGGTGCCGCCGTTGCTGCTGGATCTTCTGACTCTGGCGTCAAAGTAATTTCTAGAAAATTAATTGTTCTGACTTTAGTGAAAATGTGAATTTCACTTTTTATTTTTGCTTGAAAATTAATTGATCCTTGTTGATTTTAATGAAATTTTTATTTAGCTAAATTGTCATTACATCTGATATTTTTTTAATAAATGAATTTTAGTTGATTTTTCTGCGAAATGTTGTTTCTGGTCAAGGAATTTCTTGAAAATTAACTGTTTGTTCATGAATTTTTTATTTGATTGAACATTTTTATCACTAAATCTGAGGTGAATGTACGAAAAATTACTCTGACTTTATTGAAAATGTGAATTTCAGTTTCTTTCCTTTTTTTTCTTGAATTTTTTTGTTACTTATGAAATTTCGATTAAACTGAATTGTCATCAATTGTGATACTTTATTTGAGTTCAATCTTTCGATATGATGGAAAGATGAATTTTATTAGTTGATAATATTGATTCTGCTGAACATATTTGCTGAAAATTTTACTTTTTTTTGGTGCGAAGTAGTTTAATCTGAGAGCTTATGGTAGTTATGTTAGGTCCTGGAATGATTTTGTTGCAATGTTTTCCATGAAAATCAGGTTATAGTGAGGATGAGGCCACCAATCAAGGATGAGGAAGAGGGTGAAACTGTTGTCCAAAAGGTCTCTAATGATTCTTTGTCAATATCGGGACATACCTTTACATTTGACTCTATTGCTGACACCCAATCAACACAGGTAAACGTAATGCTTTACTTGTGAAGGAGATCAATTTGATATGTATTGCATAAAAATTGAAAATAAGCGTGCTTGATTACTCCTTGTTTTTTTTTTATCTTTGCACTTGATATATTCGAATTTGATGTGTGCTCGGTCGGAGATATCAGCTAAATTTGATTGGTTCTGCTTTGTTATTGCTCTTTCAGCTAGATATATTTCAGCTTGTGGGAGCTCCTCTTGTTGAAAATTGCCTTGATGGATTTAACAGCTCAGTATTTGCTTATGGGCAGGTAACTTTAGCCTCGTATTATGTGATATGCTAAATATGAACTGCAGGATTCTGAATGTTCTATTGAAATTTTTTTGCCGACATGTCCCCTTAATCAGACTGGTAGCGGAAAGACATACACGATATGGGGGCCAGCCAACGCCTTGTTGGAAGGAAACTTGGCAAATGATCAACAAGGCTTAACGCCACGTGTTTTCCAACGACTTTTTGAACGAATTCAGGAGGTACATTCTGTTGTGTCTTATTATATGAATTGTTTTTTCCAGATATACTGTAGGTTGTATAAATGTTCACTGTCGCAGTCAATTCATTTTCTTTTCAGGAACAAATCAAACATTCTGACAAGCAGCTCATGTATCAATGTCGATGCTCTTTTCTTGAGGTTAGGCAACCTGGCTGATTCCTTTGAAATATGTAAAAGGTCGCTACATAGCTCTTATAAGTTCTTTAATTCTCATAACTTGCAGATATACAATGAACAAATCACTGATTTGTTGGATCCCAGTCAGAGAAACCTCCAGGTAGAAGGGACTAACATATAATGATGTATTATTTAGAAGGAAACTACACCATATACTGACGTTGCATTCATTTTCTAATTTCTGAGGAATCCATAATAATAATTTTTAATTGGCTTCACTTTTCAGATTAGGGAAGATGTGAGGACTGGTGTCTATGTTGAAAATTTGACCGAGGAATGTGTTTCTACCATGAAGGATGTGACAAAGCTTTTGATGAAGGTTCAGACTGCTGTCTCTTTTGTTACATTTTATTAGATAGAAGAATAATGCATTCACATCTAGGTTTTTACAGATAAAAGAACCAAGAAACGACAACTGTTGTGCAGTAAATGTTAGTAGTTTGTGAGGTGGCTGCACCACCATTGAAAGATGAGATTACAAAATGGAATTCTGTGAAACCTTATCATGCAATAGATAAGAAATAAAAACCTGTTTAGCTACGGATGTATGTTTTTTTTAATCAAATGCGACTACATTTGTATTCCTCTGTTCCTTGAATATTGAAATGTCCATGTATTTTAAAGAAACTTGATCTTATCTTCTAGTTTGGAACAATGGGTAGAGCTTAGGGCTTCTCTTACTCCACCCTTTCTCATTATTGTCATTTCCTAAAAGAGTAAGGGCAAAAGTCTTAATATCCCTAACTAATGGCCTTCCCTTTGTTGATCCTTGCTGCAGTTTGTTGTTGTCTTTTTCTTTTCTTTTTCAATGTTATGCTTCACATTAAAAAGTGAGAGCGTAACATATTTTGATTTTTTGTCCTCTCTCTTATTTGAAGTTTCTGTCTGGTACCTGTAGTAAAGAAATACTCTAGGTTTCAACCTGTGTATTTTTTTAAGTAGAGTCAGTTATTTAGCAAGTGATATCTGAGATAAGTGTCAAATTGTCTCATATGCACTTTTCTTCTACTTCTTTTACTTGTATTTTGGGAGTAGCCTTATGAAAATGGCCTGATGTACTTAGAGGAAGCTAATAGAACTTGCTGAATGAATATTACAGGGCTTGTCAAACAGGAGAACTGGCGCTACTAGTATAAATGCTGAGAGTTCACGTTCTCACAGTGTATTTACTTGTGTTGTTGAATCACGATGCAAGGTAATAGCTTCTTGTGTCCTTGTGACTATCATTTGATTTGTAACGATGCTATAGACCTTTTACGATTCTTTATTACAACAAAATCTTATCTCTTTTAAAAATAGCAGCGACAAAATTATGCGTGGTCTGTTCTTTGTCATTTTTGGTTGTAAAGAAATTTTACATATTGAGGTGTCTGTGACGGTGCATGGAAAAACTTGCTATAATACATAGTCGTCTGTTGTATTTGAGATTTGAAAATGTTTGCTGTTGGTCTTACATAAAATTTTATTTTCAGAGGATGGCCGATGGCTTAAGTTGCCTGAAGTCGAGTAGGATAAATCTCGTAGATCTTGCCGGGTCAGAAAGGCAAAAGCTAACTGGTGCAGCTGGAGAACGCCTGAAGGAAGCTGGGAACATCAATCGCTCTCTGTCACAGCTGGGGTATGTTCTTAAGCTGAACAAATTCTCTGTGGTTTGGCTATCAAAAAGCTAACTACTTCATCTACTGGCCATAAACACACATTTCATATTTCCCATTAGCTAATTGAATGAAGAAGGAAGGAACTTGGTCCATTTAATGATGTAACAAATTTTACTTCATTCAGCGATCTTGGCCTTGGCACCATAGGAAAATTTCCTCTATCTTTTGGTTAAAGAAGAGTCTGCACCATCGAATTGTCTTTCTGGTAGTTGTTTGCTTTCCTGGTGCGATTATGTACATTGTTGACAGGGAAAAGAGTTGGTCTTTAATCTTCAAGTGAAAGACATTCTTTGAAAAGGGGTTGCTAGAAAAGTCCGTGTCCAATAGTAGCTTCCTGGAATCTGGACATTTGAGACCTGTTATCAATGAACATGGGCAGGATCCTCTAGAGCGAGTGCATGAGATATTCATTGATGTCAGAGAGTGTTTCCAAGTAAATGATATAAATCTTATCAAATCTCAAATTGTGTGTAAGAGAGTGGGGTGCCTGACTGATTGTTACTGTTTTATCTCCTATAACTAAAAATCATTATGAGACTGGGTTGACTATTTCTGTCCCTTTCTATCTCCTGCCAAAGTTATACAGCATAGCATGAACACCGTTTCCCTTATTTGTAGAATAGCAACATAGTGGAATAAGAAGCTTCCTTTTCATGTAAGAGTTTTCAAGAATTACTATTTTTGCCTTACGTAGGGTGTCAAATTTGTAACTTTTCATCTTTTCCTTCTGTCCTTTTGTTTTAGGTTAAATTTATCACATTTGGTTCTGATTACAATTTTTTTTTTTTGAGATCTACAGAAACTTGATAAACATTCTAGCAGAAGTTTCCCAAACAGGAAAGCATCGGCACATTCCCTATAGAGATTCCAAGTTGACTTTTTTGTTACAAGAATCTCTTGGTGGAAATGCAAAACTTGCAATGATATGTGCCATTTCTCCAGCCCCAAGGTAGAAGCAGGACGTACTTTCCTTATTTGTATTTCATTCTCGTAAAGTTTGCACTTCAAATCATTTCACTTTATTTAGTTGTTGATAATTTTTAGGGTCTTTTACTCTTTTTGGTAATGCAGTTGTAAGGGTGAGACTTTCAGTACCCTGAGATTTGCCCAGCGCGCAAAGGCAATCAAGAATAAGGCAGTTGTCAATGAGGAAATGCAGGATGATGTAAATGTCTTGAGGGAAGTTATACGACAGTTAAAGGCAAACACTTAAATCCTTTTGTTGTTAATATCTATCTTAATGATCGGCGTAGTCCCTTGCTTATGAGTCTTGGTTGAATGAATGCCTTATTTTCCTTCCTCATTACAGGATGAGCTGATAAGAGTGAAGACCAATGGCTCTCAAGCAGATCAAAATGGAAATTATTCATCGGGGTGGAATGCACGTAGAAGCTTAAATCTTTTGAAATTCAGCCTCAAACGTCCAATAGATGATGATGGTGACACAGAAATGGAAATTGTTGAGGAAGCTGAACTATTAGGTCTCTTACCAGAAGGAAGTAAAGAGGTTGGAATCTTGCGAAAAACTCTGTCCAGGAGTTCCTTGGTTGTTGCTCCTGAAGAACGTGATGAAGAAAAGCATAACACAGCCAAGAGAGAGGAAGGTTCCGAGGATACAGACGTTACCATGGAGGAAGAGGTATCTGAACATGTCCAACCTGAAAACAAAGTTATTGATTGTGCTGGGGTGAGGAACTTGGATAATTGTTCCATGGCTGGAGAATCAATTCATCAAAGTTGTGAAGAAGAAAATGTTGAGGCCGCTTTGAAGAAATCCATGTCGAAGAGGCTTGATAGTGATCTTTCTCGAGAGCTTATTGAAGTAGAGTGTCTTCCATCGCTGGCCATTAATTTGCATCAAGGAGTAAAAAGGGAACAGGTAGAAGAAACAGCCTCAGAGCAATGTGAAGGCTACAATGAAAGAACTCCTGAAAACTCTTCTAAATGCTCGGAGGGTGATGCAGCTTGTACAGACCTTAGCATAGTTACAAATGATAAATCTCCCATTTTAAAGTCTCCCACTCCAAGCGTTTCACCAAGAGTTAATAGCAGTAGGAAAAGTCTTAGGACATCATCGATGCTGAGTGCTTCTCAGAAGGATCTTAGAGAGAGTAAGTTGGACGCACCACATTTGTCCTTTGCAAAGCCTTCTAACAGTATTTGTTTGAACTCTCAACCTAATCAGAGAAGTAAAAGTTGTTTCACGTCAACTGAGCATTTGGCTGCTAGTCTACATAGGGGACTTGAAATTATAAGTAATCACCAAAATACATCTTTGAGGCGGTCCTCATTCAGATTTTCTTGCAAACCTGTTGATATTAGAGCAATTATACCAGTTGCTAAGGCAGATGTGGGCGTCCAAACAAGTATCAGAGATTCAATATTTTTGTGTGGTAAATGTAAGGCAAGAAACTCCCAGCAAGATCTTAAAGATGCCAACAATGAGTCAAACATGCAGTTGGTACCAGTTGATGGATCACAGTTGGTACCTGCTGATGAATCACAGTCCTGCGGAAAGTTCAAGATTCAAGTACCCAAAGTAAGTTTGAAGATTTTATGAATTTTTGGCTTTTGTAATCTGTAAAGTACTTATTCATGGACAATATTTTCTTTGTTTACAGGCAGTAGAAAAGGTTTTGGCAGGAGCAATACGGAGAGAGATGGCACTGGAAGAAATATGTGCCAAGCAAACTTCTGAGATCATGCAACTCAACCGCTTGGTAGGTTTGATTGGTCAATTGTTCCACTTTCTACTTTCATTATTTCCTTCTGATCATTGACATGTCTTGTAACCAATGGCAGATTCAACAATACAAACATGAGCGAGAATGCAACGCCATTATTGGCCAAACACGGGAGGATAAGATTGTTCGCCTTGAGAGCTTAATGGATGGAATCTTACCAACAGACGAGTTCATGGAGGATGAACTGTTATCACTCACTCATGAGCATAAGGTATATGTCTGACTTGAACTTTGGCTATTGATATCTACGATTTCTCCTCCTGCTATACATATCTAACTCATGATTTTCAGCTTCTGAAGGAGAAATATGAAAATCATCCAGAAATTTTAAGTGCGAAAATTGAATTAAGAAGAGTTCAAGATGAACTGGAACGGTATCGTAACTTCTTTGACTTAGGTGAGAGGGAAGTTTTGCTGGAGGAGATTCAGGATTTGAGAAGCCAGCTCAAGTTTTATGTAGATTTTTCACCAAAGTCATCCAAGAGAGGAAGTTCACCTCTGCAATTAGCTTATCCATCTGAGTCAAGTGAGCCTTCGCCTTTATCCACTATTCCAGAGTCAACTGAGGCGAGTGCTGAACAGAGACTTGAAAGGGAGAGGATTCAATGGGCTGAAACAGAAAGTAAGTGGATTTTTCTTGTAGAAGAACTGAGGTTAGACTTAGAAGCTAGCCGCAGCATGGCGGAAAAGCATAAACAAGAACTAGATTTGGAGAAAAAGTGCTCGGAAGAGCTAAAAGAAGCAATGCAGATGGCAATGCAGGGACATGCACGCATGCTTGAACAGTATGCTGAACTCGAGGAGAAACATATGCAATTGCTTATCAGGCATAGGAAGATCCAAGATGGTGTAGAGGATGTCAAGAAAGCAGCTGCAAAGGCAGGAGTCAGGGGTGCTGAATCCAAATTTATCAATGCTCTTGCTGCAGAAATTTCAGCTCTAAAAGTCGAAAGGGAAAAGGAGAGGCGGATTTTTAGGGATGAAAATAAGGGGCTTCAGGCCCAACTGAGGGATACTGCTGAAGCTGTACAAGCGGCTGGTGAATTGCTTGTGCGGCTTAAAGAGGCAGAAGAAGCTATTGCAGCCGCTGAGGTGAGTTTTTGGAACCATTCATTTCCTAGTTGCACTTTATTTTATCAGCATGTATTTTCTCATCATTGCAGCAGTAGAGCTTGCTTTCCAGGTCGTTTACAGTCAACTATTCATTATGCTACTCCTTGCATCATTATATATCCTATCCTATTCTAATTTTCTACATAAAGAGTCTCGCGTTTTGAATGCTTTTCCGTAAATGTATCCCTGTAATTCAAGGCTCGTTATGTAAGTGAGGTTAACGAGTATTTGAACTAATCTCATTGCAACCAGGGTTAGAGACATACAGAGAGATCCTGCTTCTGTCTCGTAAAAAGGAAAACCTTTTTTTATAATCAATCTTACTGATTTCTTCCCATAATAAGGAAAATATCTTATTGACTTATCTGAACAGATGCCACTCTTCCTCGTTCTTCAGATTTTGGCATGCTTATATGCCTTTTTACTATGCGCCACGTAATCTGTGACCAATGCCACATCTTATTGAATGACGTGTAATGTGTAGTATTAATTTGTTTGTCTATTTAATTTTTCTTTTCAAAGTATAAATAAGCTAAGAACATAAAAAAAGGGAATAAAAGGATCCATATAGGTGATACCAGCTAGTTGGGATTAGTTTAGCTGTTTAAACTTACTCTAGGAGTTTCTGTATTCTAGTTAGAGATGTAGAGAACCTAAGCATTCAAATAGATCAGGATTGTTAGAGAGTTGAAATAAAGTTGATGAATCTCTATCTATATCGATAAGTACAGTGGGATCATATTAAACAAAGAGTATGCTATTATTTCGACACAGGATACATGATCTTTTTGAGCTGACATCATGTTTCAGAAGAAGCTTATGTGTCTGTCCTTTTTGTTTTTTCTTTTCCGTTAGGCTGCATATGTTAGATATACATTTGTAGGAATTGTTTTGTTGAGATTACGGATGGGAAAATGCTCCACATCTGATTACATAACTTGACAGTTCATCTGATTACAGATAGAATGTTTTTATTGTTTGATCTCTTACAAACTTTTTTCTGCAGTATTTTATCTCTCTCCTTGTTTTTCTTGAAATTATTACAGCTATGTCGGATAGGCATTTGGATCTGTTTTATGTTTGATTACTTGGTTCTCCAGAAGGAAGAGTCTGCTCATTGACAGTGAATTATGTAGTGCATCCACCGAAGAGATTGGCTATGTTAGCTTGAGCTATTGGTGTTAAAATATTTAATCACGTTGGATGTGAATTTTCTATATGGAAACAGCTTATATTTCGTCATTTGGTTGCCCTGAAGCACGTTACTCTTGCTTGCATATGTACTTTTGGCCAGAGTTCTCTATTAAATTTTAATGTTATGCAGAAACGAGCCATTGAAGCAGAGCAAGAAGCTAACGTGGCTTACAAACAGATTGATAAACTGAAGAAGAAACATGAAAAGGAGATCTACAATTTGAACAAGTTACTCGAAGAATCATCTCAACCTAAAGAAGAAAGATCAGAAGCCCTATATGATAATTCCGCGACAGCAACATATGAAGTAGGGGAGATGAATAATAGAGGTGATAAGCAGTGGACAGAAGAATTCGAGTCAAATTACAATATAGAAGAGGATTTAACAAATTTAGGAGAGCCCTCTTCTTGGTTCTCGGGATATGATAGGTGCAACATATAAACTAGGAAATGTTTGATGTAAAGGTGGTGTGTTGTATGTACCAATAATAGTGTTAGTTTATATGGTTTTTCGAAAGGTGTAGCTTTTCTCTTCAAATTTCAATGATAGGAATTGTCTTACCAATTGTGAAATGAACAACTCATTGAATCAATCAAGCTCTGTATCCAATTTCTAAAATTGCCCAATGTGAATGAAAAAAAAATGATTGGTTCTGCCCAAGCTCTTGTTCTTTCTTTTTAATTTCAGATATCAACATGCTCTGGCATACTGCTAGTGATGACTAATTTGGACTTGATACAAGTGTTGGATTCAAGCCTCCAACAAAGGTATATTTCAATCTCTATCAAGGTTTCTACAATTTTATTAAGGATTCATACCTTGTACATATTTTATCCTGTTTTCAATGGATGCATCAAGGAAAGTGAGAATCAAGCATTTTTTTGTAATATATTTATCCTTACAAGACATATAAAATTATATCTTTATGTAGGTGTTGAAATGTGATAACGTCCCAATCCCAAACAAGCTGAGATCGGCGATATGAATCCTCACATCTTCACTTAAGCTCAACTCATATCATCACCGTACCAGGTACGAAATGTGGTAAAGTGAGATTATTTTTTATTTTGAAAAGTTTGGACTGTGTATTATTTGGATAGGGTAGGACCCAGAAGAGAAGTAGAGACAATAGGAACTGTAGAAAGATACTAAGAAGGAACATGGATGTTTACTAGTAGCTTAGATCATTTATTTGCTTGGTTTTGGTGTCAAGTGGATAGGGGGCAATCTTCAAGTGGCTCAGACTAGTATGCCATTGCATTTTTGTGCAAGTATTGGAAGCCAAGAACAGAGAGTCCATTAGTACTTTGGAATACTTTGGCAGCTTTGTTGATATTGTAGTCTATCCTGTCAAGGAACCATTAAACAAGTAGCTTGTGGGATAGTCTTCTCTGACATGCTTTCCCTACTTGTGGACCATTATCTCTCTCTTTTTTGCACAGACACTTCTTTTTCACTTAAATACAAAAGATAGGAAAAGATACCATGTAGGCTCATACCCTAGCCATATATTAACCATGGAATTGAGATGTGGATCCCATAATTTTCTTTTTTATAACAATATTTTCTGAGTTCAGAGGTGGAACCAGGATTTGAAGTCTATGAGTCTGAATTTGTTATCAAGTAATAGCTTGTTTCAGTTATTGAGTTCGTAATAAGCATTTATACATATTCAATAGATTTCCTAATAAAGTATAAGATCTAAGCAAAATACTGGATTCGCCGAACCTGTACTTAAGCTCCACCCCCACGCTTGCAGTAACTTGGGCATTACTTTAGATAGGAAGAAATTACCTTCTAAAATTATTTTTCAAAATTTTTCGAGAAACACCACTTATCACATCTAGGGGTGTACATAGGTCGTGTTGGTTCGGATTTTGCAATTACCAAACCAAACCAGTTGTCTCGGATTATTAAATCTAAAGACTAAACCAAACTAATAAACTCGGGTTTTTCAATCTCGGTTTTTCTGGGGTTTTCGGGATATTCGGGTTTTTTCTCCGGTAAAATCTTCGTAGCACAAAACATATAATCCGAGTTGTTCGAGCACAAGTCGAATACTGCCTTTGAAAAGCACAAATATCGTTACAAAGAGTTAAATCCCATGAGAACTCATTACAAATTATACCTTTTTTAACCCATCAATGAAACTTAAAACTACTCAAGAATTTGACATATATCCATATTTCTCCTTTTTTTTTTTTTTTTGTATGAAGGATAGACACCTCCTTTAAAGAAAATCAATGGGGCAAATTGTGATGAAAATGACTGTAAATGAAACCTACCATTTTGATCACGAAAGGGAAATGGAACAGTAACATGGGGCAAACTTTGCTTCTCTTTGTGGTCCATTAAAGATACACTGTTTGGTAACTACGATATCTCATTTGGCCCATTGAGAGAAACAAATCTTTGCAAAAAAAAAAAAAAAAAAGAAATTAAAAAAGAAAGAGACTGTTTTTCTGTGGCTACAATATTTTTCTTATTTCCAATTTACCAAATAGTAAGAAAAAAAATACTTTCTACTTTCTGCTTCATGTATCAAATGAAGTTTTTAAATACAACAATAATAAACCTAGTGTAATCTCACCAATAGAGTTTGGATGAAGTCAAATTAAATGTAGGTATAAAATTTGCACTCACTACTTGGGTCTAGAAATAAGAGTATAGAGCATGATGTGTGGGTTAGACGTACATTACGGGTTCGAATCTTGTTACAGACATTTAAATAGAGAATGGTGGAAGAGCTAATCCATTATCAATTGCGTCTCGAATCGTGCGACACTAGCCCTTGAGATTTCTCAGTAGTTATTTAAAAAATAAAAAAGATGTAGGTATGACATTTTTTATTCAGATTCTCTAACATGATTTACAAAATCAAACTCAATAATGACATTGTCAATGGCGTACTAATGTCTTGTTAGAGTAAGATATGCTTTAAAGATTAGTAGTATATGCTTCAATAAATTAATCTTAAGCAAGATTACTTTGACAGGACGCAAATCTTTGCCATAATCCAAATCTATGTACCTCTTGATATGGATATTAAGTAGAAATCTTGAGATATTCTTTAGAGATTACAATTGATTGGTGAAATGAGAGTAAAAGATCTAGTTGGTGAAAGCAAAATGATGGGGCTAGTTATTCAATCTTCACAATCACAACCTGCTTTTTCTTCTCACTTGCAATCCAAAGTCGAAGCTAGAAGGTAAGTTATGGATTCGACCGACCTTAGTAAATTTGTTTTAAACGTATTATGAAATTCACTAAATATGTATAGATTATAAATTTTGTAATTTAGTTATTAGTATTTAAAGCCGTCGTTGCGCAGTTTAGAAATCATAAAGTTCAAATTCTGAAGGCTCCTCCGAAGAATCACAATAATTCTACTTCTAATAAGTTCAGAGAGGATACTAAGACCTCCGCGTAGTTGAAAATCCGGCTATAGGTCAGGGATACTTATATCTTTTTCCTATTAATATCATACCAAACGATATCAGAGAAAATTTGCTGCTTAAGTTGAAAGAAAGAGACATAAAGTGAACGGAAGGTATGATATATACAGCATGATAGGGAAGATTGACAGCCTGGTAATTGGACCCCTCCTCTTCCAACCACACAACAAGGACTTGATAATCAAAAGTACTATAATTTGGTTGTTTAATTAACTTACTAATTATATAGGGATTAAAATACACAAATTATTCTAAGATAAATAATAGTACAAAGAATTATATAAGGTGAATAATGTATCAAAAAATTGTTATGAGCTGAATGAAAATTCAAGAATTGTTTTTGTAGGCTCACTCTTTGCTTCAAGTAAATCACTCTATACTCTCTCACGGGTCGAGTAATCTTGTTTTGTCGCAATTGATAACGTCTTTTGTATTCTTACCTTGCCCGATCAACGTACAACTATTGTAGCATAATGTACAACACTTGCAGACTGAGGCGGTTCTAAAATTTAAACTTTACGGGTTCATATTTGCAATTACACCACATCCCATCTAAATTAATGATTTCAAATTATTTGTATTTTTAAAATAGTTTTTAGGCAAAAATATAGGGTGTGAGCGAAAGTCATCCCTAGCCCCTGCTTCTAGCAAGAAATTACTATGCTAATGTCCCTACTTAATTTCCCCAAAATCCCACTACCCTATCTCGAAAATCAATTGATTGGAATCCCAATATAGATATCGAACACCCGATTAAATATTTAAAAAATAAATAATTGGTTGATCAATAATCTCAACTATCCCAAAAGAAAATAACATATTCAATCAATCTCCCTCAAACTATCCCTTTCATTAGTGGACCCTAATTGTTCGTTATGTCCGGAGTTAATTATGGAAATGCTATGATTAAACATCTCTTCATGCAGTCAAAATCCATCATTCTTTCTTCTTCTTTTTTTTCCTCTCATGATTTTAAAAGGTTTGGTATGATCAAAATGATTTAACAAATAACTGCAAAATCTTTCTAATTCACCAAACCAAGTTGACTTTTTTAAGGACTAGTAAAAGGAAGATTCATGTATCTTCTCTAGAAGTATGATTTTTTAACTTGTTTGAAAACTAGAAAAAAGTTGCATATTTCATAAGAAATATATTTAGAGCCCGTTTGGACATAAGAATTTTTTCACTTTTTTCGAAATCAGTGTTTGTCCATAAAATTTTCAATTGTCACTTGAAGATGAATCTTGGAATTTTTTGAAAATTTAAAAAACTCCAAAAAATTGTTTTTCAAAATTTTTACTCAGATCACTCACAAAACTTAAAAAACAATCCAAAATTATATTCATGTCCAAACACAACTCTCATTTTCAAATACCATAAAAAAAAATTTACTTTTTTTTTTTGGAATTTTACAATTCTTATGTCCAAACGCCCACTTAAATTCTTTTTTTTTTTTTACTTTTTAAACCCCTCCCAAATTAGGAGGATCTATAGTGTTCCACACTTCCCCTCCAGCGTGACTCCAACCCAAGATCTAAAGGACTTGTTCTTAGAAAAACGTCAAATATTTTAAAATAAATGCATTATACGACGAATATTTGGGATCAGAAAGAATAAATAAAAGTATTATATATATAGTATAAAAAATCAATTACATAAATTCAAATCAAATAAATTTTAGAACAGCCTCCAAAAACAAGTTATGGCTGCAGATATTTTCTTGTTGGTTTTTATAAGATGTTGGATTTTGCTGACAGCTTCTCATGGAGAAAAAGTTTTAACTTTCCTTATTCTCATGGCTGCTTCTTAAAGCAATCTGTACACATCTGAACTCCACTAGTTTTATCTTCTTTTTTACGTACTAAGTTTTCAAGTTATCCATTTCTATCTGTTTTTTCTTAAATAAATCATTACTCCACCCGTTCTAATTTATATTGACTCTTGATCTAAAATATGCTATAGATATTTGTGTAGCTATAAATAGAGGTGGAACTAGGATTTAAAAGTGGCGAGAATATCATTATTGAATAAAAATTTGAGCAAATGCTGGAGTAGAATCGAACTTAGGCAGCCCATTAAAAGTCAAGTTGTACTGCCTAAATCGACCAATGCGACTACTTACGCTTTGAGTCTTAAGGTGTCAACCAAAATATACTACATGTTATTTAGGTTATATGCATACATATACATATATTTTTCTGAAATTATACCGGGGGGGGGGGGGGGGGGTTTGACCCCTATCCTAAGGGTAAGTCCGCGGCAATAAATTATTTTTGTTTCTTTTGGGTGGAAGAGGGTATATCGAGTTGCTTCTTCACTTAATATCAATTAAAGCATTCGATTAACAGGATTATACTAAATGAGATTTTAATTCATATTATCTCTAAAGTTTTTCACACTTCAAAAAAAAAACATTTAATAGTCTGCATTTATCAAAATTATCATTTATTTATTTTTTAAAACTTAATTAAAATCCACTAATTGGAGTAAGGTGAAGTTAAAACAAAAGAAAGTACTTCATCCGTCCCAATTTTATATGCTTGCTTATCAGAAGTCAATTCGATTAATCTTTAAAGCTAAAATGAATAAGATCCTCAATATTTTATATTAACATTTTAATATTAAAAAACTATACGAAAATATTGTAAGTTGCAACTTCTCATGTCAATTTGATGAAAAAATATACATCCGAAAATGATGGTCTAAGTTCAAATAGTATGAATCTCGAGAAGCGAAAAATATCATATAAATTGGTATAAATTAAGTAATAAGCATTTTTATTTTTATAAACATCATAAAACAATTATAATATAGAATGAAAACCATAGAAGTGGGAATTCAAATTCCAACAAACCCCAAAAAAAAAAAAAAAAAATACTCCTAGAAGTTACTTTTGATGGATAGTAAATTTTGATCAAAATAATCTAAGGTGTAACAAATTAGTGGTGGTTTAATCTCTTAAAAGTAGGGAACTTTGGATTCCAGCTCAATTGCACTAACAAAACATCATTCTTAATCAAAACAACTGGACTTAACAGACACTATTGTCCCCACTAACAGCTTTTTTGTAATAAGAATCCAATCCCTCCCTCATTTAAGGTTTTAAATCATTTTTATTTATTTTGACCCCACTCTCCCCCCCCCCCCCCCCCC
>NC_031997.1:50653616-50720596 GCF_001879085.1 Nicotiana attenuata
CCCCCCCCCCCCCCCCCCCCCCCTCCCAAAAAAAAAATTCACCTTTCCCTTAGCATTTTGATTATGACATAAAAAAAATAGCGCAGTGCACGAATATTTCACATTCACGTTGGATTTGGAGAAGAATCGCACCCTAAGGGATATGACATAGACAATCTACCCTAATGATTGATTCTACAGTTCCAATCCGTGACTTATAGGTGACACGAAGACAGCTTAACTATATTGCTCCAAGGGTCCCCTTCCTTTTTAATTATTCAAAAAAAGAAAAAAACATAAGCAGCATAACTACTTCTGCATTTATCATTTTACCCCTCAATGGAAATGATACGAAGTCAAATTTCTAGATTCAATTCTCTTCCCACCATTTGCACAAATTATAGAGATTATAAAGAAAAAACAGTAAACAGAAAAAATGATTTTCCTGATTTAATGATGTTCTTTTTTATAGAATTATTTTTTTCTAATATTTATCTAAATCATCGCGTCAAAAGTATCGAGCACACATACATAAAGTCAAAGATATATGGAGTTCGAAGCAGGGGCGTATTAGGTTATGGGTTCTGCTGTCCATAAATTATGTATAATAATGTTATATTTTTTTAAAATTACTTAAATATATGTGTGTGCACTCATACTTAAAGACTTCTATCGTGCAATAATTATTGGGTGAACCTCTACGAGCAAAATTGGCGATTCAAATCCTATTTCTGACGGTCTTGTTTTCGGCACAGAGTATAAATAATATGTGAAAATCACAAAAATTTTAAAAAGAATATAATTTTGAACCTATAATTTCTAAACTCTAAAGTGTATTGGGTTCATGGTAAGAGAATATTAAGTTATTAACCACTTCAAATGTAAATTTTAGATCCACCTTTTCATAATAGTGCACCCATCCTCTTGAAATATTGAATTTGTCTCTAGTTCGAAGAGTAGGGCCATAGGGGGTTTTCTTCGCGGCTTGAGAAATAAAATACACAAGGTTCCACAAGTTTTGAATATGTCCTTTGGAGGATTCACACGAAAAAATAATTTCATGAATAGATAGAATCAACGGTTCCGGTATTTGATTATGAACCTTGCATGAGTAGTTGGCAAAGTAGATGGTACCAAATAAAATTAGTGAGAATGCATGCGACGAGCTGATTCAAACACCACCGTCATACAATATCAAATAGTAATAAGTTCCAATGACAAATAACAATAGAGACGTGCAAGTTGCAGCTTGGATAAGTAGGGCAAATGACAATGTCCATGCATTCAACACTAGCCGCAATTGGCGCAGAATTTATGTGTAAAAGACAATTTTCAAGAAAGCTACCAACAATAATATAAATAAGGAAATAAAATACAAGTAACAAATTTGTCTTCAATGAATTAGTGATAAAAAATTGGAATGGTAAGAAATATGTAAAAAAATACATATCCATCTTCATCAACTCTTCTAACATACTTTCTTACCAATGAAACTAAAATTATATTTTACAAGTGCAAATCTTGGTAGAGTTCTCACAACACCATAAAGGAGTATGATAATTGCCTCTCCAATTTTGGTAGTAAGAATTCCATATAGGAAAAGAAAAAATAGTAGTAATAATAATAATAATAATCAAAATTAGCCAATTAATCACTAAATAGATCAAGAATTGGAAGAGAGAAAAAATCTCTTCTTTTTTACTTCTTCTTCTTCTTTAATCTGAATTTGCTCTGAATAAGTCTGAATTGCCAATTATCTCTCTATGTACAGAAGCCTCTCTCATTTGGGGCCTCAAATGAATTCAACAATTTTTGGCTCTTTTGGTCATAGCTCAACTTTCATTTGTGAAATAGGAACATTACCTGCATTCAATAAGGAAAAACGTTACACCGTTTCTCTCTAAAAGATAACTACAAGTAACTGATCATAAACAGTGAGATTAGTAACATGAATATAAGGCAGGTTCTAGTAGTAAAACAGTCAAACCTCTCTATAACAGCCTCATTTGTTCCGATAGTTTTTGGCTGGTATAGTGAAGTGTTGTTATAACGAACATATGTTATAACATAACATAAAAATCTGTTCCGAAAAAAACTTGGCTTTTATAGTGAATGACTGTTATATAGAGATGTTGCTATAGAGAGGTATGATTGTATCGGTACAAAGAGACAAGTTTACTAACCAGGATAACTCTGGTTCTGATTTTGGCCAAAGCCCATTTGAACAACACTATTGAGATCATCCTCAAAGAATGTGGGGACCTGAAAAAACAATTAAACCACCTTTGTTAAGCAAACTACTAAAAAAAGTAAAAAATTTCATTTAGAATTTTACAAACTTTAATAAATTCCTATATCGCTCGAATCCTCCAAAAATGCCGCTGCAGCTGTATCGGATCCTCCAAATATTCCGATAAAAATGCAACAACATTTTTGAAAGAACCGAACAACATAGGTGAATTAAATAGAATTATTTATTACCTGAGGGGTAGATTCAACATAACCATCTAGAGAAGGCAATAGCATATTTGAATTTCTAGCCAAATTATTATTCAAGGAGTTTATTGGAAATGGAAACTCTGTTCCTTTATGAAAGTTTTGCCCTGGCTGAGATTGAAATCCATAAGGAAATGCTTGTGCTGAAGTTTCTGATGAATACATGTTTTGTGCCAATGATCCTCTAGATTGAAACATCTGAAAAATAAACACAAAATTACATAAATTAAAAATCTTTTTTATTTTAGCTTTATTGGTGAAGTGAAGGGGAGCCTTGGCGTAACCGGTAAAGTTACTGACATGTGACCAAGAGGTCACGGGTTCGAGCCATGAAAATAACCTCTTGCAGAAATGCAGGGTAAAACTGCGTACAATAGACCCTTATAGTCCGCCCTTTCTCCGAACCCCGTGCATCACGGGAGCTTAGTGCACCTGACTGCCCTTTTATTATTGGTGAAGTAGTACTAAGAATTTAATTGACTTACATCCTTGGAAAGAAGAGCTTCCATATTAAAGTCCATTCTTGGATTTACAGTAGCTAACTTCATTGAAAGGAACTGCAAATGACATTAAACAAGTAAATAAATTCACTAAATCTTGCTTTAACTTATATTATTGAAATTTGAATTTCATAATACTAACAGTAAAAATACTAATTTTTTTTTTTTACCTCAACTTGGCGTTGAAGTGATTGTACATAGTTAATAATCTCATCAAGCATCACAGCTTTTCCAGTCACCTATAGTAAAAATTTCAATTTTCCCTATTAGAGTTCTGAATATTTTTAGCAGAGCAAAAAAAAGAAAATTTTCAAAAAAAGAAAAAAAGTACTACCTTATTGCAGCCTGGTACAAGATCTTGTAAAAGCTTCATTCTTTCACTTATTTTCTCTCTTCTCACCTGTTAAATTGAAGGATATGTCAGAGAATATGATTGGGAAAAAATGGAAAAACATGAAATTTGAGTAATTGGATATATGTTGCTCGATTCCTCCGAAAATGCTGTCGCGACCTTACCGAATCCTCAAATAAGTATAATTTTTGAGGATCTGACATGCAAAAAGACATTATTTTTTGCTGTAGCACCTTACCGAATCCTCAAAAAAGCATAATTTTATAGGATCCGAAATGCAAAAAGACGGCATTTTTTGGAAGATCCGAGCAACATAAAAATTGGAATTTTTTCATACTCTTTCAGCTAAACTATGTGCATCTGTGGCCTGTCCTCTTCTAGCTCTCACATGAATATAATCCTTTGGTGGCTCTGGAACAGCTTTTTCTTCTTCTTTTTCAGCAGCTTTTTCCTCTTCTTTTGCTTTATCATTTCCATTATTTTCCTCAGACTTACTTCTTTTAGCATTTGATTCATTTTTCCCTAATGAAACCTGCATAAAGTACACAAAGTAAAAAAAACCAAATTGTTACTACAAAATTTACCAATTATGGTTAGTTAGAATTCCAAACGGCAACAACAATAACAATAATAAATCCAGTGTAATCCTACAAGTGGGGTTTGCCGATAGGCTAAACAAGGGTGTTCAAAATCTATTTTTAATCAATAACAAGTAATATTTTATCGTATATAATATAATCTTTTTGCGAAGGGTGTTCATTTAGCTTCGCTCCTGACACCACCTTTAAGAAAGTTGGATAGATTATTTTCGGTAGACTCTCGGCTTAGAAAAAATAAAAGAAAGGAGCAACAACAAGCAAACAAATCAAAAGGCCGAAGCGAAAATACAAGACTAACACTTACATTAGCATTCTTGGATTTTCCCTTGGAAATTGATTTCCTTTTTCTTGAATTGGTATCATTTTCACCAACTGGGATCTGCTCAGAAACTGAAGAATTTT
Source organism: Nicotiana attenuata (assembly GCF_001879085.1). Classification (NCBI taxonomy): domain Eukaryota; kingdom Viridiplantae; phylum Streptophyta; class Magnoliopsida; order Solanales; family Solanaceae; genus Nicotiana; species Nicotiana attenuata. The sequence continues at coordinate 50,657,945 of NC_031997.1, forward strand.
CCCTTGAATCTCCCAATTCAGAGTTTTTTGGAACTAAATTCACATCTTTGAATTCTTGAATTTGAGATCCAGATGAGACTTTAATAGACTGATTGCTTGAAACTCTTGAAAGTTTCCCACTTTCCAAATTTGGCTGTGCTACAATTTGTCTATTGTGTTGCAACAATTCAGCTTCATTAAAACTCTTGAAAGTTTTATTAGCAAAACAAGAAAATCTTGCTGCTCTTTCTGCAAATCCAGGATCAGCACTAAATTGTGGCAATTGATTATGTGACAAATTTCCCCTCATAGAAAGATTTAATTTTGGTGGAGAATTTAATGGAGTACTATAACAAGAATTGTTAGTACTACTATTATTGATCATATTGGAATTTGGTGACAATTCTCTTGAATTACAAATACTACCTAATCTACCAATTAATTCCCTTAGTACAAAATTGTCACCACTACTATTATTTGTACTACTACCATTTGGAATATTGGCATTTGGAGATGATACCATAGAACTTAATGCAGACTCAAATGGATCAGAATTTTCCCAATTGGGATTAAAAAAACAATTTTGAATTTGCTCATTTTCTTGAATTTCAAGTCCATAGTTGCCCATTGTGGTGTTACTATCATTAATGAACAAATTTCCCTTCTCCATTGGAAAAACAAGAAAAGAAAAGGGTAGGAATTTTCTTGGGAAAATGGGGACTAGAGTGAATGTTTATGTTACTAAATATAGAAGAAACAAGACTAGAAAATGAAGTTAGAAACTAAGGGGAGAAAAGGTGATTGTGATAATGACTTTGCTCTTTGAATTCACTTAAAATGAGAAGGTTATGATCATTGAGTAAAGAGGTGAAAGGAAAAGAGAAATAGAGAGAATGGAAGAAGAAAATGAGGAAAGTGAGACAGAAAAAATAGGAGGAAAGTAAAGAGGAAGCAAGAGGAAAGATAAAGAAAATGGACATGTCTGTTTGACCTATTCCTAATAGCTGGTGGGGGTGGGGAGTGGGGGTGGGGTGGGGATGGGGGTTATGCGGGTACGGGGGTAAGTAGGGGGGTGGTTGCCGGGCCTTAAACGTCAAACTTAGTTTTTTTTTTTTTTTTTGGTTTCCCACCCGGTGTCCGGTACCCGCATTGGAGCCCGACTGTATCCGGATTCGTGCCGCATAGGATCATTCAGGGGGAAGCGCTCCCTACCAAGGATTTTTCCATACCCGGGGCTCAAACTCGAGACCTCTTATTAAGGGAAGAGCAGCCACATCCGCTGCACCATGTCAAACTAGCTAATGTTTCCTTTCTTGTGGAAATAAATGGAAAAATTATAGATAGATATGTGGAGTATTTTTATAACAGTAGTATTCGAGCTAATTTACGTGTATTTTAACTATTTTATGGGTTACTTGTTATCTTCTATCAAAAGTATCGAGTCGTTCTATCTGTCAAAATATAGATACATGAAAAGAAATGACCTAACGTGTTTTGTATCTTGTAGGATTAGATATTGATTTTTTATAATATTAAGATATTTCGGTTCGCTAAGTTTAAAAAGTGTAAAAAGCACAAATTTTGTATAGAGTTTGAATATGATTTCTCGGGATCTATATATTACAGACGGTATCTACTCATAGCCTTTTGCCGCTGAAAGTATCTTTTCTCGCATTAGATGCTAATTATAGATAGATTGTAAGTATTTCAAAAGAAAGAAAAAATTGAATTTTCTTGTTCTTTGCTATTTATTTCATTTTTTGTTCTCTTTAGAGGAAAGAGGGAGGAAAGCCTTTGTGTTTTTGGCATTTTTTCCATTTCAGTTCCTTCTCCTACTTCTTTTATTTTTATTAAAAGAAAATAACATATTTGCTTCTTTTTTGTCGTTGTTAGTGTGTATTTATGGATTTTTTTTTTTAATGAAAAAACTCCACTCTAATAGATGTCACATTAGTTGAGTGGATCTAAGTTTTCTTTATTAGTATTTACGTATTCGTACGAGTTATTTCCGCTATCATGACGATAATATTTACAAATTTTCTTGTTGAAACTTATAAATAAAAAGCTTTAGGCTCGAACCCTTAAAGTTTTCTATCAAAAACTATGGTTAAACTCAAACATTTAAAAGCACTTATCTTAATAAAGATATGTAATAGTTAAAATTTAATACAACGCTCACTTATACAACAATAATAAACTCAGTGTAACCCCATAAGTAAGTTCTAGGAAGGGTGGCGTGTATGGTGACCTTACTTTTCTCTTGTGAAGGTAAAGAGATTGTTTCCGATAGATCATCGGGTCAAGGACAGATAAAAAAGAAAACAGTAACAATAAACAGCGATAATCAGCAAGATAAGATAATATGAAAACCAAAGCAAAAGAGACTATAGTTATAAGGAAGATCTTGCTATAAGAGAATACGAGAATAATACTAGTATTATAAAAGTGAATAATACAACCTCACTTATACCCCATATTCCTTCTCTTAAGACCGTAATTCCTTCTCATTGTTTCTACTTAAAAATTTTATTTTCCGATTTGAGAAGTCACATTTTCTCCCTCATCTATTTTAGAATCCTTTTTTCAAAAAGAAAAAAAAACTGCGCCTACGTTTTGTTTATTTTATAATCAATTATTTCTCGTATAGTATCTTTTAGTTAATTTCAATTTGGATTGTACCACCAAGGCTTGTGGCTGGATTAGGGCTGCGCATTTGGATCGAATATCCGAGAATCTGAACAGATCCACTCTATTCGGATTTTCAGATTTCGGATCGGATTTGAGTTAGATTTTTTAAAAGTTCGGATATTCGGATTGGTATAATTTTAATCCAATCCGATCCGAAATCCGAATTATATGGACATGTATAAATATTAGACTTAAATTTTAGTGTTAAGTCTTCTCATTTCATTCGCCTCTCTTTAGACTCTTCTTTTCTTAGTTTATCTCGAAGTCTCTCTCTATCCTCTCTGCAGATTGCTCTGTCCGCTTCTCTTAAGTTTGTGTCTCTCATTCTCAGTTTCTCCTTTCTATCGGCAGACGCCGCCGCCTCTCCCTTATTAGACATTTGTTTGGAATTTCAGTTTATTTTATTTTGCTATGAAAATTTTATTTTGTATATTGCTATGAAAGACACTTGCCTTTCAATAATAGAATGGTAAATATCAATAGCCTTAAAAAGTGTAGTAGCCGATTAGATTGTTAGTAAGCGTACAATCCGATCCGAAAAACCGAGTATTTATCTGATCCAAACTTTAAAATTCGATCTGATCCAATTTATTTCGGATTGGATTTGGATTGTTTTTATAAAATCCAAAATCCGAATTTACAATCTGAAATGTACTAAATCTGATCTGATCCGACCGATGTACAGCCCTAAGCGGGATAGATTTGACGATTCATTCACTTTCAACTAAAGGTTTTAAAATTTGAACCGTGATAGAGAGTGCTTCCCCTTAATAGACCTTACGGGGCTCGAATTCCGACTAATTAGGGCCCAATACGTTTATAGATGAGAAATCAAAAAATAAAAAATTAATTCAAATTTGGCAGTGGATTGGTGTGTGGTTAACTTTGCTTATATTGGTTTCTGTTGCACTGGCACTCTTTTGTCATATGGTGGACACTTTCAATGATTAATGGTCAGTTAAAAAAAGTTTAAAGAAATCATTTATTTAACCCTCTTAATTTTTATTAAAGAAAGGTTAAAGGAGAGACTAAAAGAAACAATTAGAGAGAGAGAGAGAGAGAGTTGTGTTTAATTTAAATAATTAACTGTAACGTGGAGAAAGTCAGAGTTCAAATAAATAAAGCACCTTTTCCAATTATTTTTGTTGTTTTTTACTTCTCACTTTGTGGCTTTTATTTTCCTTAAAAATATTATACCATAAAAAGTCTTGGCTGGCCAATATTTTTTTGTGGAATGATGAGGAAAACAGATCTAAAGGGTTTCTCTGGGACCCACTAAAACTTTTTTTAAAAATAAAACAAAAAATTTTGAATAAAAGGGGGGAAAAAAGGCAATTTGATCTTTTTAAGATTCATAGCACTTGGTAGTAGGATTGGGATTACTTCTTCACAAAGTAATTACTACTATATAAAAAAGTATACTACTAAAATTAGGAGTATTTATAAATGAAGTATATGTACCATGTGCAGTAAATAGTGTACTGTATTGATGTTTCCAATTGATAAAAATTAAGTATACAACAACAATTACACCTTCACCTCAATATGAAAATAGTCCACTATACAAATAATTACTCTTCATATCGCTTTATTTAAACTCATTTTATTTTGATATTTACTAATATAAATTCTCTAACACTAGAAATTTTGTACGTCTTCTACAAATATTATGATCGAGTTTGGGTCATCGTATTTGCTCCGTTTTTCCCATATTAGTACTAGTGTATTCATTTTTGTATATGTAATTTTCATTATTATCTGTTGTTTCCCTTGCTATGTTATTTTGTTGTTGTTGATGTTCTTATCTTTATTATTTTTCGGCATGGCCTCTGCATTATTGTTCTTTTGTTCAAACATGTTGTGAATTTCTTTTCTTGAGTTGAGGATCTTTCGAATACAGCCTTTCTACATCCATAAGGTAGAAATAAGATTAATGTTATTTTGTTGTTATTATTGTTGTTGTTGTTGCTGCTTCTACTAATATTATGAGACCTCATTATGTAAATTATTAGTTTATTCTTTTTTTTTTGGTAATGATATTTATAGTTAACTCACCTATAACTATGATAAATAAGTATGGTTGGATGAAAATTCCTTTAAATCTAAAAGAAAACTGCAAAATTAAATATTCTAGGATAATATCATTTTGGTCCCTAAGTTACTACTCACCAGTAGATTCTAATTTTTATCCTTTTCATATATGACTAAGCATATTTAATCTTTAATTAGTTAAAATATGTGTTTTGGTCTCTTTACATATAACCATATTACATAAATTATTTTAGAATTATATTACCCTCAAATATGGTAGTTAAATGATTTAATGGGTAATACTTCATTGAAATTTTGAAGAGTTACAAGTTGAGGGGTCAAAAGTGCATAATGCAGTTAACCGAAAGTTGAAAATGTACATGATTACATGGACCAAGATCAAAATTTATCAATATATAAGGACTAAAAGTGCAAATTTCCCTTAACGATTCTCTTATTACCATAGTAATTACTCCATAAGCTTGAGAAGAAAAAAACTTTAATTATAAAGTTTAAAAATTAATAAATTGAAAATTTGTATACCATACTTTCTTCTTTGTTGCTGTACTCAATCTAATTATAGTGGCAGAGAGTTGTTGACCCAACTATTTTTCAATTGATAAAGTAAAAAAACAAAAAAACAAAAATTTGAGGAATCTTCCAAAGCTTCTCTAGAAATAAGTGATTACTATGTTTTATTATATTATTATTATTATTAGCAATAAGTGAAATTAGCAAGTAAAGTCAATAAGCAAAGGTTGATTTAAATGTAATTAGTTGTGTTTGGTTGAAATAAATTACTAAATTACTAAGGGGAAGAAGAGGACAACAGTGTAGAATAACAGAAAAGAAGACAAAAAACAGAGTTATTATGTCTGTTTTTTTGCTTCTTTTATGTAAATTATTGCTTTGTTATGTACAATCTTATAGTAGTAAATTTTTTAATCTTTATTTTCAACTTGTACAGAGAGTTGATTGAATATTTGATCAATCATGCCACATGCCTCGAATATTTTTTATTTCTTTTAACCTTCTTTTTATCTCGGAAAATGAGAAAGAAAAAGGAAAAATACTTTAATGTTTATCTAATTTATATATAATTTAACAATTTATTTATTCTAATCTGCGAAATAGTTCAGTTCATCCTAAAGTTAATTGGAAAATATGCTGTACTTTTATTTAAGTTTGTAAATGTAACACATATCAACATCTAAAAATAAACCAATTTTTAACTAGACTATAAACTGAAAGTAGACTACAAAAAATGAAAGATATTAAGTTAGCCCCCCTCTAGTCGAGAGATACACATTTTTTTCATTTTCGATAAGAGGGTCTCGAGGTTAAATTTGAGAGTTACGCACATTTCTTCATAAAAGAAAAATTCATTGCGAATTTGAAATTAACCCCAATATATACCGAACATCCAATAAAATTTAAAAAAACAACTAAGTGGGTGTTTGGACATAAAAATTCTAAAAAAAAATAAAAAGAAATTTTAAGTGAAAATAGTATTTAGAAATCAGAGTTGTGTTTGGACATTGAATAAACTTTTGGGTTAATATTTGAATTTTTGTGAGTGATCTGAGTAAAATTTTTGAAAAACAATTTTTGGAGTTTTTCAAATTTTCAAAATATTCCTAAATTCATCTTCAACTAAAAAAAAATTTATGGCCAAACATTGATTCCGAAAAAAAAAATCTTATGTCCAAACAATGTTTCGAAATGCGGGGGCGTGAGGGAGGCGTTTTACCTTTGATGAGGCGAGGCGTAACCCTTGAGACATGGGGCATAAGTCCCACGGATCTTTAAATTTTACTAATTTCAAGAATTTTAAAATAGTATAAAATAAAATATAGTTATAGAAATTACATCAAAATCACAAAATTATAAATCTATATATTTATAAAATAATAATTCAACTATGAATAATAGGAAAACTAGTATGACATATATCATAATATGCAAATTAGTTGCAACGTTGTTACAACTCAAACATCAAAAGTAAAGTATTCAATACAAGATCTTATATGTATCTCTTAAGGAGTAATGAATCTTGAAAGAATTTCGATATTAATTTTATATTTTTCTTAAAATACTCCTTTTATTTAATATGCTTTCTATTTGAAAGAGAATTTATACAAAAATATAATTCACAATTTAAATATGATTCTCTAGCATCATTTATTTTTAAGTTTCAACAAGTTAATTAATAAAGTGACACATAATTCGCCATACAATATCATGATAACTAATTATTTGTAAATAGTTACTAGCTTATACTGAGCTATTAAATTAATAAGTATTATATCTCGTAAACATGAAAAAATTTAGAAAAATAATTATAAAAAAATTTATGGACTATTATATAGTAAAGACATAACAAAAGTTAATAAATAAATACTTTTTAAATGAAAAATTTACTTATCATTAACTATCATAGCAGTTTTAATAGATAACATGGAATAATTTTTATTTTAGTTATGACATAAAATACTCTCAACTTAATGATTTATGATTAAGAAAAAAAGTAATTTTTGAATAGTTAAATGATTTATTAAGAAAATTTGAGGATTTACAAGGTTAGTTACATACAACTGCATAAAGTTCTATTAGGCGAGCCCAGTACGCTAGGCGTTGGGCGTGTCCGGGTGTAAGCCTCGATGTCTGAGGCGTAAGTCTCACGGAACTAAGCCCCACACATAAGCCCAGAAGCGTCTTACCAGTGCTCCGCCTCGGAGCGAACCTCGAGCGAGTCCCAATTCTACCTTTTAAAATAGAGTGTCCAAACAGGCTCTAAGTTAGACCTAATTGGAAATACATATAGTGGATTCTTTCTTTAGTGTAATTCGAATTTTTTTTATTTTATTCTATTTTTTGGAGTAGGTGGTGGAAGAAGGTTGTAGATTTGTATGGTCAAGGAAACCTATATTGATCTTGTACTACTAGTAGAAGTAATATTATTATGTTTCATTAAATTCTCATTTTCCCATAAAGTCGAGGGTGTGGAAGCTCGATTACCAAGTAGAAGAATATATGTTTTTGGTGAGGGCAACTAGAGGTGGTTTGTCTTATTATAGGCTTGATATTATTTGTGACTAAATAATCAAAATAAATAACTAAAATATTTCATTTTCCACCTTAACATTTTGTATCTTAAATAGTTTTCCTTTCATCCTTGACATAATATAAATAGTTATAATTATTTTTGGCGAATTATACATCGAAATGAGAAAATAATTAAATGGGCGTTTGGACGTAAGAATTGTAAATTTTGAGAAAAGTAAAAAAAAAAAAAAGATCAAGTAAAAATGATATTTGAAAATTATTTGAAATAAATATAATTTTGCGTTGTTTTTATATTTTTTTGAGTGATCTAAGTGAAAAATTTGGAAACAACTTTTGGAAATTTTCAAATTTTAAAAAAATTCTAAAATTCATCTTCAAATGAAATTAAAAAGTTTATGGCCAAATACTGATTTAAAAAAAAAAGTAAAAATTTTTCGAAAAAAGAAACATTTATTCATGGACAAACAGACTCTAAAAAAAAATATATAATTAGTAAAATTAACTATTGAGGTATTAAAAAAAAAAAAAAAAAAGCATAAACTGTGACTTGTAACCCACAGAAACTGTAATTCTATTGGTGGCCGATACAATTCATCTTTCTTATCTTCTTTTTATTAGGAATTCTGCCACCTTCTTGATTGACCACGTGCTATATTTTTTAGGTTTTTCAGCGGATTGAGGTCTAAGGCAATTCCTATAACAAAGATTATATACGGATACAAGATTTAAATTTTATGAATTCAACTTTAAAAGTTTTTAATATTGAATCCATTATATTATTTAAGTTATGAGTTCATATTTATTATTTTTATTTTTAATAAATTTTTATACATATTTTTTACTCCACTTCAAAATTAAAGTTAAGGATTCAAATAAACTCGTAACTACCCTACTACATCCGCCCCGGACAAAGATGACCTCTTAATTACAGTTTCAGTAGAATCTGTAGTTTTCAGTTCTATAAACAGCTAGAAAAGTAAATGTACGCATTTTGGTGTATGGCAGCTAATAAAGTCGTCCCAAATCATGAGAGATCAATGTTCAAATCTTCCTAGTAAAAAAACGTCCGATGATTTATTTCTACTTATCTAGAGTTTTGACGGTCAAAGTTATTTAATACCTTGTACAGTTGGCTGTGGCGAAGCTTGGAAATTCAATAAAGGTATTTAAGATTTTGAACACTCTTTGCAAATGGGTTATGCAAGGGTGTTCAAAGTCTATTTTAATCAATGACAAGTAATATTTTACCTTATACGTATAATTTTTCGGCAAAGGGTAGCTAGTTAGTTGACCATCCTTGGACCAACATAATCTGGCCCCTGACTGTTGGAACTATCACCGTGGAGCTAGAGTTTAAGTTAGGGTTCGCCTGAATCCAATCGCTAGAGACAGTCAGGATTTAAAAGCTTATGAGTTTGAGATTCTAATCTTTTTAAATTATTAGGTTTTGAATTAATAATATATACATGATCAATAAATTTTTAAGATAAATATAGGGTTTGAATCAAAGTTATTGATTTCGACCGTATTCGTAGTCGACAATCTAGCTTTGCCCCTATCAACGGTCAGAGGCGGAGCTAGGATTCCAAACTTATGTGTTCAGAATTCTAAGTATTTTAAGTTAGTGGGTTCTAAATTATTAATTTATAAATAATTAATAAATTATTCTAGGCAAACATAAGGTTTGGACCAAAGCTAATGGGTACGCTCCGTAGCCAGAATACTGGCTCCACCTCTATCAACAGTCTTGTTTCAAACCCTGTATTTTTCTTAAGAAATCGATCCATTGATGAATAGATACAAATTATTAATTTAGAATCCAGTAAGTTAAATGAACTATAATTCCAAGCTCATAAGTTTCAAATTGTGACTCAACCATGCTATCACATACGTGAAATAGACATACCGGCCACTTTTGCAAAGAATAAAAAAAAAATAGTAAATAATAATAATAATAATAGATGCGTGCATGCAATGCATGGATTGCATGGGAATTGAAAGAAGTAGAGAAATTTAAGATCATAAAACAGTCAAGATCTAACAACCCTCCGTCCATCACTTTTTCATAGGTTTAATTGTAGGACAAAAATCTGACTTTTTGCTGACCAAAACCATATTAAATTTTCTAATTTATACAAGCCACCGCCCTCTGATATCTTCTCCAGCCAATATATATTTCCTCTTACACGTTAATCATTTTAATAAATGCATGTCTGTACTATTCGTTTAAATGCATACATTCTATCTGTATATATGAATACATAGCAATGGAGTCTGACTTTCTAGATATATAAGAGATGTTCTGAGTTGTTTACAGAAATATATATACATATATGGTTCACAAAAGTCATTCTTTTTTAGGTAAACGTAGTTTCTCAAAAATGACAAATTAACATGCATTTTAAACTCGAGTTTAAGTTCTATCCGTTAACAGGGTAAAGAATTAATTTTCTCGCAATACAGTTTTAATTATAAGATAATTACAGGTAAATTTTTTGTAAGTAATAAATGTAACATAGTAAAAATAGTACATATGCTTGCTATCACGGGTTAAATTACACTAATATTATAAAAACTCTTAATCTAATTTTTTGTTTAAATTTTTTGATTAGAATTTCTGAATCTAAATTTTTTTTTTTTGGAATCACAAATAGTTAATGGCAACCTAACCCTACACCCGAGCGAGTTAGGTCCTTTTCTTTTCTTCCCTAAAAGAGATAAAAATGGTTACGTGAATATCTAAACCCTTCTCAAGTGCTTATGCTTTTTTTTCTCATATATATATATATATATATATATATATATATATATATATATATATATATATATATATATATATATATTCCTCATTGACCTCGGCATCGCATGCAGAGACGGGACTTATGTATTGAGAAGAGGGGTCACTGGACCTATTAATCTCGATAAATTTTCGTATATTTTGTTTCGAACTCTTAAGATAAAAAGTCCAACGGGCATTAGTTGAGCAATTCGCTTATGTGCCCCTGTCACCTTCAAATACCTCCACCTCGGATCACATTACCGTGACCGATCCAAAGGCCAAACCTTTTAGATATATTCTCTACAAAATACTAATGCGTAGGTCACTATTATCTATATTATTATCACATATTCACATTGTCGTTTGAAATCAAAATGACTAGAAAAAGTGAAAACCATCCCAATTAGGCTGGTAGGAGTTAGGACCCTGACATGATAAGTTCGATTCATGTTGTTATTCATTCAATACTATTCGTTTGGTATGAGGTATAAGAAGGTATAGTGCTTGTATAAAAATTTAATATCACCTTAATACTTTGTTTGGTTAGAAAATCTGGTATAAGTTATCTCGGGATTAAAATTAGTACCGGGATAACTTATACACCTTGTAGAGGGTAGGGTAATTAGTGCCGGAATAACTTATACCTTCTTCTTAGAAATTACACAATTGTCATTTTTAATACAACATACCAAACAGCGGATAAAAAACAATACCAGAATAACTAATCTCAGCATAACTTATTCCAGCATAACTTATCCCGGCATAAGTCATATTCAAACCAAACTACCCCTTAATTGGACTTCTCGATTGTGATTATATACCATGTCTCCATAATTAATATGTGTATTTCTTTTAAGAAATAGGATCAATCCCCACTAATGATAGAGAATTAATTCATTTCTTAAAATGTATTGACATTTTTAATGTATCTACATTCATATTGAGACTCAGCTTGAGCTACATATTTGATGTGCCTTTAATGTAATTTTATCTTAGCACCTTTTAAAATTATGTTTCTTTAATGATAATGCTGTATGTTTTTTTTAACCTTGATTTCTTTTAGTATGATAGAATTAAAGAATAAAAAATGTACACGCTGTTTTGACTTATCTAGAGTGAAAATCTTTTTCTTTTCTTTCTTTATTTACTGTGCAAATATGTTTAAAAAGTCATGAAACTTAAAGGAGACAATGTTCTTCGTGAAAATATTTGCATTGCTAATATTTTTTCAAAATAAACCCTATTGAATCATAGCTTAGGGAACGGAAAAAAAAAAGAATCACACCGTTAGCTATATTTCAGGGGGAAAAAAAAATCAGAAATAGCCTGATTTTCAACTAGCCGGTAATTGAAAATAGGTATAGTTTCAAAAGTAATTGAAATTTAGGTACTTTTTCATGTAAAGATAAAATCTGAACAAAAGTATCTTAAAAATCAGAAAAATTACAGCATAATATGGTAGAGTTCAAACTTTTTACATATGAGATTCCACCATAATGTGTTGGAATTTCATAATGTGCTGGAGTTCCAACATAATATGCTGGAAGTTTATACGGACGAGCTCCATAATCCATCATATTATGCTGGAACTTTCCTTATTTCGGCTATGGTATTTTTGTTCAGATTTTATCTCCGCAGAAAATAGTGACTATTGTTCAATTACTTTACGAATGCTAACTGTTTTTTAATAATCCGAAAACTGGCTAGCCCGTGCTATTTCACTATATTTCAAACATAGCAACTACAGTATTATTTCATTTTACAGACACACAAATTTGTTCCTAATTGACTACGTATTGTTGACTATTACATAGTCTAATATTAGACACTAGCCACTCCTGTTCCATACAACTTGCATTAATTTCATTTCAGTTTCAAACTTCAAAGATACCTCTATGTCGGCAAAGAACAAAATTTATTAGCCCCCAAGTAAAATATTACAAAATTAGTAATAATAAAATGAAAAAAGACTATTGTAAATGAAATAGAACAGATAAATGAAGGCTCAATAAATATTACTCGTAGAACCCAATTTGATCCTAACGTGACGTTCAATCATTGAAGTCACACATACTATATATTTGCAGCTTCCTTTGACCAAATAAATATTTATATATCCTTTGTCTAGGGAAAAATGTTGCTTTCTTATTGGTAACAGGCACAAATATCGAGGTAAAAACTTTTCTTTTTATTAAGCTTTAAAAATAGTTTAATTTTCTGACACTGTAGGTTTTCTTAGAACGGTCCTTTTTGTTTTCTTGTACTAATAATTTTTTTTTTTTGAAGTAATACACAATGTTTTAACCTCTTTTTTAATTGTAATTTCCATCCGATATGCGTATTATGGCTCCAATAAATCCAAACGGCACATTGTGTAAGATCCATTAAATGGGAAAACACTTTTTTTTAAATTTTTTTTATATTCATAGTCCGAAACCCAAAACCTTTGATTTAGAGTCAAAGAATTTTATCAAATTCATGAAAAATCATTTTATTATTGATGAGTTTTAATCGATTCCGTAAATTTAAGTAAATTTTTTTAATCATTGATGAGTTTTTACTAGAATATACATTTTTATATTTCTCACAATTACATGAAAACATGTGATTTTCGAACCTAAAAGATTATCTAGAAATCCCTTACCGGATTTGGACAAAAATTAAACTATTTTTTGAAGAAAAAAAAAAACACACTATGAAATAGGAGGAAGGCAGTGAATAATTTCCACTAAACATCGTAGAATTCTCTTCCAATCAAAGCATAGAAGGAATCATTTGTATATGTCAGGAAGGTTAATGATTAAGGGAAGATTAAATTATTTTTAAGTGATTATTAAATATTGGTTGAAGGACAGGGGTGTCAGAAATTATTCGATTTATATTATTGTAAAAGTTCATTTTAGAACAGAAATTTCAATAATTAATGACCGACTTATTCTTTTGTTTCAATACCAAGAGGGTAATTAATTAAATATCGAATATTAGATAACTTCTAACGTAGTAGACTTAATAGAACAATTTTCTTTGGGACTTTGGTTACTTGGGATTAGTATTTTGACCAAGGATTTTAAGTTCTCTTGCTTCTCATTCTTAGGCAAAGAGGAATAATTAAGTATGAAACTCGACGGTAATTTCTAAGTCTAAACAAATGGGATTTTACTAGCTATTTATGGATGCTATATAGGTTAAACGAAAGAGTTTACCATAAACATTAAGTGGATAATTTTAACCCTAATTATACGGATGAGTTCACTAATTATACAATGCAGCATGAGGTTACATGGTTTATGCTATTTGTTGATGATATCATGCCAAAATTAACTAAACAAGAACGTCTACCAAAATTTTAAGAAGCATATAGAGAGTAAGGATTTTAGAACAGTAAAAGTATATATATTGTTTTACCGCAATTTTAATTAGCTAGTATAAGAAGAGGTAAATTGATATAAGATCAGTCCAATGATTTGATGCATCATCACATAGCCGTCGTGTAACTCCTTGAGAATCATATCATTCGTTTATCATGTTGTATACGGTCGAAGTCAGGTATGCCCGATTCCGTAGGCTCTAGGGGTCGCTTCGAGAGCAAGTTCGAAATAGACTGGGCTCGAGCCCGATGGCGGAATACAAGATTCGAAGATCAAAGTGCTCGATAAACACCGAGGCCAAGTATGACCAACCTCGAGATAATACCGTTGTGGTTTCATAACAGAAAGAGCGATATTCCCGCAGTGGCCCTAAGATCACGGCATAAATTCCGGAACGGATTTGTACTAGGCGGTTAGACAGCTGAATAATAAGATTCCCTACTACAATTAGAAGTTTACCTTATTTAGGATTTTCCTATTATATAAAGGGGATCCCAATTATTTGTAACGCATTAATCATTGACAAGAGAATATACATACATCACTTTCTTGCTTACTGTTCTTCTGAATTGCATTGTTATTATTTTATTGTTCTTATTCATCTACCTCGAGGTTGCCATAGCTCGAGGTCGAGACTTGCTTACATACCGGTTTGACTTACCTTACTCTTTAATTTATACACTTGATGCCTTGTTTATCAGTTAGTATTAGATTAAATCACATATCTTTAAAACCACAATACAAGTTTAATGGTTACTCGGATTTTAGGGTAAACAGTATAGCGCCCACCGTGGGGCTACGGATAATAGTGATTGTTTCAGTACTGACTCTGATAACACACGTTATTTTTCACACTTGTTCTTGTCAAGAATTTTTATTCTCAGGTTGAATCATGTCAAAATCACAAAACGCACCCGTACATGGCGATGATGGTCTTGGACTTCACGAGGAAAATGATAATATAGTTGCTCTAAGAGTCGGTGTACCTCCGATTAACCCTGGGGAAGTGCCGATTGCAGAACCAGTCGATGTTAGTTCGCACATTGCTTTGAATGCGGACTTAGGCGCAGACCCGGAGGAAGTGTACGCAGGGAAGTACGATCTGGTGGCCAAGGAACACAGGGTGTAAGAAATGGGGGAGTTAGTCTCCAGGTAATATTCGAGATGTACAAGCTCAGCAGGTTTCTATCGCTCAGCTTCAAAGTCAACATAAAACTCCGAGCGTGGTCGAACCAAAAATCACTCGCCGTACTGAGCCGGTGCCAGAAAGGTCGAACGGTAATGGATCGGGGACTGATCCTGCAATTATGAAGATGCTCGAGGAGCTCACCAAAAGAATCGAGTCGTGAGAGAAAAAAATCAAAGATAATGACAAGAAACTGGAAACATAGAACTCCCGTGTTGATCAAATACCGGGGGCACCCCTGATCTTAAAAGGTTTGGATGCAAAGAAGTTCGTGCAAAAGCTATTTCCTCATAGTGCGGCCCCGAAGCCCATTCTTAAGAAATTCCGTGTGTCGGATATACCTAAGTACAACAGGACGAGCGATCCTAATGAACACATCACTTCGTACACATGCGGGATTAAAGGAAACAACTTAAATGATGATGAGATCGAGTCGGTTTTATTGAAAAAGTTTGGGGAAACTTTGTCAAAGGGAGCAATAATTTGGTATCACAACTTTCCACCGAATTCCATCGACGCGTTTGCCATGTTAGCAGACACCTTCGTGAAGGCACACGCCGGGGCCATAAAGGTCGCAACAAGGAAATCAGATGTTTTTAAGATAAGACAGAGAGGTGATGAAATTCTAAGGGAGTTCGTATCCCGATTTCAAATGGAGCGAATGAATTGCCACCGATCGCAGATGATTGGGCCATTCAAGCTTTCTATGATGACCCAAAAGGTCATCCCTTGTTTTAGAAGTCAAATCTGTGTTTCGAGGCCTTAAAAACCTCCTTTTGTCTCACCTTGATTTGCGTGCGCAGTCCGGGCGTATATCAGGAAAGCCTTTATGTGAAAATTTAAGAAAAATGCTAAATTTTGCCATTAAAATTAAATTAAGTTGACGACTGTCAAAATTTTGGGTAAACGAACCCGGACTCATAATTTGACGGTCCTGAGGGTCCGTAGAAATATATGGGACTTGGGCGTATGCCCGAAATTGAATTCCGAGGTCCCTAACTCGAGAAATGAATTTTTGAAGAAAATTATTTAACTGAAAAATATAAGGAGTTTAGAAATTGAATAATGTTTGAATTTGATGGTATCGGGCCCATATTTTTGTTCCAGAGCCCGGTACAGGTTTAATATGGCATTTAAGTTATGTTTGTAAAATTTAGTAAGAAACGGAGTTTATATGACGTGATTCGGACCCTCGGTTGTGAAAATAGAGACTTCAAGTGTTCTTAAGAATTTCATTGTTTTGATGCTAAATTCGTAGTTCAAGATGTTAATTTGGCGATTTGATCGCACGAACAAGTCCGTATGATATTTTTAGACTTGTGTGCATGTTTGGTTTGGAGCCCCGAGGGCTCGGGTGAGTTTTTGATCCACGGAGTATTTTGAACCTTAAGGAAAAATTGCTGGTATTGCAGGTCTGCAGACTTCGCATTTGCGAAGTCTGGCTCGCAAATGCGAGCACCGCAATTGCAAAGAACCATCGCATTTGCGATGACTGGGCTGGGCAGGGGCCTTTGCATTTGCGAAGTTCATAGTCGCAAATGCGACAAGAGCAGAGGCCGCAATTACGAACATTTGTTCGCATTGGCGAAGGCAGCGGGTCAGGACAAGCTTCGCATTTGCAAGGCATTGGTCGCATTTGCGAGTTCGTAATTGCGAACCTGTGATCGCAAATGCGATACCTGCAACTGCTCAAAAATAGGTTTTTACGGGATTTCAACTCATTCTTTCAAATTTTCAAACCCTAAGCTCCCATAGGCGATTTTCCAAAGACAAGTTCTTTACCAAATCATACGTAAACAATTTCTAACTCATTTCTTTCAATGTACTTCATCTTTTTACAAGATTTTATCACAAAATCTAGGGATTTTCTTGGGAAATTGGGTGTTATTTGGGAATTTAGACCTCAAATTGAGGTCGGACTCCAAAACTAATTACATATTTGGGCTCGTGGGTGAATGGGTAAATAGGTTTCGGTTCGAAACTCGAGTTTTGACCAAGCGCGCCTGGGGTCGATTTTTAACTTTTTGGGAAAAATGATAGAAAACCTATAATTAAGAATTGGAGCTGAGTACTTTAGCATTTATTGATGTTGTTAAGTTAATTATGGCTAGATACAAGTGGATTGGAAGTGGAATTTAGAGGAAAAGCGGTATATTAGGCTTGATTTTGTCCGTGGAATCGAGGTAAGTGTTTGGTCTAACCTTAGCTTGAGGGAATATGTGTCTTTATCTTATTTGCTACGTGTTAGTGTTGAGTACGACGTATAGGTGTGGTGACGAGTATATATATATATTGGTGTCGAGCATGCCCGTGAGTCTTATACTGTGATTGCTGTGACTCTTATTATGTATTGTCCATGTTTAAATTGATGATTGTCCATGTTGAACAAGACTTATGATAATTTCTTGGTAATTGACCATTGTTGAGTATTGGTTCAAGTTGAGAATTATTCTGTGAAGTTAACTGTTGGAACGAGATTGGTTATAGTTGATTCCCTTGCCGGGATGTATTTGTTTCTATTGTTGATTCCTTTTCCGGGATGTTATTGTTTCTACTGTTTGGGTGAGGAAAGAGTGATAAAGCACGACGGGTGATGCCGTGCACATTTACATTTATATTATTCATATGGTGAGGAATAGTGATAAAGCACGAAGGGTGATGTCGTGCACATCCACATTTATATTATGCATATGGTGAGGAAGAGTGATAAAGCACGAAGGGTGATGCCGTGCACATTACCTTTATATTATTCATATGGTGAGGAAGAGTGATAAAGCACGAAGGGTGATGCCGTGCACATTTATATTTATATTATTTATATGGCGAGGAAGAGTGATAAATCAATGGGTGATACCGTGCACATTCTTTTATTGATTGCATGGTGGGGATTGAGAGTAAAAGCAAGGAGGGTGATGCCGTGCATTTTCTGTTTGTTGTGTTCATTTGCTGTTATCGGTTCAAGTGTTTTAACTGTTTAAATTCCTTACTGCTGTAATTCTTTATGTTGGAACCCCCATAGTATGTTGCCCCTTCCCGTACATTTCTGCTTAGTTTTTATTACTTGTTACTCTGTTATTATACTGATTAACTTCATAGGTGTATGATGTTTGTCGTGTGCTAGCCTTGTCACTACTTCACCCAGGTTAGGCTCGACACTTACCAGTACATGGGGTCGATTGTACTGATACTGCACTCTGCACTCTCTGTGCAGATCTCGATGCCGGACCGTGTGAGTAGAGTTGGGTGGCTGCCTTCAGTCCAGTGGAGACCCGAGGTAGTCCTGCAGGCGTCCACAGGCCTTGGCGTCCCCTTCTATCCTGCTTCTTTTCTGTTTTATCTATTTTCGAGATATATTTGTATTTCTTTGTTCAGACCACTATTTGTAGTATTCATAGACGGTCCGTGAAATTGTGACACCAGTTCTGGGTGGAGTTTTAGTATGGATTCGTATTTGTACTAAGATAATCTGTTAAATTCTGTTTTTCCGCATTTATTCCACTGATTTTCTTATGATAACTCGATCTGTTAAATTCTGTTTTTCCGCATTTGTTCCACTGATTTTCTTATGATAACTCGTAAACTGTTAAAGGATAAAGTAAAAAGGTAAAATAATCAGTAACGTCGGCTTGCCTAGCGTGTTCAATGTTAGGCGCCATCACGGTTCGGACAGTGGAAAATTCAGGTCGTGACAAGTTGGTATCAGAGCTCTAGGTTTCTTAGGTCTCACAATTCACGGACAAGATTAGTAGAGTCTGAGGGATCGGTACGGAGACGTCTGTGCTTATCCCCAGAGGCTACAGAGTTTAGGAATAATTTCACTTCTATTCTTCTCCGTCGTGCGATTTTGTTCTCTCAATGATAAATTTAACCCTCTACTCTTGTTCTTTCGCGGATGGCAAGGTCACATATCGCTTCGTCAGCTGAGCAACAGCATAGACCGGTGATGGATCATCCATGTCTTCTGATGCTTTGTGGAGGTTGGACAAGTTCACCAGGCTTTTCACTACTACTTATGGCCGTACATCTTCAGAGGATCCCCAGGACTATTTGGACGGTTGTCATGAGGTTCTTCGAAACATGGGGATAGTGGAGACCAATGGGGTCGACTTTGCTGCTTTTCGTCTATTAGGTTCCACCAAAAAATGGTGGAGAGATTATTGTTTGGCCAAACCAGCTGGGTTACTAGCTCTCACTTGGGACCAGTTCTCGTAGCTATTTCTCGAGAAGTTCCTTCCCGTCACTTAGAGAGAGGAGTACCGCAGGCGGTTCGAGCGTCTTCAGCAGGGTTCTGTGACTGTCACCCAGTACGAGATGAGGTTAATTGATTTGGCTCGACATGCTCTTCTTATACTCCCCACCGAGAGAGAGGGGCTGAGGAGTTTTATTGAGGGACTCGCTTAGCCTATTAGATTGCAGATGGCTAAGAAGACAGGGAGCGAGATTTCTTTTCAGGATGCGGCCAATGCGGCCAGGCAGGCTGAGATGGTTCTAGATCAGGGAAGCGGTTAGGGGTCTGACAAAAGGCCTCGTCATTCTGGAATATCCAGTGGTGCCTCGTCTGGAGGCAGGGATTCTTTTGGTAGGGAATATCCTCCCAGGCTGTTCAATTCAGCACTTCAGGCTTCTCATAGTGCTCCAGGTGGTCGTAGTTCTCATATGCAGTATTCTGATCAGGTACCCTACAGTGCACCACCAGCTCCTATCAGTGCACCTCCGCTCCAGAGTTTTCAGGGTGGTTACTTAGGCCGTCAGGGTCAGTTTCAGGGTTAGCGGTCTCAGCAGCCGAAGTCTTGTTATACTTGTGGTGACATGAGGCACATTGCTAGATTTTGCCCTCGAGCCTCGAGCAGTTCTCAATATCAGGGGTCTCGTGCCATGGTTCAGGCATCGGGTGTTCCACCGCCCGCTCAGCCAGCTAGGGGTAGGGGTCATACAGCTAGAGGTGGAGGTAGAGGTGTTAGAGGTGGAGGTTAGGCCATTAGAGGTGGAGGTCAGGCCGCTAGAGGTGGAGGCCAGCCAGTAGGAGACCATCCCAGGGATGCGATTCAGAGCGGTGGGGCCCAGCCCCGATGTTATGCTTTCCCAGCTAGACCTGAGGCTGAGGCATCCGATGCCGTTATCACAGGTACGGTTTCAGTTTGCAGTAGAGATGCATCAGTCCTATTTGATCCAGGGTCTACATACAACTATGTGTCATCTTATTTTGCTACGTATTTGGTGGTGTCTCGTGATTCTTTGGGTGCTCCTGTATATGTGTGCACAACGGTGGGTGATTCTATCATTGTAGATCGTGTCTATCTCTCGTGTGTGGTTATTATTGGGGGTATTGAGACCCGTGTAGACCTCCTACTTCTCGATATGGTTGACTTCGATGTTATTCTGGGGATGGATTGATTATTACCTTATCACGCTATATTGGATTGTATTGCCAAGACCGTGACCTTAGCCTTGCCGGGTTTGCCTCGATTGGGTCACTCTATCAGTAAAGTTATTTCTTATATGAAGGCTCGACGTATGGTTGAAAAGGGCTATTTGGCTTATTTGGCTTATGTTCGTAATTCTAGTGCTGAGGTTCCTAATATGGATTCCATGACAGTTGTCGGGTTTCCAGAGGTATTTCCTGTAGACCTGCCGGGGATGCCACCCTATAGGGATATCAACTTCTGCATTGATTTGGCTCCGGGCACTTAGCCCGTTTCTATTCTGCCATATCGTATAGCCCCGCCAGAGTTGAAGGAGTTGAAAGAACAGTTGCAAGACTTGCTTGATATGGGCTTTATTAGACCTAGTGTCTCGCCCTAGGTTGCGCCGATGTTGTTTGTTAAGAAGAAAGATGGGTCGATGAGGATGTGTATAGATTATCGGCAGTTAAAAAAGGTCACCATCAAGAACAAGTATCCATTGCCAAGGATTGGTCATCTGTTTGACCATCTTTAGGGTGCCAAGGTATTTTTGAAGATTTATTTGAGATCTGGCTACCATCAGTTGAGGATTAGGGCATCCGATGTCCCTAAGACAGCTTTTCGCACTCGGTACAGGCATTACGAGTTTCTGGTGATGTCATTTGGGTTGACAAATGCCCGAGCAGCATTCATGGATTTGATAAATCGAGTGTTCAGGCCATATTTGGATTCCTTTGTGATTGTCTTCATTGATGATATTTTGATCTACTCCCGCAGCCGAGAGGAGCATGAGCAGCATCTTCGAGTTGTTCTTCAGACTCTAAGGGACAGTTAGTTGTATGCGAAGTTTTCAAAATGTGAGTTTTGGTTGAGTTCAGTTGCTTTCTTGGGTCATGTTGTATCAGCAGAGGGTATTCAGATGGTCGTGGTTCTCATATGCAATATTCTGATCAGTTGCCCTACGGTGCACCACCAGCTCCTATCAGTGCACCTCCGCTCTAGAGTTTTCAGCGTGGTTACTTAGGCCGTCAGGGTCAGTTTGAGGGTTAGCAGTCTCAGCAGCCGAAGTCTTGTTATACTTGTGGTGACACGAGGCACATTGCTAGATTTTGCCCTCGATCCTCGAGCAGTTATCAGTATCAGGGTTCTCGTGCCATGGTTCAGGCACCAGGTGTTCCACCGCCCGCTCAGCCAACTAGGGGTCGGGGTCATACAGCTAGAGGTAGAGGTAGAGGTGTTAGAGGTGGAGGTTGGGCCGTTAGAGGTGGAGGTCAGGCCGCTAGAAGTGGAGGCCAGCCAGCTGGAGACCATCTCAGGGATGTGATTCAGAGCGGTGGGGCCTAGCCCCGATGTTATGCTTTCCCAGCCAGACCTAAGGCTGAGGCATCCGATGCCGTTATAACAGGTACGGTTTCAGTTTGCAGTAGAGATGCATCAGTCCTATTTGATCCAGGGTCTACATACAACTATTACTCATCTTATTTTGCTACGTATTTGGTGGTGTCTCGTGATTCTTTGGGTGCTCCTGTATATGTGTGCACAACGGTGGGTGATTCTATCATTGTAGATCGTGTCTATCTCTCGTGTGTGGTTATTATTGGGGGTATTGAGACCCGTGTAGACCTCCTACTTCTCGATATGGTTGACTTCGATGTTATTCTGGGGATGGATTGATTATTACCTTATCACGCTATATTGGATTGTATTGCCAAGACCGTGACCTTAGCCTTGCCGGGTTTGCCTCTATTGGAGTGGAGAAGGACTCCTGGTCACTCTGTCAGTAAAGGTTTTTCTTATATGAAGGCTCGGCGGATGGTTGAAAAGGGTTGTTTGGCTTATTTGGCTTAAGTTCGTAATTCTAGTGCTGAGGTTCCTAATATGGATTTCGTGCCAGTTGTTCGGGAGTTTCCAGAGGTATTTCCTGCAGACCTGCCGGGGATGCCACCTGACAGGGATATCGACTTCTGCATTGATTTGGCTCCGGGCACTCAGCCTGTTTCTATTCCGCCATATCGTATGGCCCCGCCAGAGTTGAAGGAGTTGAAAGAACAGTTGCAAGACTTGCTTGATAAGGGCTTTATTAGACCTAGTGTCTTGCCCTAGGGTGCGCCGATGTTGTTTGTTAAGAAAAAGGATGGGTCGATGAGGATGTGTATAGATTATCGGCAGTTAAACAAGGTCACCATCAAGAACAAGTATCCATTGCCGAGGATTGGTCAGTTGTTTGACCAGCTTCAGGG
Source organism: Nicotiana attenuata (assembly GCF_001879085.1). NCBI lineage: Eukaryota > Viridiplantae > Streptophyta > Magnoliopsida > Solanales > Solanaceae > Nicotiana > Nicotiana attenuata. The sequence continues at coordinate 50,680,684 of NC_031997.1, forward strand.
TGCCAAGGTATTTTTGAAGATTGATCTGAGATATGGCTACCATCAGTTGAGGATTAGGGCATCTGATGTCCCTAAGATAGCTTTACGCACTCGGTACAGGCATTACGAGTTTCTGGTGATGTCATTTGGATTGTCAAATGCCCAAGCAGCATTCATGGATTTGATGAACCGAGTGTTCAGGCCATATTTGGATTCCTTCGTGATTGTCTTCATTGATGATATTTTGATCTACTCCCGCAGCCGAGAGGAGCATGAGCAGCATCTTCAAGTCGTTCTTCAGACTCCGAGGGATAGTCAGTTGTATGCGAAGTTTTCAAAATGTGAGTTTTGGTTGAGTTCAGTTGCTTTCTTGGGTCATGTTGTATTAGCAAAGGGTATTCAGGTGGATCCGAAGAAGATAGAGGCAGTCAAGGACTGGCCTAGACCCATATCAGCTACATAGATGCGGAGTTTCTTGGTTTTGCCAGGTTATTACCGTCGGTTGACCCAGAAGGGTGCCCAGTTCAGGTGGTCGGACGAGTGTGAGGCGAGCTTCCAGAAGCTCAAGACAGCTTTGACTATGGTGCTGGTGTTGGTTTTGCCCACAGGTTCAGGGCCATTTACAGTATATTGTGACGCATCTCGTGTTGGACTTGGTACGGTGTTGATGCAGAATGGCAAGGTTATTGCATATGCTTCGCGGTAGTTGAAGATTCACGAGAAGAACTATCCAGTTCATGGTTTGGAGCTAGCAGCCATTGTTCATGCGCTGAAGATTTGGATGCAATATTTATATGGCGTGTCATGTGAGGTGTTCACGGATCACAAGAGTTTGCAATATTTTTTCAAGCAAAAGGAGCTAAATTTGAGGCAGAGGGGGTGGTTGGAGCTATTGAAAGACTATTATATCACCATCTTGTATCATCTGGGGAAGGCCAATGTAGTGGCCGATGCTTTGAGTAGGAAGTCAGCCAGTATGGGCAGCCTTGCGTATATTCCGGTCAGTGAGAGACCGTTTGCTGTAGATGTTCAAGCGTTTGCCAATCAGTTCGTGAGGATGGATGTTTCTAAGACCAGTCGTGTTTTAGCTTGTACAATAGCTCGGTCTTCATTATTTGAGCGTATCCGAGATCGGCACTATGATGATCCTCATTTTCTAGTCCTTAGGGACACAGTACGCCACGGAGGTGCCAAGCAAGTTATAGTTGGAGATGATGAAGTTTTGAGGATATAGGGTCGAGTTTGTGTGCCTAATATGGATGGACTTCGTGAGTTGATTCTAGAGGAGGCCCATAGTTCCCGGTATTCTATTCATCCGGGCGCCGCTAAAATGTATCAGGACTTGCGGCAACATTATTGGTGGAGGAGGATAAAGAAGGATATTGTTGCGTATGTAGCTCGGTGTTTGAATTGTCAGCAAGTAAAGTACGACCATCAGAGACCTGCTGGTTTGCTTCAGAAGATTGAGATTCCTGAGTGGAAGTGGGAGCGTATCACTATGGACTTCGTTGTTGGACTCTCACGGACTCACAAGAAGTTCAATGCGGTATGGGTTATTGTAGATAGGCTGACTAAGTCAGCGCATTTCATTCCTGTGGCAGTTTCGTATTTTTCTGAGCGGTTGGCAGAGATTTACATCCGTGAGATCGTTCATCTTCATGGTGTGCCCGTGTCTATCATTTCTGACCAAGGTACAGTTTACCTCGCACTTATGGAGGGCAGTACAGTGTGGGTTGGGTACGCAGGTCGAGTTGAGCACATCATTTCATCCTCAGATGGACGGGCAGTCCGAGCGTACTATTTAGATTTTGGAGGATATGCTCCGAGCATGTGTTATTGACTTTGGAGGTTCTTGGGATCAGTTCTTGCCATTAGCAGAGTTTGCCTACAACAACAGCTATCATTCGAGCATCCAGATGGCTCCCTATGAGGCTTTATATGGTAGGAGGTGTCGGTCGCCGGTTGGGTGGTTTGAGCCAGGAGAGGATCGGTTGATGGGTACAGATTTAGTTCAGGATGCCTTAGAGAAGGTTAAGATCTTCAGGATAGGCTTCGTACAGCTCAGTCCAGGCAGAAGAGTTATGCCGAACGTAAGGTTGGTGATGTGGCATTCATGGTTGGAGAGCGAGTGTTCTTCGGGTGTCGCCCATGAAGGGCGTGATGAGATTTGGGAAGAAGGGCAAGCTAAGACCTAGATTCATCGGTCCTTTTGAGATCCTTGATCGAGTGGGAGAGGTGGCTTACAGACTTGCATTGCCGCCGGGTTTATCAGCTGTGCATCTAGTGTTTCATGTGTCCATGCTTCGTAAGTATCACGACGATCCATACCACGTGTTAGACTTCAGCACTGTCCAGTTGGAGAGGGACTTGACCTATGATAAGGAGCCAGTAGCTATTCTAGACCGGCAGGTTCGTCAGTTGAGACGAAGAGTTACCTTTCGGTTCGTGTTCAGTGGAGAGGTCAGCTTGTCGAGGTAGCTACCTGGGAGTCCGAGTCCGATATGCGGAGCCGATATCCCCATCTTTTCACCGATTCAGGCACTTTTCTATGTCCATTCGAGGACGAACGATTATTTTAGAGGTGGAGAATGTGATGACCCAAAAGGTCTCCCTTGTTTTGAAAGTCAAATCCGTGTTTCGGGGCCTTAAAAACCTCCTTTTGTCTCACCTCGATTTGCATGCGCAGTCCGGGAGTATATCCGGAAAGCCATTTTGTGAAAATTTGAGAAAAATGCTAAATTTTGACTTTAAAATTAAATTAAGTTGACTTCGGTCAACATTTTGGGTAAACGGACCTGGACCCGTGATTTGATGGTCCCGGAGGGTCCGTAGAAAAATATGGGACTTGGGCGTATGCCCGGAATTGAATTTCAAGGTCCCTAGCCCGAGAAATGAATTTTTGAAGAAAATTATTTAACTGAAAAACATAAGGAGCTTAGAAATTGAATAATGTTTGAATTTGATGGTATCGGGCCCGTATTTTGGTTTCGGAGCCCGGTACAGGTTTAATATGACATTTAAGTTATGTCTGTAAAATTTAGTAAGAAACGGAGTTTATATGACGTGATTCGGACCCTCGGTTGTGGAAATAGAGACTTTAAGTGTTCTTGAGAATTTCATTGATTTTGATGCTAAATTCGTTGTTCAAGATGTTATTTTGGCGATTTGATCGCACGAACAAGTCCGTATGACGTTTTTAGACTTGTGTGCATGTTTGGTTAAGAGCCCCGAGGGATCGGGTGAGTTTTGGATAGGCCACAGAGTGTTTTGAACCTTAAGGAAAAATTGTTGGTATTGCAGGTCTGCAGACTTCACATTTGCGAAGTCTGGCTCGCAAATGCGAGCACCGCAATTGCAAAGGACCATCGCATTTGCGATGACGGGGCTGGGCAGGGGGACCTTCGCATTTGCGAAGTTCATAGTCGCAAATACGACAAGAGTAGAGGCCGCAATTGCGAACATTTGTTCGCATTTGCGAAAGCAGCAGGTCAGGCCAAGCTTCGCATTTGCGAGGCATTGGTCGCATTTGCAAGTTCGCAATTGCGAACCTGTGATCGCAAATGCGATACCTACAACTGCTCAAAGACAGGTTTTGACGGGATTTCAACCCATTCTTTCAAATTTTCAAACCCTAAGCTCCCATAGGCTATTTTCCAAAGACAAGTTCTTCCCCAAATCTTAGGTAAACAATTTCTAACTCATTTCTTTCAATCTACTTCATCTTTTTACAAGATTTCATCACAAAATCTAGGGATTTTCATGGGAAATTGGGTGTTTTTGGGTGAAATTTGGGAATTTTAAAATTTGGGAATTTAGACCTCAAATTGAGGTCGGACTACAAAACTAATTACATATTTGGGCTCGTGGGTGAATGGGTTTTGGTTCGAACCTCGAGTTTCGACCAAGCGGTCCCGGGGTCAATTTTTGACTTTTTGGGGAAAATAATAGAAAACCTATAATTAAGCACTGGAGCTGAATTCTTTAGCATTTATTGATGTTGTTAAGTTAATTATGGCTAGATACAAGTGGACTGGAAGTGAAATTTAGAGGGAAAACGGTATTTGAGGCTTGATTTTGGCCGTGGAATCGAGGTAAGTGTTTGGTCTAACCTTAGCTTGAGGGAATAGGTGTCTTTATCTTATTTGCTACGTGTTAGTATTGAGTACGATGTATAGGTGTGGTGACGAGTATCTATACGTTGGTGTCGAGCATGCCCGTGAGTCTTATACTGTGACTGCTGTGACTCTTATTATGTATTGTCCATGCTTAAATTGATGATTGTCCATGTTGAACAAGACTTATGATAATTTCTTGGTAATTGACCATTGTTGAGTATTGGCTCAAGTTGAGATTTATTCTATGAAGTTAACTGTTGGAACGAGATTGGTTATAGCTGATTCCCTTGCCGGGATGTATTTGTTTCTATTGTTGCTGGGATGTTATTATTTCTACTATTTGGGTGAGGAAAGAGTGATAAAGCACGAAGGGTGATGCCGTGCACATTTACTTTAATATTATTCATATGGTGAGGAAGAGTAATAAAGCACGAAGGGTGATGCCGTGCACATCCACATTTATATTATGCATATGGTGAGGAAGAGTGATAAAGCACGAAGGGTGATGCCGTGCACATTTACCTTTATATTATTCATATGGTGAGGAAGAATGATAAAGCACGAAGGGTGATGCCGTGCACATTTACATTTATATTATTCATATGGTGAGGAAGAGTGATAAAGCACGAAGGGTGATGCCGTGCACATTTCTATTATTGATTACATAGTGAGGATTGAAAGCAAAGGCACGAAGGGTGATGTCGTGCATTTTCTGTTTGATGTGTTCATTTGTTGTTATCGGTTCAAGTGTTTTAACTATTTAAATTCCTTACTTATATAATTCTTTATGTTGGAACCCCCATAGTATGTTGCCCCTCCGGTACATTTCTGCTTAGTTTTTATTACTAGTTACTCTGTTATTATACTGATTAACTGCACAGGTGTATGATGTTTGTCGTGCCCTAGCCTCGTCACTACTTCGTCGAGGTTAGGCTCGACACTTACCAGTACATGGGGTCGGTTGTACTGATACTGCACTCTGCACTCTCTGTGCAGATCTCGGTGCCGGACTGTGTGAGTAGAGTTGGGTGGCTGCCTTCAGTCCAGTGGAGACCCGAGGTAGTCCTGTAGGCGTCCGCAGGCCTTGGCATCCCCTTCTATCCTGCTTCTTTTCTGTTTTATCTATTTCCGAGACAGATTTGTATTTTTTTGTTAAGACTACTATTTGTAGTATTCGTAGACAGTCTATGAAATTGTGACACTAGTTCTGGGTGGAGTTTTGTTATGGATTTCGTATTTGTATTAAGATAATCTGTTAAATTCTGTTTTCCGCATTTATTCCGCTGATTTTTGTATGATAACTCGTAAATTGTTAAAGGATAAAGTAAAAAGGTAAAATGATCAGTAACATTGGCTTGCCTAGCGGGTTCAATATTAGACGTCATCACGATCCCGACGGTGGGAAATTCGGGCCGTGACCCTTTCACCCAGGGGTTGAACGAGCGGAGTTCGATAGCGTCACGACAGTTGAAGCAAAATCTGATCGAGTATCCGGTTGTAACTTGGTCAGATGTGCATTGTCACAACCCAAAATCCCTCTGAAGGAGTCGTGATGGCACCTAGTCTCTAAACTAGGTTAGCCTAACATTTACTGAAATAACATTAACATTTACTGACTTCAGATTAAATAACTATCAATAAATCACAATTCCCAAAACCGGTGGTACAAGTCATAAGCCTTTCTAAGAGTAGTTATACAAAATAAATACAACACTATTCCAGAACGAGAAGGAATCAATGGAACGTAAATACAAACGAAGGTGACTCCAAGGCCTGCGAACGCAGCAAAAGGTTACCCTGAGTCTCCACCGCGACGACCCGCATAGCTACTATCGATCAATACCTGGATCTGTACAGAAAAATATACAGAAGTGTAGTATGAGCACACCACGGCGGTGCCCAGAAGTATGAAGACTAACCTCGGTGGGGTAGTGACGAAGAACAGTCAAGACACCTACTGGTCAAATGAAATGAACAAGATATGATAGTAAAATATCGAGATAAAGATAACGAGATAATACCAACAGCGGAGAGAAATCAAAATACAAACAGTAGGAACAATAAAGGGAGAACACGGGTAGTAACAAACGATACCCAAGTAAATCAGATAACCAAGTAAATCAGATAACCAAGTAAGTCAGATAACCAAGTAAATCAACACTGACATAACAGGAATAGAGACAAGTAAGAATGTATTCAAATAAAGAAGGCAATACCAACTCAATCAATCACATCGTGTCTAATACACAATCCCGACCATCTCAATCATCGATTTCTCATATCATAATTCCAACTTCCGGACCTTCAGCACACATGGCACCTTGCGCCCCCATATTTTCCATCTCACTTTTAACAACAAAATCCACATGCTATAGTATACATAATGTCCGTACAAATGCACTCAAGATGTTCAAGAAGTCTCATTTACCTAGTATAAGTAAATTACAATTTCTAAACTAATTATGAAAGTCACGAGAAAAGATGAGGTTGTTTCTTTTGAAATCATTTGAGTAAAGATAGTACCCCTGTCAACTAAAATACAACATCGACTGGATTATTATCTTTAACATGGGAGTTAATAACTTAAAACTTAGTAGAAATTCCTTTTTAAGTAAAATACGACCTTAGACGGTTTCATGGGGCTATAATTGAGAAACTAATTGAATTAGGGATGTAACAATTTTTGAAGATTGAAGTATTGGAATGTGTGTGTGTGTGTGTGTGTGTATATATATATATATATATATGGCAAAGTATTAGAAACACTGTAGGTTCCAACACAAGGATCACAACAATAAAGGAAATTAACAGTTAAACACTNAACTTAGTAGAAATTCCTTTTTAAGTAAAATACGACCTCAGACGATTTAAGGGGATACAATTGAGAAACTAATTGAATTAAAGATGTAACAATTTTTGAAGTTTGAAGTATATATATATATATATATATATATATATATATATATATATATATATATATATATATATATATATATAAATACGGCGAAGTATTGAAAACACTGTAGGTTCCAATCCAACACAAAGGATCACAGCAATAAAGGAAATTAAACAGTTAAAACACTCGAATTGATAACAACAAATAAACACAGCAACAGAAAGTGCACGGCATCACCCTTCGTGCTTTTACACTCGTTCTCACCATAAGAATCAACATTCATCTTTATTCTTCCTTGTTGCGGCGTGCAACCCGATCCCAATCATATAGTACTGTTACGGCGTGCAACTCGATCCAAATCATATAATATTGTTGCGGTGTGCAATCCGATCCAAATCATATAATATTGTTTCAGCATGCAACACGATCCAAATCATATAATATTGTTGCGGCGTGCAACCTGATCAAAATCATATAATATTGTTGCGGCGTGCTACCCGATCCAAATCATATAATATTGTTGCGGCGTGCAACCCGATCCAAATCATATAATATTGTCGCGGCGTGCAACCCGATCCCATATATACAAGTCAACACCAATCACAAAGAATCCCGGCAAGGGAATAGTAAGGAAACAACAATATCCCGGCAAGGGAGTCAACAACAAGAATAAACACATCCCGGCAAGGGAGTCAACAACAAGTATAAACACATCCCGGCAAGGGAACCAACAGTAAGAATGAAATTTGTCCCGGCAAGTGAATCAACTATAACCAAACTTGTACCGACAATTTCTTCACAATGAAACCTCAACTAAACAACAAGACATAATAAGCAAGTGATAACTACACCGGTAACCACAACAAATTGGACATGTAATCTATTTGCACGAAGTCATAGAGGAACTCACAATCAAGAAGTATCAAAGTAGTAAGGAAGGAAATCACTTCCATTAAGGCAATTAAGGGTCAAAGCAACACGTAAGAATTAGAGGAAAGCTAACAACATCATGTGGAGTATATAGAGACAATTTAAGCAATTATTACACTCAATCATAACGGAATACTTTTCACATATTGAACGTAAGGACCTAAGAACCCTAAAGCATATTTCCCATAGATAAGTCCGAGCACACACTCGTCACCTCGCATGCACGGGTTACAATTAGCATAGAAGACTCAAATCCTAAGGGGAAGTACCCCACACAAGGTTAGGCAAGATACTTACCTCGAAGACGACAAACCGATACTCTAAAATGCACTTCTTGGGTGAAAAGACCTCCGGACGGCTCATATATAACCAAAAATGACTTGAATACATCTAACAGTGCACGAGAAAATAATTTCAATTAACAAAATTATGATTCCTATACAATTTGCAAAAAGTCAACAAAAGTCAACTCCCCGGGCTCGCACCTCAGATCCCGATAAAATTTATAAAAACCTAATACTCATTCCGATACGAGTTCACCCATAGAAAAATTATCTAATTCCGATACCATTTTGTCATTCAAATTATCATTTTACATTTTTGAAAGATTTCACAATTTTTCCCAAATTTTCCTTTAGATTCTCATGAATTTGATGTTAAATCTAAGGTATAATCACAAAATATAGTTGGAAATTGATTAGAGACACTTACCCAATGATTTGGAGAAGTTTGGGTCTTTGAAAAATCGCCTATGGAGGTTTAGGGTTTGAGAAAATTGAAAAATGGGTGAAAATCCCGTCAAAAACCTCACTTAACAGGCCTCAGATGTCGCATTTGCGACCCGGGTTTGCATTAGGGTTTGAGAAAATTGAAAAATGGGTGAAAATCCCGTCAAAAACCTCACTTAACAGGCCTCAGATGTCGCATTTGCGACCCAGGGTTCGCAATTGCGAACCCTTGCAAATTGCGAACAAAGCAGGGATGACAGACGTCGTATTTGCAACCAAAAGTTCGCATTTGCGGACTGGGCATCGCAAATGCGATGAAGAAGTTCGCATTTGCGAACACACCAGAAACCAGCAATTTTCCCGACACGAAAATGAGCATAACTTCCTCATACGATGTCCAAATTCGATGATTCTTTTTCCTATGGCTCCGTAATTTTGATACGGATCTAATGGTTCAAACAAAACTGAATTTGGATCTCATTTTCTCAATATGGTATCATTTTTGCTTGAAGAAACGACGATGAAGCATCCAAAAACAAGCGCAACATAGCCTAAACCTATCTGAAACTCACCCAAGCCCTCGGGGCTCCAAACCAAACATGCAAAAAGTCTAAAAACATTATTAGGACTTACTCGTGCGATCAAATCATCAAAATAACATCAAAAACAATGAATTTAACCTCAAAACTCATGATTTTCTAACTTTTCAACCGGACGTCCAAATCACGTCAAATCAATTCCGATTCTCACCAAATTTCACAGATAGGACTTAAATATCATAAAAAACTTGTACCAGGCTCCGGAACCAAAATACGGGCCCAATACCAAAGAGTTCAAACATTAATTCATTTATTTATTTCCTTTAAAAACTAGCACAATAATTTTCTTCAAAAATTGTTTTCTAAGGCTAGGGACCTCGGAATTCAATTCCGGGCATACGTCCAAGTCCCGTATTTTATCACGGACCTCCCGGGATCGTCGGAACACAGATCCGAGTCCGTTTACCAAAAATGTTGACCAAAGTCAACAAAAAAACCAAATTTTAGCACTAGAAATTACTATATTTTTTATATTTTCACATAAAAGCTTTCCGGTTTCACGCCCGGACTGCGCACGCATGTCGATACACATAATATGAAGCTGCTCGTGACCTCAAACTGCCGAACCGGACGCAATTTCTCAAAATGATCAGTTGGGTCGTTACATCCTCCTGCGCTTAAACATACATTCGTCCTCGAATGTGCCCGGAGTCGTTCCAAAGCCATCGAACCACTACATGAGCTCTTCTTACATACACCCGGGGGTGTTTCCCCATCATCCAACCTATGCAGAACTGACAATGCAACTTAACTAAATGTCTCATCTCCTCCTTAGTCCATAACCTTAGAACAGGACCCAAACCTCAACATCCAAAATTTATCATAGGACCCGAATTCCACATCATTACACTGAACACACCCAAAAGCTGAATCGAGCCAAAAATTTCATTCCAGAATACAATCACATGCTGTTCCACATAACCCACATACTCGAAGCAATAACCTCTGACCACCATAGCTGCTCAAATAACATCTTGGATGCCGACAATATACTTCACATTGAATACAACCTTGTTCCGGACTTCCACAACACTACCCATGATAAAGAGACATGCGGAAACTCATAGCCGCCCATGAAGTCAACAAGTCACGAAGCTCTCTCGCCCGCCAAGGGCCATTACCCAAATCTTAGCAGAAACACTTTCTCACTTCCAAAACACTCCCCACCCCCAATACCATAGCACTAATCTCAGGTCTAAGAACCTCATCTTAGCCAATACAAGCAATCCAACTAACAACTCATCATGGAACCACACAGATTCTTACACTACACAGTTCGTACACCAAATCAGCAATAACTCAATTATGCAGCACAATAAAGGAAAACAAAGTAGAAGAATTATCTAACAAGTACAACATGTGTGACAACAAAAGTATAGGTTTTTCATCAAATCGTCCCACAGAGGGAAGACACAACACCAAATAAACACAAGGAAAGGGTATCCCACATAACATCCGCTGCGGCGCGCAGCCCGCTCCCAAATACTCATCGAGCGAAAATGCTCGGGCTTACTGATAATAAGAATACTGATATCAAGTACAACAGAGTGCACAAATAAAACTGTGGGAAAAAGTGAATAGAAGTAATAAGACATAAAAGAAACAAGTACAGCTGAGGTGCAATGAGCAAATTAACATCACGAGGGCTATCTCACCCGCATCGCCATAAGGCCCGAACGGAATCACAACATGTGTGGAGAATAGTCATACAGCCTCACAGCTCATCACAACATAAGAGAGCAGCACATAACATAGGCAGAGGCATAAATAATATCCATTCTGCCTGATAACATAACCAAAATGGCAATCTCACAGGAGCACACAAACTTAACCTGATACTAGATACATATTCTCATTGAGCTTTCACATTGTCTCAACCAAATCTTGATCCTTCCCAATTAGATAAATATGCTTCAAAAGATCCACAACAACTTATCGATAATACATGTTATTAATTATCCCATTCTCAACATTTCTTCGCAATCCGCAATTAGGAAATAGTCCACATATGAGGGCATCTAGCTCCAAACCTCAGGAATGCCGAAATTTCCATACCCAACTCAACTACGCAAATCAAATGGCTGATATATCTCTCACACCCTATCATTCTACTAAAGCACCCATATAGGGTTTCTGGCCGCATAACAAAACATAAACCTCAAAAGCCTCAAAACCCAGTAATCACCATGCCACTAACCACGCAACCCGCAAACCAAAACTCAAGGGTCTTTCCCAAACTGCCCGCTCTTCACATGTGATAGCCAACAATGCTAACTCTCTATTAATATCTGATACCGATTCAGGAGAAAACCACAATGTACCACATATTCCTTATGCCCGTAGTACATAGCCAACTCAAGCCGTTGCCAAACCATCAAGAACCCCTCCAAGATCCGCCTGCACGCAACTAGGCCATCAAGACCACACCTCCTCAACTCAACCGAGTCACACAAACAGTCCAATCCAAGAGTGCTGCAACAAATGCCAGTAGAGAATTCCCATTCAAAAGGACCAATTACTTCCATTGCCATGCTGACCCCATCACTACTGAACTGACCTATTTCTTCGGATAGTCGATAAGCAATATCCCCCCTCAAAGCCCCAATATCATCCCTTGCAATATCTTAGTCTTTGGTTATATACAAATTTCGAAAACCTTCCAATACCACTTATATACATACCTCAGGTCAAAACTGATGTAAATCTGACTCTGCAATATGAACGCCTCTAGTGGACTCCTCCATTTAGCACGAAGCCATAGAAAACAACGTCTGATGATCCGCAAAGCTAACCTTCACGGCTCGCACAACACAAATCACAAGGTACTCCAATACCACCAGCTATCCTCAATCAACCTCCACCTCGCGGCCCTACCACAATCTCGACGACTAGCCAATAAATTAAACCTTCCCAATCTCGCACTCACCAACCAGATGCCGGAAATCGTTGCGCCTCCATATGAACAATTGAATAGCCTCTAAATGCCTCTGTATCTTCAGTCTGGAAAACACGTTGAGACAATGTCTGAGCACCCCTGACTCCTTCGTAGTCCGTGTGTAGCGTAATATTATACACGGGTGGATGTAAAGGAACATAAGTTATACACTTCGAGCTGAATCAATGTCGCACGATAAGGAATGAAAGAAGTGGAATTTCCTAACAGTTCCGTAGCCTCTCGAAGATAAGTACAGACGTCTCCGTACCGATCCGCAAGACTCTACTAATCCTTCTTATGACTCGTACCACCTATGAACCTAGAGCTCTGATACCAACTTGTCACAACCCAAAATCCCTCTGAAGGAGTCGTGATGGCTCCTAGTCTCTAAACTAGGTAAGCCTAACATTTACTGAAATAACATTAATATTTACTGACTTCAGATTAAATAACTATCAATAAATCACAATTCCCAAAACTGGTGGTACAAGTCATAAGCCTTTCTAAGAGTAGTTATACAAAATAAATACAACACTGTTCCAGAATGAGAAGGAATCAATGGAACGTAAATACAAACGAAGGTGACTCCAAGGCCTGCGAACGCAGCAACAGGTTACCCTGAGTCTCCACCGCGATGACCCGCACAACTACTATCGATCAATACCTGGATCTGTACACAAAAATGTACAGAAGTGTAGTATGAGCACACCACGGCGGTGCCCAGTAAGTATGAAGACTAACCTCGGTGGGGTAGTGACGAGGAACAGTCAAGACACCTACTGGTCAAATGAAATCAACAAGATATGATAGTAAAATATCGAGATAAAGATGACGAGATAATACCAACAGCGGAGAGAAATCAAAATACAAACAGTAGGAACAATAAAGGGAGAACACGGGTAGTAACAAACGATACCCAAGTAAATCAGATAACCAAGTAAATCAGATAACCAAGTAAGTCAGATAACCAAGTAAATCAACACTGACATAACAGGAATAGAGACAAGTAAGAATGTATTCAAATAAAGAAGGCAATACCAACTCAATCAATCACATCGTGTCTAATACACAATCCCGACCATCTCAATCCTCGATTTATCATATCATAATTCCAACTTCCGGAGCTTCAGCACACATGGCACCTTGTGCCCCCATATTTTCCATCTCACTTTTAACAACAAAATCCACATGCTATACTATACATAATGTCCGTACAAATGCACTCAAGATGTTCAAGAAGTCTCATTTACCTAGTATAAGTAAATTGCAATTTCTAAACTAATTAGGAAAGTCAACGAGAAAAGATGAGGTTGTTTCTTTTGAAATCATTTGAGTAAGGAAAGTACCCCTGTCAATTAAAATACAACATCGATTGGATTATTACCTTTAACATGGGAGTTAATAACTTAAAACTTAGTAGAAATTCCTTTTTAAGTAAAATACGACCTCAGACGGTTTAAGGGGATATAATTGAGAAACTAATTGAATTAAAGATGTAACAATTTTTGAAGTTTGAAGTATTGGAATGTGTGTGTGTGTGTGTGTGTGTATATATATATATATATATGGCAAAGTATTAGAAACACTGTAGGTTCCAACACAAGGATCACAACAATAAAGGAAATTAACAGTTAAAAACACTCGAATTGATAACAACAAATAAACACAGCAACAAAAAGTGCACGGCATCACCCTTCGTGTTTTTACACTCGTTATCACCATAAGAATCAACATTCATCTTTATTCTTCCTTGTTGCGGCGTGCAACCCGATCCCAATCATATAGTACTGTTGCGGCGTGCAACCCGATCCAAATCATATAATATTGTTACGGCATGCAACCCGATCCAAATCATATAATATTGTTTGCGGCGTGCAAACCCGATCCAAAATCTTATAATATTGTTGGGGCGTGCAACCCGATCAAAATCATATAATATTATTGCGGCGTGCAACCCGATCCAAATCATATAATATTGTTGCGGCGTGCAACCCGATCCAAATCATATAATATTGTTGCGGCGTGCAACCCGATCCCATATATACAAGTCAACACCAATCACAAAGAATCCCGGCAAAGGAATAATAAGGAAACAATAATATCCCGGCAAGGGAGTCAACAACAAGAATAAACACATCTCGGCAAGGGAGTCAACAACAAGAATAAACACATCCCGGCAAGGGAACCAACAGTAAGAATAAAATATGTCCCAGAAGGGAATCAACTATAACCAAACTTGTACCAACAAATTTCTTCACAATGAAACCTTAACTAAAAAACAAGACATAATAAGCAAGTGATAACTACACCGGTAACCACAATAATTGGACATGTAATCTATTTGCATGAAGTCAAAGAGGAAGCTCACAATCAAGAAGTATCAAAGTAGTAGTAAGAAAGACAATCACTTCAATTAAGGCAATTAAGGGTCAAATCAACACGTAAGAATTGGAGGAAAGCTAACAACATCATGTGGAGTATATAGAGACAATTTAATCAATTATTACACTCAATCATAACGGAATACTTTTCACATATTGAACGTAAGGACCTAAGAACCCTAAAGCATATTTCCCACAGATAAGTCCGAGCACACACTCGTCACCTCGCATGCACGGACTACAATTAGCATAGAAGACTCAAATCCTAAGGGGAAGTACCCCACACAAGGTTAGGCAAGATACTTACCTCGAAGACGACAAACCGATACTCTAAAATGCACTTCTCGGGTGAAAAGACCTCCGGACGGCTCATATCTAACCAAAAATAACTTGAATACATCTAACAATGCACGAGAAAATAATTCCAATTAACAAAACTATGATTTCTATACAATTTGCAAAAAGTCAACAAAAGTCAACTCCCCGGGCCCGCACCTCGGATCCCGACAAAATTTATAAAAACCTAATGATACGAGTTCACCCATACAAAAATTATCTAATTCCGATACCATTTGGTCATTCAAATCATCATTTTACATTTTTGAAAGATTTCACAATTTTCCCCAAATTTTCCTTTAGATTCTCATGAATTTGATGTTAAATCTAAGGTATAATCACAAAATATAGTTGAAAACGATTAGAGACACTTACCCAATGATTTGGAGAAGTTTGGGTCTTTGAAAAATCGCCTATGGAGGTGTAGGGTTTGAGAAAATTGAAAAATGGGGTGAAAAATCCCGTCAAAAACCTCACTTAACAGGCCTCAGATGTCGCATTTGCGACCCAGGGTTCGCAATTGGTGGACCCTTGCAAATTGCGAACAAAGCAGGGATGATAGAAGTCGCATTTGCGACGACAAAAGTCGCATTTGCGAACTGGGCATCTCAAATGCGATGAAGAAGTTCGCATTTGCGAACACACCAGAAACCAGCAATTTTCCCGATACGAAAATGAGCATAACTTCCTCATACGATGTCCAAATTCGATGATTCTTTTTCCTATAGCTCCGCAATTTCGATACGGATCTAATGGTTCAAACAAAACTGAACCATTTGGGAATTGGGCATCGCAAATGCGATGAAAAAGTTCGCATTTGCGAACACACCAGAAACCAACAATTTTCCCGATACGAAAATGAGCATAACTTCCTCATACGATGTCCAAATTCGATGATTCTTTTTCCTATAGCTCCGTAATTTCGATACGGATCTAATGGTTCAAACAAAAGTGAACCATTTGCGAACTGGGCATCGCAAATGCGATGAAGAAGTTCGCATTTGCGAACACACCAGAAACCAGCAATTTTCCCGATACGAAAATGAGCATAACTTCCTCATACGATGTCCAAATTCGATGATTCTTTTTCCTGTAGCTCCGTAATTTCGATACGGATCTAATGGTTCAAACAAAACTGAATTTAGATTTCAGTTGCTCAATAAGGTATCTTTTTTCTTGAAGAAACGACGATGAAGCATCCAAAAACAAGCGCAACATAGCCTAAACCTATCCGAAACTCACCCAAGCCCTCGGGGCTCCAAACCAAACATGCAAAAAAGTCTAAAAAAATCATTAGGACTTACTCGTGCTATCAAATCATCAAAATAACATCAAAAACTATGAATTTAACCTCAAAATTCATAATTTTCTAACTTTTCCACCGGACGTCCAAATCACGTCAAATCAATTCCGATTCTCACCAAATTTCACAGATAGGACTTAAATATCATAACAAACCTGTACCAGGCTCCGGAACCAAAATACGTGCCCAATAACAAAGAGTTCAAACATTAATTCATTTATTTATTTCCTTTAAAAACTAGCACAATAATTTTCTTCAAAAATTGTTTTCTAAGGCTAGGGACCTCGTAATTCAATTTCGGGCATACGTCCAAGTCCCATATTTTATCGTGGACCTCCCGGGATCGTCGGAACACAGATCCAAGTCCGTATACCAAAAATGTTGACCAAAGTCAACAAAAAAACTAAATTTTAACACTAGAAATACTATATTTTTTATATTTTCACATAAAAGCTTTCCGGTTTTACGCCCGGACTGCGCATGCAAGTCGATGCACATAATATGAAGCTGCTCGTGACCTCAATTTTCCAAACCGGATGCAATTGCTCAAAATGATCAGTTGGGTCGTTACATGCATAATCGTTATCAATCGAAGATCAAGGTCGAGGATGACTAGCTAGGAGCCCCCGCGCTTTCAGTTCATCCAAACAGATTGGCAGTTAAAGCCCCGAGGGATACCGATAGGGAACCAAGGTTGAACAGAGAATATCAGCCATATCTCGTAGATCGAAGAAATAATGGTTCGGGACGCAACCCTCCTCGGAACGATCGTAGAAATGATCGAGGGAAAAATTCTAGGGGACTTATGAGTAAGAATGGTTTTGACAAACATACCGATCCCGCGAAAGCACCTCGGTTATCGGAGTATAATTTTAGTGTCGATGCATCGGGGATCGTATCGGCTATCGGAAGGATCAAATACACCAGGTGGGCCAGACCTATACAAACCGACCCTTCTCAAAGAAACCCAAACTTGATGTGTAAAACCATGGCACACATGGCCATAGGACCGAAGACTGCAGATAGCTGAGGGAGGAGGTAGCTTGATTGTTCAACGAGGGCCACCTTCGAGAGTTACTCAGTGATCGAGCTAAGAATCATTTCAGAGAAAGAGACTAATAGAAAGCATTGAGCAGGAAGAACCGCAACATGTAATTCATATGATCGTTGGCGGGGTCGATGTTCCACAAGGGCCTATATTCAAACGTACCAAGGTGTCGATCACTAGAGAAAAGCAGACTCAGAGTTATGTGCCCGAAGGCGTCCTATCGTTCGATGACGAAGAAGCGGAGGGCATTTCTCAACCACACAACGACGCCCTGGTAATTTTTATTTTGCTAAATAAAATTCAAGTTAAATGTGTTCTAGTAGATCCAGGTAGTTCAGCAAACATAATCAGATCCAGGGTCGTAGAGCAGCTCGGCCTGCAAGGACCAAATTGTGCCTGCATCTCAAGTCCTAAACGGCTTCAACATGGCAAGTTAAACAACAAAGGGGGAGATAATCCTACCAGTAAACGTGGTCGGGACCATCCAAGATACAAAATTCCATGTCATCGAAGGCGACATGAGATATAATGCAATACTCGGGAGGCCATGGATCCACAACATGAGGGCAGTACCATCGACCCTTCATCAAATGATGAAATTCCTGACAACGGATGGTGTGAAAACAGATTACGGGGAACAACACGCTGCAAAGGAAATATTTGCAGTCGATGAGGTGACGCCAATATCAACACCTTCGATCTCAGAAAAATCGAGCACCAAAGATAAGCAGAAGGCCAAATAGCAATCACCGTCCCCAGCTTCGAGCAAATCGGAGAAACAGGTAATCGAAGAAGAAGAAGAGGATTCCCTTACTCTTCGAACTTTTGTTGTTCCCGAAGAATCATATGCAACCAAGTCAACGGTCGAAGATTTGGAACAAGTGATACTGATCGAGAATCTACCCGAACGAAAGGCATACTTGGGAACGGGGTTAACCCCCAAACTCAGTAAAAACTCATTCAATTTCTTATCGATAACATGGATTGTTTTGCTTGGTCCCATTTAGACATGACAGGGATCCCACTGGAGATAACAACACACTAGTTAAGCCTCGACCCCAGGTTCAAATTGGTGAAGCAAAAGAGAAGGCCCCAGTCCGAGGTTAAACATGCATTCATAAAGGATGAGGTAGCTAAATTTCTTAAAATAGGGTCCATTCGGGAGGTAAAATACCCCGAATGGTTAGCCAATGTAGTCGTAGTCCCTAAAAAAGGGAACAAACTTAGAATGTGCGTAGAATGTGCCCTAAAGAATCTTTTCCACTACCTAACATCGATCGCATAATAGATGCCACGGCTGGCCGCGAGATCCTTACCTTTCTTGATGCCTATTCCAGGTACAATCAAATTCAGATGAACCCGGAAGACCAGGAAAAGACCTCATTTATCACCAAGTATGGAACATATTGTTACAATGTAATGCCCTTCGGGCTAAAAATGGCAGGAGCTACATACCAACGCCTAGTTAACAAAATGTTCGAGGAACAGATAGGTAAATCAATGGAAGTTTACATTGATGTTATGTTGCTTAAGTCCCTGCGCACAGAGGACCATTTGACTCATTTGCAGGAAACATTCGAAATCTTGAGGAAGTACAACATGAAGCTTAAACCAGAAAAATGTACCTTCGGGGTCGGCTCGGGCAAGTTCCTCGGCTTCATGGTATCAAATCGTGGAATCGAAATCAACCCCGACAAGATCAAGGCCATCGAGGATATCACCGTCGTTGATAGTGTGAAACCTGTACAAAGGCTAACCGCACGGATAGCTGCCTTGGGCCGATTCATCTCAAGTTCATCAAATCAAAGCCACAGGTTCTTTTCCTTACTCAAAATGAAAAACGATTTCGCATGGACCCCGGAATACCAGAAAGCATTAGAGGAATTGAATTGGTACTTATCGAGCCCACCTCTACTCCATACTCCAAAGGTAGATGAGAAGCTGTACTTATACTTGGCAGTGTCCGAAATAGCGGTGAGTGGTGTACTAGTTCGAGAAGAGCAAGGTACGTAGTTTCCTGTTTATTACGTAAGTCAGACTTTAGGAGATGCTAAAACTAGATATCCACACTTAGAGAAATTGGCACTTGCATTAATAAGCACATCTAGAAAATTAAAGCCATATTTCCAGTGTCACCCCATATGTGTGATAACCACTTATCCGCTCCGAAATATTTTGCACAAGCCCGAGTTATCAGGCCAATTGGCCAAATGGGCCGTCGAAGATATCGAATATCAACCCCGAACGGCCATCAAGTCTCAAATTTTAGCAGACTTTGTGGCCGATTTTACGCCAACCCTCGTGCCCGAAGTGGAAAAGGAACTTCTACTAAAATCAGATACATTATCGAGGGTATGGACCCTCTTCACAGATGGTGCCTCGAATGTGAAAGGGTCAGGGCTTGGCATTATTTTGAAGCCACCCACAGGTAACACTATTAGACAATCTATCAAGACTTCTAGGTTGACTAATAATGAGGCCGAGTATGAGGCCATGATTGCAGGTCTCGAGCTAGCTAAAAGCTTGGGGGTAGAAATCATTGAAGCCAAGTGCGATTCTTTTTTGGTGGTAAACCAAGTAAACAAAAGCTTAGAAGTTCGAGAGGATAGGATGCAAAGGTATTTGGACAAGCTATAGGTAACCTTACGCCGCTTCAAGGAGTGGACTCTAGACCATGTACCTCGGGAATAAAATAGTGAGGCCGATGCAGTTGCAAACTTGGGGTTAACGGTAGAAGAAGATGATATTATCCCGGGGACTGTCCAATTATCGAGATTTGTGGTCGAGGAGGGTCATGCCGAGATAAATTCTACAAGTTTGACTTGGGAATAAGTATATTGAGTATTTAGAAAACGGAAAGCTCCCATCAGACCATAAAGAGTCGAGGGCCCTACGAACCAAGGCTGCTCGGTTCGCATTGGATGAAGATGGAACGTTATACAGAAGGATGTTCGATGGACCATTAGCAGTATGTTTAGGGCCGGGGGACACCGATTATGTTTTACGAGAGATCCACGAAGGCACCTGTGGAAACAACTCCGGCACCGAGTCTTTGATTCACAAATTGTTAGAGCAGGGTATTACTGGGATAGCATGGAAAAAGATGCTAAGGAGTTTGTTAGAAAATGTGATAAATGTCAAAGGTTTGCACCGATGATTCATCATCCCAGAGAGCAACTTCATTCAGTCCTGCCCCCATTGTCTTTCATGAAATGGGGAATGGACATCGTCGGCCCTCTACCAATGACCCCAAGTAAAGCTAAATTCATTTTATTTATGACTGACTACTTTTATAAATGGGTGGAAGCACAAGCCTTCGAGAAGGTCAGAGAAAAGGAAGTTATAGCTTTTATCTGGGACCACATCGTGTGTCGATTCGGGATACCTTCCGAAATCGTATGCGACAACGGGAAGCAATTCATCGACAACAAGGTAACAGAGTTCCTCGAAGCACACAAAATAAAAAGGATCTTATCAATGCCGTATCACCCGAGCAGAAACGGACAGGCCGATTCAACAAACAAGACTATCATTCAAAACTTGAAGAAAAGGTTGAACGACGCTAAAGGGAAATGGAAAGAAGTTTTTTTTGGGCGTATCGAACGACATCGATGTCCAGCACGGGGGCAACCCCGTTCCCTTTAGTATATGGCTCTGAGGCTTTAATTCTAGTCGAGGTCGGAGAACCCAGCGCCAGATTTCGACATGCATCGGAGGAACCAAATCACGAGGCTATGAATACTAGCCTCGAGCTATTAGATGAAAAATGAGAAGCTACACTTGTTCGGATGGCTGCACAGAAGCAAAGAATCGAGGGATATTATAATAAAAGAACTAACCTTCGCCACTTCGAAATCGGGGACTTAGTTCTAAGGAAAGTCACCCTCAATACTCGAGACCCGAATGAAGGGAAACTAGGTCCGAATTGGGAAGGACCATATCGAGTCATCGGAAAAGGATCTTACAAACTTGGCACGATGGAAGGCGAACAATTGACAAACAATTGGACTATATCACTACTCAAACGATATTATTGCTATGGTATGACCTTCTCCCGTTTTTCCAGTTGTATTTGATACTAGCTTATTGCAGGTTTCGATCGAAGACATCGAGAGAATCCTTCTACACGAAGACCTTAGGTTTTAAAGCACGCGTCGCACTCTTTTTTCCTTAGAGCCGGTTTTATCCCAAATGGGTTTTTTCCGGTGAGGTTTTTAATGAGGCAACAAATATGTGCTACCTAAGGAGAATTCAACAGTATCCAAGGCGTCTTTTCAATCAACCTCGAATACTGGGGGGCATCACCCTCGGAGGTTATATTGTCGAGAAAAATACTTCACGCCAAAGAAGGTCTCGATAGGAAAACTTTGTAATGGACCAAACGGTCTGATGAACCGTGTCCATATAGAATAATCGAGTCCAGATGGCAAAACATGTACGCATTTATGAACTATTCAAAGAAGCATTCTTTCTATATCAAACACTTTGTGTCTCAAAGAACTTTACTTCTATACGAGCTCCATACTTGTGATTCTGTGAGAAACGACTCAAGGGCCAAAAAGCAAATACACCTCGAATACTCAGGGACTGTCATCGACAGTCAACACATTCGAGTTATCTAAACTCGGATGCATAAGACCTCAAAGAGGCACCCCTCGACGTAAAGGCCAAGACCATCATACCCGGGGACTAATATTTCGAACAAGTTCGAAATGTTATCGGGAAACAAGTCCAAGAGGCATACCCGAAGGCTATGGCCATACTAAAGGCCACGGCCGAAATAAAGGCTACGACCAAAATAACGCGGCTCAGAGACGTCCGAATCCCGAAATAAAAATAGGCCTTCGAATTCTCTGAAAACCGACTAATAAAGGCTACCCTCGGCAAAATAATCAAAGGGCTTCGATAAAATCAGCCCTCGAAAAACCTTAAGAGGTATCAAATTATTCAAATACAAACTTGTGCTAAGGCATAAAAAACAAAAGGGTCCCGATTGACACTAAACCCTCAAAAAACCCAATGGGTAATGCATGCCAAGGCATAAAGAAATTTTTACCAAGTCATTAAGCCGAAAAGAGGAAACAATAGCCATCTCTTCAAGGCCATATCGGCCCAACCTAAAGGAACCTAAAGGCTAAAACATTTAGAGTTCGAGACCTTGTTCTCACTCAACTCGGACCAAAGGGTCCCACCATCCCGAGCTCGCATAAAATCAACTTAAGCACAGCTCGAGGATTCATCAAAAAACCTTAAGAGGTATTATAGTATAAGAAATCCCATCGATTACTAAAAACGTAAGGGTTTGTTTTATTTTGGATCCGAGCCAATGCTCACTCGATTATTGAAGTTATAACATAAAAAAATTTCACAAAACAAAAACGAAGTAGACTTCACAACAAATCGGAGACGGAGTGAAAAGAAAAGGAATTCTTTATATACATGAAAAGTATTTACAATGCCCACAAGGAGCCTTACACAAAAAAAACAACAAAATCCTAAGGGCCTAGTCTACTTTGAGAGCTGCATCTTTGGGAGCCACATCTTCGAGAACCTCCTCCTCGGCGACTTCATCCTCATCTCCTCCGCTCTCGGAACCACTAGCAGAGTCTTCATCATCGGAGAGTAAAGCGGCAGCCTTGTCCTCCAAAGTTTGTGCCTTTTCGATATCAGCTGAGAGGTCAAAGCCACGAGCATGCACTTCCTCGAGAGTCTCTCTCTGGATTGTCGCCTGGCATGGTCGACAGCGCATGACAATTTGACTTCAACACCAATAGAGATCTCCTGTGCCCGAATGTTGGCAGCCTCTGCGTCAGCTCGATAAGAGGCCACAAATGCCTTCGCCTCAGATTTAGCCTTTGTAAGTTAGGCGATTGAATTAGCTTCGAGCTCCTCAATCTTCCGGCTCAGGACAAGCTTTCCCCCTTCACATTTTGAAGTTGGCATTCGACCTAAGCCAGCTGGGCCCGAAGCGTGTCTTTCTAGACAAGACGGTCCATATGCTGCTTCCACCCAGGGTCTCGGCCTCTTTCGCCTTGACCTCCTCTCGATGCTGCTCCACCAGCTCTCCTTTCAGCTGGGCCTGCAAAGTCGAAGTGTTAGTCGCTAAGTCAAATAAACACATAACAAACACCTAAAAAGTTACATTACCTGCTCAATGAGCTCAGTCTGTTCTCGATGAGCCTTCGCCAAGTCGGCTCGAAGGACCCTGATCTCCTCCTCTTTTTGAACGTAGAGAAGTTTTAGGCCGTCCCTCTCTTCCACGAGCTTTTTGACTTCGGCCTTACATCGGGCAAGCATGGCTGAAGACTTGGAAAACGCTTGTCGATAGAGCGTCACGGCCTTCACATAGAGAAAAGAAGTCAAACTTAGAGAAACGGGAATAAAACACGAACATAATTATGGAGGCAGAAACTTACTTGTTTAAGAAGCCGCTGAGCCTCGTCAAAAATAAACGAAGCATCTGGGTCGGGACCATCTTCGACCCCCGCAAAGCATTCCCGAAAAATATCATTCCCTTCGTGGGTCATCCCCACGTCGGGAGTCTACATGGCCCAGGCTTCTTGGAACTGCCCTTCAGAGAACACAAGGCCGGGCGGCGATTCATCTATGTTAATTATCCCAAGTCATTCACTTGGGACATTCTCTTCTCTTTGGAGGGCCTCGGAATTATGCCCTTCAGGCTCACCCGCCAGATGTTCTTCACGATGAGGTGCGCTTTTATCACCGATGGCTCGGGGACTCTGCTCGAGCTCCCCTTCGATATTTCTTCGGTTCGAGATTGAACCGCATCAGCCACCACCGGTTCAGCAGCCTTTGAAGCTTCAATGTTTCCCCTCTTCCGAGCTACCATCAAGCAGTCGGCATCCTCTCCTTCTTCCTCGTCATCCCGAAGTTATTGGACCACGTCAACAGACAGGGCTGCAAGATCGGCCCTAGGCTTTTGAACCCTATTTTTCGTGGACTTCGGGGAACTTGGTGGCGAGGCCCTTTTCCTTTTCTTCTCTTTGGTTGGCTTTGAGATTTCCTCTTTACCAAGCGGAGGTGGCCTCATAACAACAGTGTCTCCGAGGCCAGTGTAAGGGGAAAGTAAGTATTTTACAGAGAAACTTCAACATATGAACAAAGGAACTCACCATGGTTTTTAGCTTCCTACCGACCCTTGGCCAGATCGCGCCAACAACGTTCAGCATGTCAAGAAGTGGAGGCTAGTTGTCAAACCCAACCTGCGAGGTCTGGAATCGCTCCAGGAAACGAAGAGGAAGCTGCACCATCAAAAAGAAATTAGATCGAAGAAGAATAGAGAAAACAGAGTAGTAAGCATTATTGATGGGGTTGTACTTACGTTTCATGTTCCATTCCTCGGGGAATGGCATCCTTTCGGCAGGAATTAGGTCGAAGGTCTTGATTCGGACAAACCGGCCCATCCATCCTCGGTCCTTGCCCTCATCAATGCTAGAGAACAACGCCTTCGAGGATCGACGCTGGAGCTTTATCAACCCACATCGATAGAGGCGAGGGCTGTATAGCCTGATCAAATGGTCGAGGGTAAAAGACATCCCCTTAAACTTGCTCAAAAAATACTTGAGAAAATTGACAATGCGCCAGAAAGAAGGGTAGATCTGGCCAAGTGTCACCCAATATTGGTGACAGAAGTCGAGAATGACTGGATCTACGGGACCAATGTGAAAGGATAAGTATACACGCTTAAGTATCCTTCCACGTGGGTGGTGATGTCCTCCTCAGGGGAAGGAATCACCACCTCCTTATCCCCCAAATTGCAGTCCTTTTTCACCTGCTCAAGATCGTCTTCAGTTATCGAGCAGATGTATCGGGACATGGGCTCGCATCGGCCTTGAACTGATGCAGGCTTATCGATTTTGAAATCAAAATATAGCTCGTGGCTAGGAATGCACTCCTCAACACGAGGTGCCACCGTCATTCTACCACCGGCCGGCCGCGATGACGAGGAGGCTTTTTCTTTCTGAGGAACAGGTTTAGATGTTTTAGCCATCACTGTTGCGAAACTCAAGAGAAGAGAAGAAGTTGATGTTGTAACAAGCACAAATTGAAGAAAAGGATGGACTCAAAAAAACATGAAGAAGTTAGCAAAGATTTGGGAAAGGTTTGAGAAGTAAACATTGCAAAGGTTGTGAAATTGACCTATTTATAGTGTCCGCTTCAACGGTTTGGGGAAGCCAATGGCCGACCATCAGCCGCCTTCAATCAATGACCTTGGGAACTACGCAGACGCGACCTTTCAATCACTTCTGTCGCTGACATCACGGGATTGACATCATGATCGAGGCATTAGAGGATCGGGGATCAAATCGTTTCTTATCATCTTACTCTAAGAAACGCGGGGACTATCTGTACACGGTCGAAGTCAGGCATGCCCGATTTTGTAGGCTCGAGGGGTCACTTCGAGAACAAGTTCGAAATAGTCCGGGCTCGAGCCCGATGGCGGAGTACAAGATTCGAAGATCGAATTGCTCGATGAACACCGAGGCCAAGTATGATCAACCTCGAGATAATACCGTTATGGTTTCATAACAGAAAGAGCGAAATTCCCACAGTGGCTCTAAGATCACGGCATAAATTCCGGAACGGATTTGTACTAGGCAGTTAGACAGCTGTATAATAAGATTCCCTACTACAATTAGAAGTGTACCTTATTTTGGATTCCCCTATTATATAAAGGGGATCCCAATCATTTGTAACGCATCAATCATTGACAAGAAAATATACATACATCACTTTCTTGCTTATTGTTCATCTGAATTGCATTGTTATTATTTTATTGTTCTTATTCATCTACCCCGAGGTTGCCATAGCTCGAGGTCGAGACTTGCTTACATACCGGTTTGACTTACCTTACTCTTTAATTTATACACTTGATTCCTTGTTTATCAGTTAGTATTGGATTAAATCACATATCTATAAAACCATGCAAGTTTAATTGTTAGTCGGATTTTAGGGTAAACACACATGTTGCACCAAAGTTATAAATACTCGAAATAAGCTCCTAGCTCGCCTTTACCTACGGTGTTTAAATACAACAATTCAAATATTTAGGCTCGATGTTCGAGAAAATTAGTATGAAAGTAGACGGAATTGCGGTGCGTAAATGGTACCGAAGTATGATGTGATAGAACTTAGATCAGAGCCAGAACACATGCGCCAACCTTTCCGCCACCAGCACAAGTGAATAATAAAAGATCACATCGCCAAAGATGGTGATATCACCGTCTACGGGTCGAGTCATGAGATCTAAAGTGCAAATACACAACGGAAGACTTGGCTGCGGCAAGTCATGGAGAGGTTAGGACGAGGTTGCGGTGCCTAAATCGACTCATTTATAACTCTTCATTTTCAAAGAGAAAAAACACGTATGCATGGATGGAATATTCGTGGGATATATATCAAGCAAGTTAATATATCCATAGATGGAAGAATGCAAGTCTTTTAACAGGCAAATCACCAGCTTTTACGCCTGAAAATAATTTTTAATCAAACCTAAAGTCATACATTATCTATCACCTTGTTAGCTTGTAAAGTAACTTAATAAAAAAAGCTAAATAAAAAACTTTAAACAAAAAACAAGTGGTGAGAAAGTTAATTAACTTGAACGCTATAGTGGATTACTACTGTTGGTTATGACTTATGAGTGGGATTCCTCTAGCTTCCCATTTTCTTCTGAGTTGACTTTTCAAAAATTTGACTAATTGCTTTTAGCCCTCCACCTCTTTTTTATTATTATTTCAATAATATTATTTTTCAACTTTTCGAGAGTCAAATTGACCAATTTTAAAATTAAATTAGATTAAATTAACTTAGTATTCTAAAATTATAGTTTAAATATTCAAAAATTATATGAAAAGTATTGTATGTATCAAAGTTCACATAGTTTGAATTTTGAAAAACAAAAATTAACACATGAATTCGGTGGGGAGGAGTTCTATTTTTTAATTTGTTATCCTTCTTTAAACTAATTATATGGGTTGTTTATCCCATATATGAATTCACCCAGATTTGTCCATTTATTATTACTGTATTATTGACTTTTATCATTAGTATAAAGGAGAAGATGATTTATACTTTAAATACAAATACCACTCTGTAAAGAGAAATTAAAACAGGCAACAAAGTCTATAAAGTGGGGATTAAAAATGGGCCGGCTGATCAGAGATTGGCCCACATCTCCTTGGCTCATTGGGCTTGCATCCTTTCTTAAGGTGTTGGGCTGGGCCGATTGTAATATGTAGGTAATAATGGGTGATTTTTAAAAATAGCCAGATTTACAACTGGTCGTTCAAAAATAGCCCAATTTTAAAAGTAATCGAAATTTAGCCACTTTTTATGTAAAGATAAATCTGAGCGAAAACACTGTTCAAAACTCGGAAAATACTCCAGTATATTATGCTGGAGTTCCAGCATAAGTATACTTGAGCTCCAGCATATTATACTGGAGTTCCAGGATAGTATGCTGGAGCTCCAGCATAATATGATGGAGTTCCAGCATAAATACACTAGAACTCCAGCATAATATACTGGAGTTCCAGCAAGTATAATGGTCCAGTATAATATACTGGAGTTTGGAGCACCAGTGCTCTAGTCTCCAGTATATTATACTGGAGCCAGCAAAGTATACCGGTCCAGCATAATATGCTGGAGTTCATACACAAGTGCACCAAAACTCCAGTATATTATGCTGGACCGGTCTCTATTGCAGCAAAACGGTGGCTATTTTTCATTGACTTGGTAAACGCTGGCTATTTTTGATTGACCAGTCCGAAAACTGGCTATACCGTGAAATTTTGGCGGTAATAATTAATAAATCCGATCCTAGCTCACGAACATATGGGCCTTAAGTGAGCTGGGTCGGGCTCTTTTTAAGAAAGTCTTTTTTCTAGGTTCTAATCTGTATTTAATATAGGATTAGTTACCTCCTATAACAAAGGTTGATACCTTATTTATTTTAAATAAATACCCTTTTAAAAAATTATAGCTACCTTTTGATTTTTTATAGCCAAATATCTATTTATAGTCACCTCCTACCCTTAAGCCAAAAAATAAGCTTTGTATTATTTTTCTCTCTCCACTCAAATTTCTCCTATCCCCTCAATTTTCTCGTATTCCCTACCCCATATCTATTCTCCCTCCCTCTTTCTCCCTCTCTCATCTTCCACCTTCATCTTAATACCAGAACTCTTCAGCAAAGCATCAAATCCATCCAGTTGAAGGAAGGGATACGTTTAATGTATTCTCCCTCGATTCTCCATCCAGTTGAAGGAAGGGATACGTTCAAATCCATCCCCTACCCCATATCTATTCTCCCTCTCTCTCTCTCTCTCTCTCTCTCTCTCTCTCTCTCTCTCTCTCTCTCATCTTCCACCTTCATCTTACTACCAGCACTCTCCGATAAAGCATCAAAATTAGAGTTTTCCAGCAAGACTTTTGGGCTGCCGAGCAATCATCCGATATAGAAATTTTCTCCGGCGTAACAACGGCAACCAGAGGCAACGGTGATGGCGAGACGACATTAGGGTTGTGTAACGATCCGACCTGTCGTTTTGAGCTTTTGCACTTTGATCGCCAGCTCTCGGGCATGACTTGCCCCGTATGATGTATTATGACTGATGTAGATCGTTGGTTCTGGTTTTTACGGAATTCGGTATGAATTTGAAAGAACAACCTCAGTTGAAAGCTTTGAATTTGAAAGGTTTGACCAAGAGTTGACTTATTTGTATATGAGCTTGGATCGGAATTTTTATGATTTGGTTAGCGTCGTTGGGTGATTTAACTTAGGAGCGTGATCGGAATTAGTTTTGGAGGTCCGGTGTAGAATTAGGCTTGAATTGGCGAAGTTAGTATTTCGGCGAATTCCGGTTGATAGGCGAAATTTTGATATAGGGGTCGGAATGGAAGTCCGAGAGTTGCAGTAGCTCCGTTATGTCATTTGGGATGTGCGTGCAAAGTTTTGGATCATTCGGACGAGGTTTGGTAGACTTTTTGATCGAAAATGTGTTTTTAGAGTTTTTGAAAATTTTAAGGTTGAATCCGATGAAAAATTTGTATTTTGATGTTGTTTTGAGCGTTCCGAAGATTTGAACAAGTTTGAATGATGTTTTAGGATTGGTTGGCATGTTTGGTTGAGGTCCCGGGGGGCCTCGGGTGAGTTTCGGGGTGGTTCCGGACCATTTCTAAGCTATTTTTAGCTGTTGGCTTTTGGCTACAGCAGTGTTCTATGCGATCGCAGGAAATTGGAAGTGATCGCGATGAATAAAATGCGAAAAAATTGTCAGTGCTTCGCGATCGCGTGCAGTGCTTCGCGATCTCGAAGAACAAATATTCTGTTGCGTTGAACCCAATTTGGAAGCTTATATCTCACAATCTATAAGGAATTCAGAGATAATCTAAAACTAAAAGTTGTAGCCCTTTGTCTCTAGTTTTCATAAATGTAAATTAATTGTAATTTCAAGTTGTGTACTAAAAGTTATGGCGGTTACACTATAGGCTGTCCGGGAAGGTCTCTAATACACAGGGCTGACTTTGGAAGATTATATCTCGCAATGTATAAGGAGTCAGGAAATGAGCAACATACGAAATTATAGCTCTTTGTGTCTAGTTTTCAGAACATCAAACCATTTGACATTTGGAGTTGTGAGCAAAATGTTATGACCATTATACTGGAGGCTGTCCGGAAGAGCTGGGAATTATTCTTCGCGATCGCGAAGCATTGTCCGCGATCCCGAAGGGAAAATTATGGGCTGAGAAATGTTGTTTTTCATGATCGCAAAGCATTTTCCGCGATCGCGAAGAGTAAATACCTGGGCAGAAGCTTTATTTCATGGTTTCGTCCATTTTTAACATTTTTGGACCAAGGGAGCTCGGGGGAGGCGATTTTTCGAGAGATTTTCAAGGAAAACATCGGGGTAAGTGTTCTTAACTCAATTTTGGTTAGATTAATCGAATCAATTGTTACTTTTAACATGTAATTGGTGATTTTAAGTTGGAAAAGTTTGAAAACCCTCTTGGATATATTTGAAGATTTGAGGGTCGAAATGTTATCGGAAATTAGTAATTTTGGTATGGTTAGACTCGTGGTTGAATGTGTTTTCGGATTTTGTGAGTTCCGTCGAATTTTGAGACGTGGGCCCCACAGGCAATTTTGAGTTAAATTTTGGATTTTGTTGGAAAATTAGTATTTTCACATGGAATCAATTCCTATAACTAGTATTGACTGAATTGAATTAAGTGTGACTAGATTCGGGTCGATTGGAGGCTGATTCAAGGGGCAATGACATTTCGAAGTAGGATTTTGCTCGGATTGAGGTAAGTAAAGATTGTAAATGTTGTTCTGAGGGTTTGAAACCCCATTACACATTGCTGTGTTACCTTGAGGTGACTTACACGCTAGATGACGAGCGTGGGGTAGAGCACCGCTGGAGATTGTGACCTAGTCCATCTCGAACGATTATTTTAATGCGCACTTGATAGTTAATTGTTTGATTCTATTATATCTTGGGCTGTATGCCATGTTTGGGGCCTTGTGCCGACTTGCTGAGACCCTTAGGGGCATTTGTACTATCTTTCCTCACTCTACTTGTTTGAAAGCATATCCTCAGTCATGTTTTACCTGTTTATTACTCAAATCTGGCTTTATCACTATATTCTTAAAAATGTGGAAACTGTTTTGGGTTGAGTTCCCTGTTTTACTGATGGTCCGAGTGATCGTGAGATGGTGACTGAGATAGACCGAGGGTCTGATTGTGAGATTGATGATTGAGATAGACTGAGAGTCTGATGGTGAGGTTAATGACTGAGAGAGGCCGAGGGCCTAGTTGTGAGGATTATATATCTATGGATCGGGCTGCACGCCGCAGCAATGTATGTATGTATGTATATATATATATATATATATATATATATATATAGGGATCGGGCTGCACGCCGCAACGATACTTATATGGATCGGGCTGCACGCCGCAGCGATACTTATTTGGATCGGGCTGCACGCCGCAACGATACTTATATGGATCGGGCTGCACGCCGCAACGATATAGCGCTTGGGCTGCTTGAGCCCCTCCGGAGTCTGCACACCCCCAGTGAGCGCAGTCGGCTATATATGTGGATCGGGCTGCGCGCCGCAGTGATATATGGATCGGGCTGCACGCCCAACGGTTATCATATGGTACCTATTGAGCGTGAATGCTGACTGCGAGTATTGATTGGTAAGAGATGAGTCACGAGTGACAGAGAGGCTAGCTCGAGGGGCGATAGATATATACATGCACATGAGTGATGTTGGCCTGAAAGGCCTGTATATGAACTTATTGATTTCACTCCTCTTTAAAGTGAGTTTCTATCGAATATGTTGATTTATTGACTACTTTCACTCATCTTTATATTGAGCCTCTGTTGGAAAGTTGAATAAATATTTTAAAATAAATTTTAATTAAAATAGGGTTTATGAGATGTTCAGAAATTAATCATGGATTTTGCATTGGTTATTTCCACTGAGCTCTTCAAGTTATGAAGCGCTTATGATTACTGTTTTGCCCGAGGGGCTGTTTTACGAACTATGCTTTGCCCGAGGGGCCGATTATTGCTTAAATCTCTATTATTATTTTAAATGGTGTTGAATCCCTACTGAAACTGCTGGAAGTATTTCAAAATGATTTTTTTTTCTAAAAGCTGGATTTTAAAAGGGAAGATTGACTCGTTTTATGATTTGAAAGCCTGTTGTGTTTACTGAGTTTTATTGGAAGAGGTCAAGACTTGTGGTATTCTTATGTTAATTATAGGATTCCTGGTATCCATATCGGGAAGGTAAAGGCAACATATTTAGAATCGCAGGAAGTCTTACAGGGTAAAGTATTTTGGCATGTGGTACTTTTGGGAATGTTTAAGAAAGTATTCAGCGACTTATGAGCCTTAGATGGTGTGGCTTTATGCTTGGTTCCGTGTGGTAAGTCCGAGTTGAGGAAATTGTGGTACTACAGAAAATGAAATATCAAGTTGAAGATGAATCAGAAGGAAATTTAGATAGATGGGGTAGCTTGGTAGTAGACCAGACCGGTATGGTAAGGATATGATTGTTCCTTGTGTGTGTTCGAGGTAATGAGTTCTTACAGGTATTTTTCGATAATGCTCGTAGATGGTTGTGGCTCGGAAGGGAGACGAGGTTCTCATGTTATCCTAGGATGGTATGGTATATGCGATATGTTATGGAGGATTGAGATTTGCGTGTGTAAGGTTACAGTTCAGTTCTGAATGGAAAGTCATAAAATTCTTAGGCAGCTTGGGCAGTTTTAGGTGCTTAGAGAAGTGAGCTTCAGATGATTAGGGTGAATGATCTTCAGATGATTAAGGGAATGGTATTGCTAATCATAGTAATTTGACGAGGGTATATGTTCCAAAAAAGGCAATGTGATTAAGTTGATAGTACTTCGGTAGTATTGCGGCACTTTCTTGTCGGGTAGGCTGCTGATATTCGAGTTTGCTTGGCAGCACAGAAGAATCTTAAAGTATATCTCATAGAAAGATTGAGTCTAAAGGTGAGATGTGTATGCGAGTGGCGAAATTGGGATTAGATATGATAATTCGTGCACCTTATGGACTGGGAGATTGCAAGTTCTCATACGCAGGTTAGCTCGTGGTTGTGGATGGAAATTGTGGGTAAGTTAGTCAGATGTTAGTATGTGCTATGACTCAGTCATTGTGAACCTTCGAAGGATTATTATCTGTTGTGGGTAACTAGAGCTGATGTGTGGTCTATTGGTAGACCTATGTGGACATGTGTCCGGCATCGAGATGGTTTTGTTGACTTCAAGTTGTTGTTGGCGAAGGATGTATTGATTCAGTTGTTTTGAGCTATTAGCGATTAAGGGGATCTATGAGTTACCTTTTAGTGTTGTGAGACGTTACGATCTGTTGGTTATAGGCACCTATGGTGCGGTTCTATCTGAATTTCATAATGGAATTCGAGCGGGAAGAGTAATTGGTAATTGCTCGGTGAATGGCGTGTTGGATATGTTCCATCGGGTTGGCGTGATGTATGTCATTTGTTTCACTGCAGGCGTAATGATTTGCTTTGGTTCAAGACATCAGATTGCGCGTGGTTGTCAATTTCGAGCATAGTGACTTGAGGTGTCCCATGTGGAGCAGTGTTTGGATAGGATCGTGCATTGTAGCGTAGCTATGTGGAGATATGATCTCGCGGGTTAGATTCGTATGTAATATTCTATGATGCGAGACGGGCTCTCAGCC
The DNA here is from genome assembly GCF_001879085.1 of Nicotiana attenuata. Taxonomy (NCBI): domain Eukaryota; kingdom Viridiplantae; phylum Streptophyta; class Magnoliopsida; order Solanales; family Solanaceae; genus Nicotiana; species Nicotiana attenuata. The sequence continues at coordinate 50,714,203 of NC_031997.1, forward strand.
TGCGTTATGGTGGTACTGGTGAGCTTGAGTTACAACTCTTTCATTTGAGTCATTTTCATGATTTGAGTATGTTCGGACCGTTGCTTATTGGTACGCATATTATGTTAGATGTGGCTTAGGCCGCTATTGGTGTGACATGTCACCAGGGTAGTGTGTTGGGTCAGAGGAGATCGTTGGGATCATTAATAAAAACAAACGGATTCGATTTCAGCATGTTAAATGGGTAAACATCGAGGTTCGGTTCAAAAAATAAATTGCTATGGTAATTGCCAGAGGAGAAATGGCTTCATGAATGGTTGATCTGAGAAATGGTTATGGTTTATTGCGTGTTTCATTTATCGTTGGCAGTATATGAAAGTGTTGGAATGAGACTTTAGCTGATAAGAGGTTTTCTATCGGTATTTGGTTGTTATGGGCAGCTGTTGTGAATAGAAGTTATTGCTGCGAGCGTTAGAGTTATATGGTATGTCATGGGATTGCTCCCGAGGTTGCAGGCATGGGTTACTACAGCTAGTTTGGGTCTATTCAGAGTATAGGTGTGAGGTTTTCATCGTATCGATGGTTTCAGAAATGAAAAGGTGGTTCTATGGCTTATGTGCCTGGTTGGATTGTGCAATTTCAGTTGCAATGTGTTATCGGACCTATGTGAGATAGGGTGATGTGGGGTCACCCCCGGGCATATGCATAGTAAAGTTATTCAGCTAGGGGTTGGCTTCTAGAACAACTCTGGGTACGTTCGAGGCGAACGTGTGTTTAAGTGGGGGAGGATGTAATGAACCGATCGGTCGTTTTGAGCTTTTGCACTTTGATCGCCAGCTCTCGGGCATGACTTGCCCCGTATGATGTATTATGACTGATGTAGATCGTTGGTTCTGGTTTTTACGAAAATCGGTATGAATTTGAAAGAACAATCTCAGTTGAAAGTTTTGAATTTGAAAGGTTTGACCAAGAGTTGACTTGTTTGTATATGAGCTCGGATAAGAATTTTTATGATTTGGTTAGCTTCGTTGGGTGATTTATGACTTAGGAGCGTGATCAGAATTGGTTTTGGAGGTCCGGTGTAGAATTAGGCTTGAATTGGCGAAGTTAGTATTTCGGCGAATTTCGGTTGATAGGCAAGATTTTGATATAGGGGTCGGAATGGAATTCCGAGAGTTGCAGTAGCTCCGTTATGTCATTTGGGATGTGCGTGCAAAGTTTCAGATCATTTGGACGAGGTTTGGTAGTCTTTTTGATCGAAAATGTGTTTTTAGAGTTTTTGAAAATTTTAAGGTTGAATCCGATGAAAAATTTGTATTTTGATGTTGTTTTGAGCGTTCCGAAGATTGGAACAAGTTTGAATGATGTTTTAGGATTGGTTGGCATGTTTGATTGAGGTCCCGGGGGGCCTCGAGTGAGTTTCGGGGTGGTTCCGGACCATTTCTAAGCTATTTTTAGCTGCTGGTTTTTGGCTACAGCAGTGTTCTATGCGATCGCGGGAAATCGGACGCGATCGCGATGAGTAAAATGCGAAAAATTGTCAGTGCTTCGTGATCGCGTGCAATGCTTCACGATCGCGAAGAACAAATATTCTGTTGCGTTGAACCCACTTTGGAAGCTTATATCTCACAATCTATAAGGAATTTGGAGATGATCCAAAAACGAAAGTTGTAGCCCTTTGTCTCGAATTTTCAGAAATGTAAATTAATTGGAATTTCAAGTTGTGTACGAAAGGTTATGGCAGTTACACTATAGGTTGTCCGGGAAGGTCTCTAATACACAGGGCTAACTTTGGAAGATTATATCTCGCAATGTATAAGGAGTCAGGAAATGAGCAACATATGAAATTATATCTCTTTGTGTCTAGTTTTCAGAACATCAAACCATTATATCTCTTTTGTATTATGATTTGAAAGACTGTTGTGTTTACTGAGTTTTATTGGAAGAGGTCAAGACATGTGGTATTCCTATGTTAATTATAGGATTCTAGGTATTCGTATCAGGAAGGTAAAGGCAACAAATTTAGATTCACAGGAAGTCTTACAGGGTAAAGTATTTTGGCATGTGGTACTTTTGGGAATGTTTAAGAAAGTATTCAGCAACTTATGAGCCTTAGACGGTGTGGCTTTATGCTTGGTTCCGTGTGGTAAGTCCGAGTTGAGGAAATTGTGGTACTACAGAAAAGGAAATATTAAGTTGAAGATGAATCAGAAGGAAATTTAGATAGATGGGGTAGCTTGGTAGTAGACCAGACCGGTATGGTAAGGATATGATTGTTCCTTGTGTGTGTTCGAGGTAATGAGTTCTTATAGGTATTTTGCAACAATGCTCGTAGATGTTTGTGGCTCGGAAGGGAGACGAGGTTCTCATGTTATCCTAGGATGGTATGGTATATGCGATATGTTGTGGAGGATTGAGATTTGCGTGTGTAAGGTTACAGTTCAGTTCTGAATGGAAAGTCATAAAATTCTTAGGCAGCTCGGGCAGTTTTAGGTGCTTAGAGAAGTGAGCTTCAGATGATTAGGGTGAATGATCTTCAGATGATTAAGGGAATGGTATTGCTAATCATAGTAATTTGACGAGGGTATATGTTCCAGAAAAGGCAATGTGATTAAGTTGATAGTACTTCAGTAGTATTACGACACTTTCTTGTCGGATCGGCTGCTGATATTCGAGTTTGCTTGGCAGCACAGAAGAATCTTAAAGTATATCTCATGGAAAGATTGAGTCTAAAGGTGAGATGTGTATGCGAGTGGCGGAATTGGGATCAGATATGATAATTCGTGCGCCTTATGGACTGGGAGATTGCAAGTTCTCATACGCAGGTTAGCTCGTGGTTGTGGATGGAAATTGTGGGTAAGTTAGTTAGATGTTAGTATGTGCTATGACTCAGTCATTGTGAACCTTCGAAGGATTATTATCTGTTGTGGGTAACTAGAGCTGATGTGTGGTCTATTGGTAGACCTATGTGGACATGTGTCCGGCATCGAGATGGTTTTGTTGACTTCGAGTTGCTGTTGGCGAAGGATGTATTGATTCAGTTGTTTTGAGCTATTAGCGGTTAAGGGGATCTATGAGTTACCTTTTAGTGTTGTGAGACGTTACGATCTGGTGGTTATAGGCACCTATGGTGCGGTTCTATCTGAATTTCATAATGGAATTCAAGCGGGAAGAGTAATTGGTAGTTTCTCGGTGAATGGCGTGTTGGATATGTTCTATCGGGTTTGCGTGATGTATGTCATTTGTTTCACCGCGGGTGTAATGATTTGCTTTGGTTCCAGACATCAGATTGCGCGTGGTTGTCAATTTCGAGCATAGTGACTTGAGGTGTCCCATGTGGAGCAGTGTTTGGATAGGACCGCGCATTGTAGCGTAGCTATGTGGAGATATGATCTCGCGGGTTAGATTCGTGTGTTCTATTCTATGATGCGAGACGGGCTCTCAGCCTGCGTTGTGGTGGTACTGGTGAGCTTGAGGTACAACTCTTTCATTTGAGTCATTTTCATGATTTGAGTATGTTCGGACCGTTGCTTATTGGTACGCGTATTATGTTAGATGTGGCTTAGGACTCTATTGGTGTGACATGTCACCAGGGTAGTGTGTTGGGTCAGAGGAGATCGTTGGGATCATTAATGAAAACAAACGGATTCGATTTCAGCATGTTTGATGGGTAAACATCGAGGTTCGGTTCAAAAAAAAAATTTGCTATGGTAATTGCCAGAGGAGAAATGGATTCATGAATGGTTGATCTGAGAAATGGTTATGGTTTATTGTGTGTTTCATTTATCGTTGGTAGTATATGAAAGTGTTGGAATGAGACTTTAGCTGATAAGAGGTTTTCTATCGGTATTTGGTTGTTATGGGCAGCTGTTGTGAATAGAAGTTATTGCTGCGAGCGTTAGAGTTATATGGTATATCATGGGATTGCTCCCGAGGTTGCAGGCATGGGTTTCTACATCTATTTCGGGTCTATTCAGAGTATAGGTGTGAGGTTTTCATCGTATCGATGGTTTCATAAATGAAAAGGTGGTTCTATGGCTTATGGGCCTGATTGGATTGTGCAATTTCAGTTGCAATGTGTTATCGGACCTATGTGAGATAGGGTGACGTGGGGTCACCCCCGGGCATATGCATGGTAAGTTTATTCAGCTAGGGGTTGGCTTCTAGAACAACTCTGGGTACGTTCAAGGATGAACGTGTGTTTAAGTAGGGGAGGATGTAACGACCCGACCGGTCGTTTTGAGCTTTTGCACTTTGATCGCCAGCTCTCGGGCATGACTTGCCCCGTATGATGTATTATGACTGATGTAGATCGTTGGTTCTAGTTTTTACGGAAATCGGTATGAATTTGAAAGAACAATCTCAGTTGAAAGCTTCGAATTTGAAAGGTTTGACCAAGAGTTGACTTATTTGTATATGAGCTCGGATCAGAATTTTTATGATTTGGTTAGCTTCGTTGGGTGATTTATGACTTAGGAGCGTGATCAGAATTGGTTTTGGAGGTCCGGTGTAGAATTAGGCTTGAATTGGCGAAGTTAGTATTTCAGCGAATTCCGGTTGATAGGCGAGATTTTGATATAGGGGTCGGAATGGAATTCCGAGAGTTGCAGTAGCTCCGTTATGTCATTTGGGATGTGCGTGCAAAGTTTCAGATCATTCGGACGAGGTTTGGTAGACTTTTTGATCGAAAATGTGGTTTTAGAGTTTTTGAAATTTTTAAGGTTGAATCCGATGTAAAATTTGTGTTTTGATGTTGTTTTGAGCGTTCTGAAGATTGGAACAAGTTTGAATGATGTTTTAGGATTGGTTGACATGTTTGGTTGAGGTCCCGGGGAGCCTCGGGTGAGTTTCGAGGTGGTTCCGGACCATTTCTAAGCTATTTTTAGCTGCTGGTTTTTGGCTACAGCAGTGTTCTATGCGATCGCTGGAAATCGGACGCGATCGCGATGAGTAAAATGCGAAAAAATTGTCAGTGCTTCGCAATCGCGCGCAGTGCTTCGCGATCGCGAAGAACAAATATTCTGTTGCATTGAACCCACTTTGGATGCCTATATCTCACAATCTATAAGGAATTTGGAGATGATCCGAAAATGAAAGTTGTAGCCCTTTGTCTCTAGTTTTCAGAAATGTAAATTAACTGGAATTTCAAGTTGTGTACAAAAGGTTATGGTGGTTACACTATAGGCTGTCCGGGAAGGTCTCTAATACACAAGGCTGACTTTGGAAGATTATATCTCGCAATGTATAGGGAGTCTGGAAATGAGCAACATATGAAATTATAACTCTTTGTGTCTAGTTTCATAACATCAAACCATTTGTCATTTGGAGTTGTGTGCAAAAAGATATGACCATTATACTGGAGGCTGTCCGGAAGAGCTGGGAATTGTTCTTCGCGATCGCGAAGGGCAAATTATGGGCTGAGAAATGTTGTTCTTCACGATCGCAAAGCGTTTTCCGCGATTGCGAAGAGTAAATACCTGGGCAGAAGCTTTATTTCATGGTTTCGGCCATTTTTAACATTTTTGGACCATGGGAGCTCGGGTGAGGCGATTTTTTGAGAGATTTTCAAGGAAAACATCGGGGTAAGTGTTCTTAACTCAATTTTGGTTTGATTACTCGAATCCATTGTTATTTTTAACATGTAATTGGTGATTTTAAGTTGGAAAAGTTTGAAAACCCTCTTGGATATATTTGAGGATTTGAGGGTCGAAATGTTATCGGAAATTAGTAATTTTGGTATGGTTAGACTCGTAGTTGAATGGGTTGTCGGANCCGAGAGAGTTGAAATGACTTTGGAATTTGTCTCGCGAACGCGAGAGGAGGACCGCGAACGCGAAGAACAAATCCCTGGGCAGCTGAATAAAGTCCAAACTCGTCTCACTCTTCCATTTTTGGACCAAGGGAGCTCGGGTGAGGCGATTTTTTGAGAGATTTTCAAGAAAAACATCGGGGTAAGTGTTCTTAACTCAATTTTGGTTAGATTACCCGAATCCATTGTTATTTTTAACATGTAATTAGTGATTTTAAGTTGGAAAAGTTTGAAAACCCTCTTGGATATATTTGAGGATTTGAGGGTCGAAATGTTATCGGAAATTAGTACTTTTGGTATGTATAAACTCGTGAGGAGATAAGGAACCCGTTNAGATGGTGACTGAGATAAACCGAGGGTCTGATTGTGAGATTGATGATTGAGATAGACTGAGAGTCTGATGGTGAGGTTAATGACTGAGAGAGGCCGAGGGCCTAGTTGTGAGGATTATATATCTATGAATCGGGCTGCACGCCGTTGCAATGTGTGTGTGTGTGTGTGTGTGTCTATATATATATATATATATATATATATATATATATATATATATATATATATATATATATATATATATATATATATATATATATATATATATATATATAT
>NC_031997.1:50720623-50724760 GCF_001879085.1 Nicotiana attenuata
TATATATATATATGTATATGTATATAGATCGGGCTGCACGCCGCAGCGATATTATATGGATCAAGCTGCACGCCGCAGCGATACTTATATGGATCGGGCTGCAACGATACTTATATGGATCGGGCTGCACGCCGCAGCGATATAGCGCTTGGGTTGCAGGAGCCCCTCCGGAGTCTGTACACCCCAGTGAGTGCAGTCGACTATATATGTGGATCGGGCTGCGCGCCGCAGTGATATATGGATCGGGCTGCACGCCGCAACGGTTATCATATGGTACCTATTGAACGTGATTGCTGAGTACGAGTATTGATTGGTAAGAGATGAGTCACGAGTGACAGAGAGGCTAGCCCGAGGGGCGATAGATATATACATGCACATGAGTGATGTTGGCCTGAGAGGCCTGTATATGAACTTATTGATTTCACTCCTCTTTAAAGTGAGCTTATATCGAATATGTTGATTTATTGACTGCTTTCACTCATCTTTATATTGAGCCTCTGTCGGAAAGTTGAATAAATGTTTTAAAATAACTTTTACTTAAAATGGGGTTTATGAGATGTTCAGAAATTAATCATGGATTTGGCATTGGTTATTTCCACTGAGATCTTCAAGTTATGAAGCGCTTATGATTACTGTTTTGCCCGAGGGACTGTTTTACGAACTATGCTTTGTCCGAGGGGCCGATTATTGCTTAAATCTCTATTATTATTTTAAATGGTGTTGAACCTCTACTGAAACTGCTGGAAATATTTCAAAATGATTTTTTTTTCTAAAAGCTGGATTTTAAAAGGGAAGATTGACTCGTATTATGATTTGAAAGCCTGTTGTGTTTATTGAGCCTAACGTAAATGTGGATTCATTGTTTCCTACTGCTCAGTCTTTATTTACTCTTATTACTTACTGGGTTGGAGTACTCACATTACTCCCTGCACCTCGTGTGCAGATGCAGGTATTGATTCACGCGGTAGCAGGTTTTAGCTGATTGGAGGCAGAGCTATAGGAGTTTAGCGAGGTGACTGCCAGCGTTCGCAGCACCGCTTCTCTCTCTATTGTTCACTATTCCCGTTCAGTGTATTTTTAGACCTTGTAGTTGTAATTACACTCTTATAGATGCTCGTGACTTGTGACACCCCGGTTTGGGCTGTGTTTGGGTTGTATTCCGTACTTAATGAAGAAATGTATGTTTAGACAATGGTTATTTAATTATCTTTAAACTGTGAATCAATATTTAACTATTTTGAAAAGGCGAAATGGGTTGGTTGGCTGGCCTTGTCTTCACGAGAGGCACCATCACGAACGGATCGGGGTTTGGGTCATGACAGGTTGTTCTTGAACAAAGACGACGGAGTTTGGGGCTGAGCAACTTGAATTATCTGTTAATATATTTCAATGTATCTCGTTGTATTTCCATGCATTTCATTGTATTCATTGTCTTTTTTTCCATTGTGTTTCAACGTATCTCGCTGTATTCCATGTATTTATTGTATTCACTGTCTCCTGTATTCCATGAATGTATTCATATTTTTTTTAATTAATATAATTTATGTATTGAGATGTATATATGTATTCAAATTGCTCTGTTTTTGTTGTATTTATTGGCTGGAAAAATTTTCAGCATATTTTCTCTGAAGATTGCTATGTTTTTGGGTGTTTTTCGGTTGAGAATCTTTTTTATAATTGGAAATACAAATTTTGTGTGTTATAATTGAGTTTGTTGAGTTATATTAGGAGTCTATTATGTTAATTGATTTACTTTCCATTTAAAAACAACTGAATAGACCATGAATTGCGCTATTTACGTTACTGTATTCACAAATACATATCGTGAATACAGTCGAATACAATAATCCGTCTAGCTGTAATCCCCTATTTCACGCTGTGAATACAGTCGAATTTAAAAATCTATCTAGCTGTAATCCCCCGTTTCACGCCTAGAAATGCTACTGTATTCATGAATACAGTAGCTTAAATACATCGAATACACTATAAAAAACCTGAAAACATAGCTATAGAAAGTAATATAGTAAATGGTAGCTACAACTAATTAATAAACACTAAAACATAGTGATTTCTGAAAGTTTCTCTTTAATATATACTTAAGTTTAGACAACTAAGTTAAATACTTTTATGCTTCTTCTTTTTTTCCACTAATTGAATTCTCGTATTATTCAGTTTATTTTGTTTGATAATATGAATCACCAACTCCAAAATGAATAAATATTATCAAAATACCATCATAGGTTATGTGGTATGGATAGTATCCTTTTACCCTTAGCTAGAGGTCTTGGGTTCGAACCCTGAGTAAGAAGAAAATCCTGTTAGGCAGCATTTTGTCCTTAAATGGGCCTTATGTGGGCGAATTTGGATGTAATCGGGCTCAAATGTGGGTAACCGACACTGAGTGAGTAAACCCAACCCAAAAAAAATGTCATCAATTTTTTTTTGGTGTGTGCTATGCAGAAAGAAACAAACAGTGACGGTTCTCCTCATTCCTGCAACTTACATTCGGAAAAGGGCCAAATATATCCCTCTACTATTGAAAATTATTTAATATTATCCTCCGTTATACTATCAGTGTATATAAACCCCTACCGTTGTACTTTGGTTCAAAAGTACCCTTAATTTTAACAGCGTGTCAGTTCATGGCAAAAGGCCCAACCCCAATTTTAAAATGCCCGAAATTTAAAACCACCCGTAAGTTTACCCGTTACCCGACTCATATCCCCACTCAAATAACCACCCTCAACAAGAAAAAGAACTCTTGTTCTTCCTTTCTCCTAGCACCAGAGAAGTTGTAACAAATAAAATCTCCAAAATTTTACAATTTTATAGAATCGATTGTAGAATTACTTGATATCAAAAGTTACAATCTTTTTAGTTGTTTCTTTTATTTTTTGCAGAATTTTTAGGTTTATTTCTTAGAATCTAATTCTTGGAATTGAATTTGATCTGGGGGTGTGGTTTTTGTTAATTTTTCTATTTGAATTTGAAGAGGGGTTTGGTTTTTGTTTGGAATTGTAACTGTTCAAACATTTAAAATGGTTCCTTAGCTTTGCTGAATTATGGTGTGTAGTCTTGTTTTTGTTTTTATTTTTGTTTCCTTTTGGATATTTATAGGATTGCAATATTGGGACTTAGACATGCTGGTTTTATGTTGGCTTTTCTTCCTTCTTCTTTTTGTAAACTAATTTCCTTTTTCTTGTTTGGTGCTACGTAAATTGCTATGGTTGAAGGTATTTTATTTGGATATGTTATATTCTGAGTTGAGCTGTTTTATTAATTTTGAGGAAGTATTATTTGGCTAAATGGAAAAGATTATGTAGAAGGTTATGTGTATTGGATTACAATTGCCTTCTTCAGATAGTTATGGTTCTTCCATGGGTTTTGCCTTATTCCGTCGTTTAATTCTAAGTATTAGAAGTGAATAAGAGGTTCATTCCTGGAATTGAACCATGATTCTACAGTACAGGAGTTTGGTTATAACAAACCTTTGGCTGCTATTCCAGTAGGAATATCTCAATTGCCATTGTTAATGGTGGTGCAACTACCGATAGAAGAAACGAAGAAGAAGATAATGGTGACCAACTTTTAGGGATGGCAATTGGGACGGGGCGGGGCGGGGCAACCTTTGACCCACTAAGATTTTGCCCTGCCCTGCCCTGCCCCGTTTAGCCTTGTTCCAAAATTTTGGCCTGCCCTGCCCTGCCCTATTAAGTCCTGCCCCGCCCTGCCCCATTTAGATTAATTTTCATTTTTTTCTTTTTTTTTTATTTCCCAGTAAATACTTTGTCTTACCCATATATCTATACTATATTAAAAGCACGAAGGCCCTTAGCGAAATGTCGTTCACCTTTTTTACCCTTTAAAAACTAATTTCACATTGGATAAAACTGTAATTTAAGTTATTTTCCTAATATGTAGGTATAGTCCTTTAATTATTTCCTAATATTTATGAATAGTCATTTAATTATTTTCAAAGAAATTAGGGAGAATAGAGTTTATATGATTATATGCAAAACCTATTAAACTTTGAGAAAAAATAATTTTTGCAAGACAAAAATATTTAAAGAGAGATTTTGCTTTTTCAAGAAAAAAAAATCCTTTTGTGGCACCACTTTCTTAGAGGACAAAGGTTTC
>NC_031997.1:50724785-50727617 GCF_001879085.1 Nicotiana attenuata
GTTGAAAATCATACAACACATGGCTTCTCTCACTCTCAAGATAACGCATATTATTATGTATACTTTGGATTGTCTATTTCTTTAATTGTAGCTTTCATGACACATTCATCAATACGTAGAAAATTCTACTATCCTTTAAAGGTATTATCCCAAATTTGTGTCTGTGACATCCTCTAGCTACTTCAATATCAATTTATGAAAGAAAAGAAGACATGGACAATATAAGTAAGCAAGGGGCTGACCTACAACCTGCCCTGCCCCATTAAAATTTTTCAAAAATGTAGTTTTGCCCTGCCCTGCCCCGCCCTGCCCCATTTACATATTTCCCTGCCCTGCCCCGTTTACTGTTTGCCCTGCCCCGCCCCGCCCCGCCCTGCCCCAATTGCCATCCCTACCAACTTTTGTTTAATTGAGGGGGTTATTCTAGTGGATGATATGGGTCAGGTAACGGGTAAACTTACCGTGGGTTTTAATTATGGGTATTTTAAAATTGGGGTTGGGCATTTGTTCCTGGACTGCCACGTGTCTCTCTGTCAAAATTAAGAGTAATTTTGAACCATTGTATAACGGTAGGGGTTTATATATACTGATAGTATAACAGAGGGTAAGTTTAAACAATTTTCAATAGTAAAGGAATATATTTGACCTTTTTCCGACTTACATTTTATATGTCAGCTGCAATTAGGCCTGAAGGAACAGATATTTTATCTCCTTGGCTAATTTTTAATTATCTTTAATTTTTTTCAATACCTCTGAAAACAGGAATAGACATAGTACCACTTTCTTTTTATGGTGATAATAGAGTTCATATTTCCAAATTGACTCTTGTGGAAAATTAAAAATTGTTTTTTAGTTGTTTTGCTTTATGTTTACATAAATTTTCTAACAGTAAAACGGAGATATGACTGATTAAAAATATTGAAAGAAATTTTAGTCAATAGGTAAACCGATAAAGATGTGATAGGCGACTTATAAAGTTAAATATATATGCTAGGTGAATTAGTTAATTGGTCTTTTACAAAGACCATTAGAAGTCTATGGCTAGTTGGGATTAAAATTTTTAGTTAGTGACCCTATGGGCTCACTAACTTATAAAGAGGAGACACATCATCCTTAAATGGGTACCTTTTAGAAATTTACAAATATAGAAAGTTAATTTTATAAATATTGAAAGTAGAATTTTTCCTTTGGCTAACGTATGTTTTTTTTTAGAAACTATTATAAAACTACTTGTGAAGAATATGAAGTTCAAACATTGGATCCAAACTAAACTAGTGAACGGTCATGACGAAGCGATGATTATTGTTCACTGGGCCGTTTTTCATGGATCCACAACATTTTAGGAGATTAGGAGTCGGTCGTCCCAATTCATGCAGATGGCATGGACTATAGCATAAGAAAATTTAGGAATCGTACTGAATTCCTGTTTTATGTCTCTAAACTACCAAAAAGCGAGGAACGGTCATGGCAAAGCGATGGCTGTTGTTTATTAGGTCGTTTTTTATGTGCCCGCAAAATTTTAGAAGATTCGGGGCCGGTCGCCCGAATTCATGCAGATGATGTGGACTATAGCACAAGAAAATTTGGGAATCGTCCTGAATTCATGTTTTATGGCCCTAGAACGCCAAAAAACGAGGAACATTCATGGCGAAACGATAACTATTGTTCGTTAGGTCGCTTTTGGATGGGCCAGCAAAATTTTAGGAGATTTTGGGCCGCTGACCCCAATTCATGCAGATCGCGTGGACTATAGCACACGAAAATCTGGGAATACTTGTTTTATGGTCCTAAAATGCCAAAAAAGAGGAACGGTCATGGCGAAGCGATGACTATTGTACAATAGGTCGTTTTTATGGTCCTGCAAAAATTTGAATTCCTGTTTTATGGCTCTAAAATGCCAAAAAATGAGGAACAATCATGGCGAAGCGATGACTATTGTTCATTAGGTCGTTTTTATTGTCCCGCAGAATTTCAGGTGATTCAGAGACGGTGGGCCAAATTTATGCAGATGGCGTTGACAATAATATTCACAGGTTTTTGGAAAGAAAAAAAAGGATATACATGTTCATGGATAATGTATGGACAAGATTATAGTCGTGCGGACAAATAATAGTGTAGACAAACACACAACACTTTACTTGGTTGTAAGAACATGTCTTTCAACAAAACAAAAATACTTGAAACAAAGCAAATACAACCATAACAGAATATGAAACATGGAAACAATTTTACAATTGCGAAAGAAAACATCCCATAAAGACTAATTTTAAACTTCACAATGCTTGAATAAGAATAAAAGCCAAACTGGTTTTCTAAATATAACAATCTCATCAGATGACTAAATTGCAGAAAAAACATGAAATGCACACCATATCAAATACTCCATTATCCCAAGCTCTCAGCAAAGACAATGTTGTCCTGATGCTCTCCTACAGAAAAGAGCAAATTTAGTGGACAAACAATACAGTCCAAATTTTTAGCAAGTGCGCGCATGCGTTCGATCAAGAATTCAAGGGGAAACAAATATTTACATGAATTGCTATACATGTCTGAGGAATTAAATAGTAATGAAAGACACAAACAAGGTGATATTATACCAAATGAATCACACATATCATATTGATACAGATGCTATCTTTTTCTAGTCTCTATGGATAACTGATACCCTAAATGGTAAACATGAATGTATAGACACACTTAGTGAAAAACATAATGAAGATTTAAATCATCTCAAAATAAAATGAATTTGACTGACCCTTTTCAACTTCACTGTGTAGTTTCGCAATCAGCTGATTTGGGGGGGGGGGGGGGAGGGGTAATGTAGTGAGTCTT
>NC_031997.1:50727637-50756387 GCF_001879085.1 Nicotiana attenuata
GGGGGGAATATAGTGAGCTTGAATTTGAAACTCTCTGGAGCTTTACTATCTGTTCCAGTTTTTCTTTCTGCAACTTTTCGCATGAGTTCTTGCATCTCTGTCTTCCTGCCTTCTATAGCTTTTGCGGATTTATTCGCCTTCTTTGTGTTCTCCAGCATCATCTCTTGAGGGCTACTTACACCGGCAAACTCAAATGGCACAGCCTCAAGCTTATCACATGATATAAGAACAAGATACTTGAGTCTTTGGAATGAGCGATTTGAAGCTCTCCAGGTTTCGAAATCTGCTCTTTCAATCCACAATACCTTGAGTTGGCTTAAACCTTCTGAATCCCAGGCCGTCCCACTAAATGCATTTTGTTTCAGCTTTAGGACCTGAAGGCATTCCAACCGCCCTAGTCTATTCGCATCACTCCAAACAAACTTTGTATTTGACAAAGTTAACTTCTAGATCTGGTATAATAAGACTACCAGGCTGATCAGTCTTTTCACATACTTCTTTGAAAAGAACTCCATTTTCCATCTTGCAGAACGGGTGCAACATGTCATGAAGACGACATGTTTTTACTTGACCGTCTACCCTTTTCTGCATTACAATCACTAATTTCCTGTTGACAAGTTCGTTCAATTGGTAGGTGTACTTAGTTTCAACCAGAAAGATACTTTGGTACATCAATTGTTGAAATTTCCAGGTTGTTTTGTCTTGAACAAGCCTGTAAACCTGTTCGTCTTTCTCATGCTATTCATCCTTTATACAATTACTGCAACTTATTATGTGCTTCCAATATATATATATATGTATGTATTAAGGATCAAATCGTCCAAAGGGTCAGTCCATATTTGAAGAAGTAGCAGAATATATATCCAAGATAAAGTTTCTCTTTTAATTCACCTTGGTAGACTCTGTCTTACGCTTACAATTCACCTTGATAACTCACATCCTCATAGAAGGTGTAAGATGAAGGGATTATAGAAATTAAAAGGGAAACAACAACCAAACTACAAAAGCAAAAAAGAAATCAGAGAGAAAGACCATATGATATTGTTCTACAATCATTAGAAACATACAGAAAAAAGAGGGTATGTGTCTCAATTAATCAATCAAAACAGACTTAGTAATCAGTAGTAATGTTACAGTATAAGGAGATTGGGATTTCCGCTGGCTGCATAATAGACCCCAGCACGAGAGCATGACTACGACAATTCGCTAAGAAAGAACTCCATCCCCTCTGTCTGTGCTTTTGCTGCATTTGCCTAAGCAATTGTCAAATTCAACACATCCTTGTTAATTTGAGATAGAAATTAAGAGAAAGCAAACATCTAATATAAGGGGGGAAGGAAAAAGAAAAAACTAAAAACTATACCATGTTATCGTGACAAGCACATGCTTGACTCACAGCTGCCAAAAACATCCATTAAATTTCCTGTATTGAACATATTGTTCGCACATCAGATGCGCATTAAGACAACTAAAACATCACCTTGGAGTTTGTTTCTACTTACATCAGTTATGAGGTCAATGCGGTTGCATCCTTCATTCTCTTCAACTTCTTCCTTAATTCTCCAAGCTGAAGCCACCAGAGATTTATTGTGGCTGCACCACATCAACTCAATCTGTTTCAGCGTTGGAATATCTGCAAAGCTAAGGGGGATCTCCTCGAGATACCTGGACATTTTTATAACAAGTGTTTCAAGCCGGGGAAAAGATTCCTCTGAGGCAACCCACCTTGAGATACCTAAGTTCACAAGTTTCAACACCCTAAGTTTACGGAACATGATATCTCCAAGGCACCACTCTCCGGAATGAATAAAATATGGATCCCTTAATTCGAGATACTCCAGACTTAATAGTCCTGCAATGATGAAAATCGTGCTTTCTATCCGAGTCCCGCATAGTAACAATTTCTTTATATTTGAAGGCAAGTGTAACTTGGGTACAACAGGGAACAAGGGAAAGAAAAGGCGGAGTGATTGAAGCTGGGTAAGACTCTCCAACTTGGGACAAATCTTTTCTTCAACAGAATCATTTCTCAAAAACTAGATTTCAAGTTCTTGAAGATTTGGACACCTCTGTGTTAATACATTCAAGCAATCAGAATCAAGTGTAATTTCAACACCCCTTAATAACCTCAAATTTTCCAACTTAGACGATTCTTCAAAGATCTGCTTTCCCCAAAAAAAACAAGCTTTAGTAAACTCTACATGCCTTAATTTTTTCATTTTCCAAAAATTCGCTGATAACCGTGTACCCATTGAACACTTGAGAATTAAAGTTTCTAGATGGGGAAGATGTGATTTTCCATGAAAATGGAATTTATCTATGAAAAGTGCGACGTACTTGAGGTGAATTAGTGGTTTCAACGTAGCTAACGACAAACGACCCAATTTATGGGAACTCAAATCCAAGACCTTAAGAAGCCTCATCAAATTAATAACCTGACTGAAGGGATTCCAATATGAAGATTCTCCTCTATTGGTGGTTATCAGTGACCTCAAGTGTTGGTGGTAAGGCTTCCGCATTTTGGATGCAAACTTGGAAAGCTCATTACTGAAACTGAAGCTCACTCGACTTTCCTTCAAATCGGAAGGTTGAATGTTCCCCCTCACTGCCAACATAAACTTTTCTTCTCTACTCCTCTCCAAGCAAAAGTGAAGCACTACATCATGAACCTGGCAGTATTTGACTTTACCGTTATATCTTCTCCTTGAAACCATTACAATGTTACTGCTAATGAGATCCATCAAGTAACCTTCAGCTGTCTCTTCCATTAATCTCCCACATTCAATGTTCTGCACGAAGCCTTCCGCTATCCATAAACTTATCAATTTAGACACATTGATCCTTTCGTCCTCTAGAAACTGTTATTACACTTTATTTGTAAAATAAATTCTGGAAATATAAATGAATATAAACAGTAATGAATATAAACAGAAATGACATAAACCAATTCGAGCCCACTGAATTCACAGTGTTTCCTTAAGGAATTTAATCCCCTCCTAGTACCCAAGGTTATGGATTATTTCCTCCCAGGATAGAACGAATTACACACTGGTGTAATGGTACTTCAAACCCCAGTGTTTCAGCGAACACAAAGTTCGGTAGCAAATCACACTTACTTTTTGCTTTGTTTTGATGCTAAAAGTATGCAGAAGGAGAGGAAACTCAGAAAATTGTAGTTAAAATTCTGAGCAGAATAGTGTTGTATTTATAGCCAAAGTTGGGTCTCTTCAGAATGGCTGTTTATGCAAAACGCCCACAACATAAATGCCATTACATAAATGGCCATTTACTCAATAATAAAGAGGGAAAATAAAGAGTGAAAATTGAAGAGGGTAGTTACTTTTCTGTTACCAAAACAGAAAAACGGATTGGATTTAATATTAATATTTAATATTAATATTTTGTTATTAAAACAAATATTTAATAACATTTCTGTTAATATTTTACTATTAACAAATAAATTTGGTCCAAAAAGTTAATCAATCAATCGATCATTTGACCAAATCCAAATCCAAATCCGAATCCAAATCCGAATCCGAATCCGAATCCGAAGCCGAAGCCGAAGCCGAAGCCGAAGCCGTAGCCGTAGCCGAAGCCGAAGCCGAAGCCGAGCCGAGCGAGCGACGACGACGACGGCGCGAGGCTTGCCTTCTTCTCAACTCTTTAAGAGCTAGAAGAAGAGCAATTGCTTATATACCCCATAAAAAAACCCTCTTCCTCTTCCAATATGGGACAATGCCCATTTGCCAAGGGAGGGGGAACTTAAAATTTCACTCAAAAATTTCATTTCCCTCCATTTCCCATTCACCCTCTTTTAAGTATTTAATATATTAATTAAATACCTTAAAAACCCAACAATCCCCCACATGAATGGGGAATGGCTATATCACGGAAGTATGCATGAAAAACTGTGTGATTCGCAAGGATTAATTGCATCTGGATAAGTAGGTTTCCCTTTGAACTTTCCGTAGTGAACTTATGTCGGATATACTCGATCAATCGGTAGATTTGATATCTTTGAACCGTCGAACTTTAGTGTATACCTAGACAACCACAAGTCACACAACCAACCCTTAACCGTCTTTGGTTCTCATTGTTGTGTTCTTTTCAGCCATGAACACCGCCTGGTTTCATAAGTGCGTAGAGAACTGGCCTTGCTGTGTTCCCCTTGAAGCGGCTAACACTTCACACTTACATAGGTGATTCCTAAACGTGTCATCCCGTAGATACACTATTTGATATACCCTGTATCAAATTTATAAATCATTAAAAAGCCTTAATGCTTTATCCTTGGTACTGAACATTGTCTCATCACGAGAATGGACCAAAAGTTTAGTTGACAATGTTGAATCGTCATAAATGACTTTGTTTGATCTCCTTGAACCTAGATCTTGGGATCTCCAGTCTTCTAGGTAGAGTTACCGCCACTATGACTTGTTCTCGGCCACAGTCCCATTCCCTTTGATGACTTCTCAACTACCTCTTTAGTTAGGCCTTTTGTAAGTGGATCCGACACATTATCACTTGACTTTACATAGTCAATCGTGATAATTCCTCTAGAGAGTAATTGTCTAACGATTTTATGTCTTCGTCGTATATGGCGAGACTTATCGTTATACATAACGCTCCCAGCCCTTCCAATAGCCGCTTGACTATCACAATGTATGCATATTGGTGCCAACGGTTTGGGAGGTTTGACGGCCAAAATGGAATATCTTCCAAGAAATTCCGGAGCCATTCAGCTTCTTCACCGGCTTTATCCAAGGCTATGAACTCAGCCTCCATTGTAGAGCGGCAATACAAGTTTGTTTGGATGACTTCCAAGATACCGCTCCTCCACCAATAGTGAATACATATCCACTTGTGGACTTGGAATCAGTTGATCCGGTGATCCAATTTGCTTCACAGTATCCTCAATGACCGCAGGATATTTATTGTAATGCAAAGCAAAGTCCTGGGTATTTACTAAATACTCCAAAACTCGTTTCATGGCCATCCAATGAGATTGGCCTGGATTGCTCGTATATCGACTCAATTTACTTATAGCACAAGCTATATCTTGTCGTGTACATTCATGATGTACATAAGCAACCCAACACGACGAGCATATCCAATTGTGATATGCTCTGGCCTTTGTTCTTTGCTAATGCAAGATTCACATCAATTGGAGTCTTTGCAATTTTAAAGCCCAAGTGCTTGAATTTTTCAAGTACTGTCTTAATATAATGAGATTGTGACAATGCTAGACCTTGAGAAGTCTTATGGATCTTAATTCCAGAATTAAATCAGCAACTCCCAAGTCTTTCATATCAAACTTGCTAGTTAGCATACGCTTAGTAGCATTTATGTAGCAATGTCATTACTCATTATGAGCATATCATCCACATATAAGCAAACAATGACTATGTGATTTGGAACATTTTTAATGTAACACATTATCACATTCATTTATCTTAAATCCATTTGACAACATTGTTTGGTCAAATTTATGCATGCCATTGTTTGGTGCTTGTTTTAATCCGTAAAGGGACTTAACAAGTCTACAGACCTTCTTTTCTTTACCTGGAACCACAAAAACCCTTCAGGTTGTTCCATGTAAATTTCTTCCTCCAACTCTCCATTTAAGAAGCCGTCTTAACATCCATTTGATGAATTTCAAGACCATAAACTGCAGCTAACGCTACTAACGTTCGTATGGATGTAATTCTTGTAACTGGAGAGTATGTATCAAAGTAGTCAAGACCTTCTCGTTGTCTATACCCTTTGACCACAAGTCTTGCCTTTATACTTGTCAATAGTACCATCATCTTTTATTTTCCTCTTAAAGATCCATTTAGATCCCAACGGTTTGTTTCCAGGAGGAAGATCAACCAATTCCATGTATGGTTGTTTAGTATGGATTCTATTTCACTATTGACCGCCTCTTTCCATAACAATGATTCCGAAGAAGACATAGCTTCTTTAAATGTTTGAGGCTCATTTTCCAATAAGAAAGTCACAAAATCTGGTCCAAATGAAGTAGACGTTCTTTGACGTTTACTACGTCTTGGATCTTCTTGGTTAAGTGTACTTTCTTTTGTTTCTTCCCGAGGTCGTTTAGATCCTTCACCAATCGACTCACATTCCTTTTTATACGGATATATATTTTCAAAGAACTCAGCATTATCTGATTCTATAACCGTATTGTTATAAATGTCGGGATTTTCTGATTTATGAACCAGAAATCGATATGCTTTACTATTAGTTGCATATCCTATGAAAACACAATCAACGGTTTTCGGTCCTATTTTTACCCTTTTGGGTTTAGGAACTTGCACTTTTGCCAAACACCCCCACACTTTAAATAATTCAAGTTGGGCTTCCTTCCTTTCCATTTTTCATATGGAATGGATTGTGTTTTGCTATGGGGTACTCGATTTAGTATTCGGCTAGCCGTAAGAATGGCTTCCCCCACAAGTTCTGTGGCAAACCAGAACTTATCAATAATGCGTTCATCATTCTCCTTAATGAACGATTCTTTCTTTCTGCAATCCCATTGGATTGGGGCGTGTAAGGGCCGTTGTTTGATGAATAATTCCATATTCTAAACATATTGTTCAAAAGGAGATTCATATTCACCACCCCTATCACTTCTTATCATTTTGATTTTCTTTATTAAGTTGCGTTTCAACTTCATTTTTGTATTGCTTGAATGCGTCTATTGCTTCATCTTTACTATTTAAGTAAGTAAACATAGCAATATCGTGTACTATCGTCAATAAAAGTTATGAAATACTTTTTTCCACCGCGAGATGGTATTGACTTCATGTTCACAGATATCTGTGTGAATTAAGTCTAAAGGATTTGAATTCCTTTCAACCGACTTATAAGGATGTTTAACATACTTAGATTCCACACATACTTGAACTTTTGATTTGTCACATTCAAACTTGGGCAATACTTCCAAATTAATCATTTTCCGTAAGGTTTTATAATTGACATGACCCAAACGTACATGCCATAATTCATTTGACTCAAGTAAGTAAGACGAAGCTGAAATTTATTATTATTTTCAACAACCATTACATTCAGCTTGAAAAGGCCCTCAGTGAGGTAACCTTTTCCTACAAACATCTCATTTACTTATTACAACCTTATCGGAAACAAAAAATACATTTAAAACCCATTCTTAACAAGAAGTCGAGTAGAGACTAAATTCTTCCTAATCTCTGGGAACATGAAGGACGTTGTTCAAAGTTACCACTTTGCCGGAAGTCATTCTGAGAAATTTTTTCCCATATCCTTTCAATCTTCGCCTTTGAAGCATTTCCCATAGAAATCGTCTCATCGGGTCCAACGGGAGCATAAGAAGCAAAAGCTTCTCTTAACAGCACAAACATGGCGAGTGGCTCCAGAATCAATCCACCACTCTTTAGGATTGCCCACCAAGTTGCATTTGGAAAGCATGGCACATAAATCATCAACATCATCATGCTTTTCAACCATGTTTGCTTGACCCCTTTTCTTGTCTTTCTTCGGAGCACGACACTCCGTAGATTTGTGTCCAGTTTTCCCACAGTTGTAGCAGTTTCCACTGAACCGTTCTTGCTTGGGTTGTATTTCGGTCCAGAAGCCTTCTTTCTCTTTTTGTTCTCTTCAACAATATTTGCTCCCATTATTTGTTGAATTTCCACCGGCCTCTCTTTTCCGCAGCTTTGTTGTCCTCTTCGATACTCAACCGAACAATGAGATCTTCAAGGGACATCTCCTTGCGTTTTGTGTTTCAAGTAGTTTTTGAAGTCCTTCCACAAAGGAGGCAACTTCTCAATCATCGCTGCTAACTTGAAATGCTTCATTGATAACAAGACCTTCAATGAAATTTCTATTAGTAAAAATACTAAGATTACTACTTTCAACATCAATATTAAATTGAGTTATACCTTCAGCAAGGAGATCGTGAATAATCACTTGCAATTCCTGGACTTGGGTATAACAGACTTGCTATCTACCATTTTGTAGTCCAAAAACTTTGCTGCAACAAACTTTTTCAACCGGCATCTTCGGTTTTGTATTTCTTTTCAAGCGCAGTCCACAGTTCCCTTGACGTTTCACGCCACTGTAGACGTTATACAACCATCCTCCAGCCCGCTTAGAATATAATTCTTGCACAAAAAATCTGAATGCTTCCATGCCTCAATTACGAGAAAGCGTTCAGTTTCTGGAGTTTCATCGGACAGCACAGGAACATCTTCCTTGATGAACTTCTGGAGACTTAGAGTAGTCAGATAGAAGAACATCTTTTGCTGCCAGCGCTTGAAATCAATCCCGGAAAATTTTCGGGTTCTCCGCCGGTGCCAATGCTGCCAATCGGCTTGTTGACGCATTGGCAGTCACCATTGGAACCGCTTGGTTCTCATTCTCATTAGTCATTTCTGTAAAAGAATGACACAAACGTTAAAATCACATAGATTTTAATAGAGTACAAAACCACAAAGGTTTTACTCTTCCAGAAACAGTAAGTACAAATACAGAAAATAAATTATTAAATTCCTTAAGCTTGTTATTACACTGTATTTGTAAAATAAATTCTGGAAATATAAATGAATATAAACAGTAATGAATATAAACAGAAATGACATAAACCAATTCGAGCCCACTGAATTCACAGTGTTTCCTTAAGGAATTTAATCCCCTCCTAGTACCCAAGGTTATGGATTATTTCCTCCCAGGATAGAACGAATTACACACTTGGTGTAGTGGTACTTCAAACCCCAATGTTTCAGCGAACACAAAGTTCGGTAGCAAATCACACTTACTTTTTGCTTTGTTTTGATGCTAAAAGTATGCAGAAGAAGGAGAGGAAACTCAGAAAATTGTAGTTAAAATTCTGAGCAGAATAGTGTTGTATTTATAGCCAAAGTTGGGTCTCTTCAGAATGGCTGTTTATGCAAAACGCCCACAACATAAATGCCATTACATAAATGGCCATTTACTCAATAATAAAGAGGGAAAATTGAAGAGGGTAGTTACTTTTCTGTTACCAAAACAGAAAAACGGATTGGATTTAATGTTATTAAAACAAATATTTAATAACATTTCTGTTAATATTTTACTATTAACAAATAAATTTGGTCCAAAAAGTTAATCAATAAGCCGAAGCCGAAGCCGAAGCCGAAGCCGAGCCGAGCGACGACGACGACGGCGCGAGGCTTGCCTTCTTCTCAACTCTTTAAGAGCTAGAAGAAGAGCAATTGCTTATATACCCATAAAAAACCTCTTCCTCTTCCAATATGGGACAATGCCCATTTGCCAAGGGAGGGGGAACTTAAAATTTCACTCAAAAATTTCATTTCCCTCCATTTCCCATTCACCCTCTTTTAAGTATTTAATATATTAATTAAATACCTTAAAACTTAAAAACCCAACAGAAACATCCCCATGTAGAGAAGGCAAGGTCTTAAATAGTCGGGTAAGTTATCATAACTTAACTGCATAGTTGCCCGACTATAGTCTTCAGACTCATGGTCAAGATAGGAAAATAGAGCTTTTTTAACCTCATGCCACCAAGATATTTCCGTTTTCTTCTTTTTGATTATTCCAGCTACCAAGACAACCACTAGGGGCAACCCTTTGCACCGTCTTGCAACATCTAGACTCACATCGTGTAGTTCAGGTGGGCAAGCTTCGTTTTGAAACACTTTTTTCTGCAACAATTCCCTACTCTCTTCGGGCGTGAGGAATGGAAGGATATAAAGATCAGTATGGCACTTGACATATTCACCCACTTTCTCAAGACGAGTTGTTACTACAATTCTGCTTCTATTTACAACATCAGGGAAACAAGGTCTTAAGTCATCCCATGCCATAAAATCCCACATATCATCCAAGACAATGAGATATCTCTTTCCTATTAAGCTTTTCCTCAACTTGTCAGCTAGTTCCCCAACCTCATCTACCTTGTCCTTGGAACCGGTGACTTGGTTGAAAATCTCTTGTAATAGCTCTCTCCTGCTATATGTTTGGGAAATGACGCACCATGCTCGAACATCAAAGTGATAAATAATGATGTCATTATTGTACAACTTTCTCGAACAAGTTGTTTTACCTTGTCCCCCCATCCCAACAATTGGGATGACATCTAGCTCATTTGTCCCTTGTGTCAGATACCGAATTATTCTTTTCGTGTCATTCTCAAAACCAACTATCTCCTCATCATTCATAAGATTGCTATGTTGAGTTGGCATATGTTTAGATGGCTCTACCATGGAGCAAGGCTTAAGAGCAAGGTTCTCCGACCATATCCTGGTCACCTCCGCACTAATATGCTTGATCTGTTTTAAGATTGTGGGAAGTGAGCAAAAAAGATACCAAAGAGCATTACACTGAGCAAGAATAGAGTCAATGGCAACTTCAACTTCGTATGCCAAATTGATAGTACGCCTCTGAATATCATTAAGAATTGCATGTTCATGCTGCACCTTTGCAACATCTGTGAAAACATATGTTAGATATGAGAACTCTTTCTCTAAAATAACAATATGAGGCTTCATCATGAAATCTAAACCTAATTCAGATTTCATCATCTCATTCAATTTTCTTAATAGAGAATACAGAAAGCTCAATCCACCAACTGTGGGAAACTGAGACGGAGTGAATTTTAAGGATTTGTAGTACCTCTCCAGTTGTGCCTTTAGATTTTCAGTTTTCTCCAATATCTGTATTGAGCAAAGGTTTATCTTGCTAGTATCATCTTTGATCATAGAGCTATGAATTACACATAGAACATCGCCCACAAGAGCTCCAACCTCTTCCAAGACCTCATTCAACCTCTTACCATTAATAACATGATTTGGCACATCAGCAAGAAAGACCAGCAAGAACTCTATTGCCACATTAATATTTCGAACAGAGATAGTATCAGAAAAGTTCTTAAGCTTCTTGCACTTGAGACACACTAGCAGACTGTGGAGCTGCTGTGGAAAATCTTTAGGGAATTTCTGCTTTTTGAAAGTTGTTGATTGACAAAACTTTGAAGCCCTTATTTCACCAAGAAAAGTCTTCTTCATTTTCAGATCCACTAGCACAATCAGACATAATAGATATGGAGGTTTACTCACGAAATCATTTTCATCCTCATATGGATCGGCATTATCTTCAACCTCATCTAATTCTGCATATATATAATCTTTATAATCTTCATAGTCATATGAAGATGTATCATCTGTATCTTCATCTGCATCTATATCATCTTTATCCTCATCCGAATCTGCATCATCTTTAACGTCATTTGATTCTGCATAATCTTTAACCTTATCAAGCCAAAGAGCAAGGCAGAACTGTCCCACATTGTCAGCCATGAACTGAATTCGAGTCTCCAGACCTTCCAGCTTCTCATGGGCGATGTAACTATTTATCTCTGTGGCATATAAGTATCTCAAAAATCTTATTTTCTTTTGAATGATTTTCACTTGCTTTAAAAATCGCTCAAGCTGAAGGATTCGTTTATTCGTCCACTCAATATCCAATTCCAAGTACATTTGTAAATCATTTAGATTCTTGTCGAGGCAATCCATATATTCTGATAGATGGGAATGATTCAACTCAAAATTGTACCTTAAGTTGGTATTACCTTCAATGAATTCCAGCAACTGTGAAACTAGCCTTTCCACATTAAGGTTAGTTTCGCATTCATCAAAAACTGATTGAAGCATTTCATCAATCAGTTGGGCCTTCTTTGCGATTTTGACTAAGGAATCAGGCAAAAGAAGATGATGGTATTTGAGAAAAGTACTCAAAAATCTTAGCTCCATTTCAAGTGTCTTAATCTTGATGCTGTTCGGATCACCTCTGCTTTTCATCCTTCTTAGGTTATCTAACATACCCTCAATATCATTTTGAGTCATCTTCTGTAGAAACTTCCTGCAGGTTCACCAACTCTTGTAATATTAGTTTCACTAATAATAACATTTTTTAAATGTAATATTAGCTCCGTTTCAAGTGTCTTAATCCATCCAATGTCATTTTAATTTTTTTCTAGTTTAAATCCTTGAAGTTCAGTTTTCTATTTAATCATATGGAAGTTAGACAAAATGATGTTTACTTCAGGATAAAATCACTTAGTTAAAGTGATGGTAGAATGGTTTTAAAAAGGGCAGTAAGCTCCCACTATGCGCGGGTTTGGGGAAGGGCGGGACCACAAAGGTCTATTGTACGCAGCTTTACCCTGCATCTCTATAAGAGGCTGTTTCCACAAAATCATGACCTCTTGGACACATTACAGCTACTTTAGTTCGTCTTCATAAAATTTTTTTAGTCGGTCAATCATTACCAAATTAGTGAAAAATGAGATAATAGCAAGTGAAACCAACATAAATATTTTGAAAAGAAGGAACGGAATCAAAAGTATGATCCTATAAAGAGTATTAGAAGCTATAATGCTTGTGAAAGATTATACACATTCTGCACATTTTTTATTATGAAAAATTTCACAAACTTCCCTTAGGTTTTGACATATCGCGCATATCTCTTTTGCGATATCAAATATATTATACGAACTTCCCTTCTTTCATATTTTTTTTGAGAAGGTAAGTAACTATGTAAAAAGAAGTGCACAAAGCATTCCGCGTACACGCAGTGTCGAGCAAAGGGCCACACCCAAGGGAGAGGGATGTATGCAGCCTACCCTGATGCAAGCATTGGTGGCTGATTCAAGGCTCGAACTCGTGACCTATAAGTCACAAGGAAACAACTTGACCGTTGCTCCAAGACTCCGAGAAGGTAACTAACTAGTAACGAGATGATCTATAGCCACATAATATCTAAGTTTTATTTTAAACCATAAGTCTCAAAAGTCTTTTTCTTGAACTCTATGCTCAGTCAAACACTAATATCAGGGGCGGAGGTAGGGTATTCTTTACGGGTTCGGCCGAACCCAATAGCTTTTGCATAGACCCTGTATTTGTATTAGAAAATCTATTAAATTTGTATTACTATATAATTGCGAACCCAGTAACTAAAACATGCTATGGGCGGTGTCAAGTTCAGAATCCACATACTTCAAATCTTAGCTCCGCTTCTAAACACTGTCACATAAATTGGAATGGAGGGAGTAGTAGTTATTAAGACAAAAGCTAAATGGATTCATGTAGTTGTTCTAGCAATATAAGAACTTGACTTGTAGATTGCAAATGAAACCAATTTAGAGATTTGCAAAATAAGATAAGTTTACACAAGTTCAGTTCCAAGTCTTACGATCAATCAAGCGTGCTCTTGTCTTCTTTTGTAACTCCAATTTCTGATACAGTATATCCTAAGAGGAAGCACGAGGGATGATCATTAATATTTAAGCTTAAAAGATTCAAGAGTCAATAAAAGAAATCACAAAAATGATCATATCAACAAATTAAATAAATGATGAAAATTTTCAAACATATATATGGCCAAGGATTTTCAATATATATAATAACGTTTCAAGTGTTGTTAGAAAAAGTTTATTGAAATACCTGTAAAAAGTAAAAGTTGCTGTAGTAGCAGGAGGAGGAATGGATAATAGTTACACACACTCTCAAGATATATATTAGGTTGAGTGGATGAGTAAAGGAATTTGAAAATAAAGTTGTGGTCCAACCGATTATATATGAGGTCTGTAGCACTATCTTTTTGGATTTTTTCAGGGGAGAAATTTAAAAATAGTCAGATTTACAACTGGTCGTTCAAAAATAGTCCAGCTTTAAAAGTAATCGAAATTTAGCCACTTTTTATGTAAAGATAAATCTGAACGAAAACACTGTTCAAAACCCGGAAAACACGCCAGTATATTATGCTGGAGTTCCAGCATAAGTATACTTGAACTCCAGCATATTATACTGGAGTTCCAGGATAAGTATGCTGGAACTCCAGCATAATATGATGGAGTTCCAGCATAAGTACACTAGAACTCCAGCATAATATACTGGATTTCCAGCAAGTATACCGGTCCAGCATAATATACTAGAGTTTGGAGC
The DNA here is from genome assembly GCF_001879085.1 of Nicotiana attenuata. Classification (NCBI taxonomy): domain Eukaryota; kingdom Viridiplantae; phylum Streptophyta; class Magnoliopsida; order Solanales; family Solanaceae; genus Nicotiana; species Nicotiana attenuata. The sequence goes on from NC_031997.1 coordinate 50,741,620, forward strand.
ACCAGTGCTCCAGTCTCCAGTATATTATACTGGAGCCAGCAAAGTATACCGGTCCAGCATAATATGCTGGAGTTCATACACATGTGCACCGAACTCCAGTATATTATGCTGGACCGGTCTTTGTTGCAGCAAAATAGTGGCTATTTTTCATTGACTTGGTAAACGCTGGCTATTTTTGAATGACCAGTCTGAAAACTGACTATACCGTGCTATTTTGACTTTTTTCAGTCCGGCACTTGTTTTGGAACTCAATTAATTTCTTTTGGAAAGTAAAATGGGAAAATGAACTATATAAAAGTCGAAAATAATTTATATATATATATATATATATATATATATATATATATATATATATGTTATATAAAAAGATGCATAAATATTATACACTTTTGTGACTATTAGATGTAAATAGTTTTGATCGGGTTTAAAAAAGATATTTACGCAAGTAAAAAGCGAGCTCGAGCCCATAATGGATGGAGGGTGCATATCACTTCTTACCTCCTATTTTATGTGGCGCTGTTTGAAACTTGTGGTCTAAATATAGTTATATTGTTAAATTATTTTTAAATATAAAATATATTATATTTTGCATATACTAAAAAAAATGTGCCACGTAAATAGGAATATCTTTTTGCTTTTCTAGACAAGTAAATAGGACCGATGAAAGGACTTGTCAGGCAATAATGGAGTCTATCCATGTGGCATGCAGAACTTTTGTTTTGCTCTTTCACATTGAAGGATATTATGGCTATTAAAGCAACCGCAATCAAAAATTAAGTTAAATGATTCACGAAAGTAAAAAAGTAAATATGTATTTTGAAGGAGAGAGAACAAAGTTGTTTGATTAAAGATATTTTTTAATATGGTATAATATTATTTATTTTAGATCAAACTTGTACAATTTTATCAAAAATGTATCCAAGTATTTATGGCCATCGAAGCGCATATACTAGCTTCTTCTAGTTTAGACGGGCAAAAGCACTAAGTCACGTCCCAATTCAGCAATCAGCAATTACCATACACATCCCGCTGAATTATTGGCTATAATATCAACTGTAGAGGTAAAACAACTCCAAAATATTTTAAATGATATGACATTAAGTAAAATGATTGTTTCTTCTGCTTTCGACGTGGAGCTTAGAAAAATATCGAAGAAAGTTGGTAAAAAGCAAAGGGGTTAGAAAGCTAAGAAAAGGATAAAAAGTACAGATGGAGAGCATAAATTGAGACAAAGACACATCTAATATAATAATCTAGTGAATTTAAATATATTCATATTTGTTATTTGTGGCTCGAATAATATTTTTATATTTTTTGAAAATTTATCTTATGGTTTAGAAAATTACTTTTCTAATAGATTTGGAAAATAAAAACATATTGTCCGGATTGGAAATATCATTCTCCTATATTGCTTTTGCTCGTGAGCTGAATCTCGTTCAATTTGTGTAATTTTTTCCAATCTATTTACTTTGTATATGATTGTGTGCTAATTAACTCACGATCTTCCGCTACAGTATTGCTTCTCAATATTTTATTTACAAACCGAAAATAAAAAAGTATTTTCTAGGTTGCTCTAGTGGTGAGCACCCTCCACTTCCAACCAAGAGGTTATGAGTTCGAGTCACCCCAAGAGCAAGGTGGGGAGTTCTTGGAGGGAGGGATGTCGAGGGTCTATCGGAAACAGCCTCTCTACCCCAGGGCACGGGTAAGGTCTGCGTACACACTACCCTTCCCACACCCCACTAGTAAGATTATACTGTGTTACGTTGTTGTTGTTGTACTCGTACAATGAACACGATTCGATCACTTCTACTTAATCCTTCTCAGGTGGTCTAATATATCCTCAATGTCATTATGCGCCATCTTCCGCAGATAAATTAAAAAGTAAAATAATTCCTGCAAGTTCACCAAATTCTTCTCATATAAATCTTCACTAAGAGGGAAATTTTATTAATGTCTTTTAATACTACTATATCATAAGCTGTGATGCTTGTGAAAGATTAATATACACATTCTGCACATATTTTATTGTGAAAGTTTTCACAAACTTCCCTTAGGTTTTGACATATTGAGCATACTGTTTTGCGATATCAAATATATTATACGAACTTCCCTTCTTTTATATTTTTTTTGAGGTAAGTAACTAGTAAAAAAAGGGCAACCCGATGCACAAAGCATCCCACGTGCACGTAAGGTTTGGGAAAGGGTCGCACTCAAGGAGGTGTGATGTAGGCAGCCTACCCTGATGTCCACGACTCGAACCTGTGACCTATTGGTCACAAGGAAACAACATGACCGTTACTCCAAGAAGGTAATTAACTAGTAACGAGATGATTTATAGACACATAAATATCTAAGTTTTATTTTAAACTATGATCAGTGGGTGCATATTACTTCTTACATTTTAATTTATGTGAGCACTATTTGTTGAAATTTGTGGTCTAAAGTTATTTATATTAATAAATTATGTTAAATATAATAATACTTATTTATCATATACTAAAAAAATGTGCCACTAAAGGAATAACCTTTTGGTTCTTTAGACGGGCAAATGTGATCCATGAAAGGACTTGTCAAGCAATAATGGAGTACCACATATATATAATTTCAACTTTGTCAATAATGGAGTCCCACTAATAAAGTGTTGCTCCCAAATGCACACGCAAGTATACATGGTCGACAAGTAATATAGTGATAAGTTGAGTGTCGAACCCACAGAGACTTGTGTAAACTACTCACGGAATTACTAAAATTGTTATTCAGTCCAGCTAAAATCAAAGTCCAATAATATGATTATATTATTCTACGATTCTAAATAATAACTAATTTATCAAGTAACGAGTTGATTGTTGTGTATTCAGTAGGGACAAGTATTCCAGGGTTGTGATCGATTCACCAATCGTATTGTGTTCTAATTAACTCTCCCTTTCATATAATTCACTCATGATTGCTAATTAATCGATAAATGCTCTCATAGCCTTCTCCCGAAGTACTACTCACCTATTCTCAATAGATTAACGCCCTATATTCCTATGAAATCAATCTATTAAGAACGCATTAAGATCACGATATTTAATTAAGCACGGTAACTAGGTATATTCCTATCCTAACCACAAACCCGCTCCCCCCAAGGGTTAAGATCATGCTCTCTTCAATTCTTCTCTAATCTAAACACGGCTTTGCATAGATAGTAAATAGAACCTAACTGCTGGCCAGACAATTAAGCAATTAAACACAGAATTGAAGAAACAACCATATGTTGGTGGTTAAGTTAATATCAAACAACAATACTCATGGCTAAATCACAACCCCAGAACAATGGGTGTTTAGCCACTCATGATGTAATCAAACAATTGCATAATTGTTGAATCAATTGAAAATACTAGAAAAAGATGAAGAAAACTGAGAATTCTTCGCTTCCTCACGATCCCGTGTGTATCTTTCCTCCAAAGTGGCGTCTCCCCCCAAAGTGGTGTTTTTAGGATGTATTTATATGACTTAGGGTTGATGAGGGGCGGAATTCTTCAATCCAACTTCGGATGGGAGAGCTGGAATCCGCGTCTGCCTTCGCGTCTAGACGCGGACTTTGACGCGGATCCAGCTTTTGAGATTCTTCCATTTCGCGAAGCGCTCCGTGCCTTTGCTTCGCTTCGCTGTTTTGTGCCTTAAATTTTCTCCTTTTTCGCGTCCGACTTCGTGCCACGCACGAGAATAGACGAGCTTCCACTCCTTTAATTTCTTCTTTTTGTGTCGAATTGTCATTTTTTGATCATTTATCATCCAAAATCGTTCCTACACATAAGAAACACATAATGAGTATATTTCACTTCAAAAATCATGTAATCTCCCGCGAGACACACAAGAATTAATATACAAATATACTCAAAAATATGCACTTTTCATCATTTATCAACACCCCACACTTAGACTCTTGCTCGTCCTCGAGCAATTGGACAATCTAATGAACCCCCAACTACGTACAAAGTTCAATCATAGAGAAACACCCTAAATTTTAACCACACACTATACCCTTGACTACAATCAATATCGGCATACAAGCATGAACACACAAAATTTCACATTCTTCCCGTTTAAGCATACCCAAGTAGAATATTTCAATTCAATAAATTCCAACAAACTATTCGTCACCGCCCAACCTCAACAATCGACTTGCAACCACTAAGCACCCTCAATTCATGCACTTACCCAACAAGAAAGTTTACAACATTACCAATCAATCATGAGATCATATGCCCTCACCAACAAACGAAAGAATGAGTATAAATTGGTCCACACATTCAAATATACTTTTGAATATAATTTAAGGACATCACACAATTGAACAAAATTCACTCACTCTCACAAAGAATTCATATGCATCCCGTGGTCGTACCATAAGCTTGCCCGTAGTGTATATCTCCACTCATTTAAGCTAGCCAAATCTAGGATCAATTAGGACTTTTAGGTTGTAATGTAGGCTAAGGGACGGGTAGGATATAATTAGGAATAATGGCTAACCCTCCTAAGCACTTTAATACACTACATTTACAATTCAAGCACATATTCTTCTCAACCAAATCACTTGCCATATACAACATAGCCCTCTTTTCAATTAAGCACTTCTCTATTTTTCACTAGCACAAATCAATAAGAATTGGAGGTGTTTATTTTTCTACATACTTTCACCATCAATTTTTTTTCTTTTCTTTAAATTTTTCTTTTTCTTTCTCTTTTCTTCACACACTCCATACAATAAAGTTCAATGGCTAGTGTCTTTTGATTTCAACTTTAGTGCACCAACGGGCCCTTCCATGGTTCCACTCAAAAGCTACTCCCCAATCTCTAACCTTACTTCTTCTAGCGACTAAGTGCATTAGGAGGTAAAGGTTCAATCAATATCAAATTAAGAATAAAATGGGGAATGGCTTGTAATGTGGATGCCAAAAGAAAGGTCTATAGGCTCAAAAGGCTAGCTACGGAAAATTTTATTTTCTTATGTGACAAGCACATTTATGATCAAGCAAAAAAAAAAATGCCTACGTCATCTCCTAGATTAGCACAACTTACAATTTCGCTTCAATTAACACACGGGGCAAGTTCTAGACTACACAGGATAGCGCAGAAAATCACAAATCCTCACACACACGTTGCACATGACTCAATCAAGACGATTTTGTTCAACTCTCAAGTCAAGAAAGAACACATAATTGAGAAATTTAAGCAACATTACACTATGTGGCATACGAGTCAAACAACTGAGAGAACGTGTCACAAAATAGGCTATTTACTTTACTTAGGCTTAACAATTCAAACCAAATATACGGGAAAACAGAATGTATTTTCTAGCCTAATGTGCCAGCATCAACCCTGTCAATGAGTATCTCAGAACGACTCAGTTTCTTCCTAAACTACTCCTAAAAAGAAATTAAAGTGCCTGGTTCGAGCTACATCCTTGGAAAAGAACCGGTGCCTAAAGAAAAACCAAGGAATACTACCTAGCTATTCTAAAAAAAATCTTTTTGGTATTTTTTTTATCGGACTTTTATCCCTCAAGAAAATTGTCCAAATGATCCATCGTCAGGAAAAATCCGAGCTTTTTCTATTTTTTTTTTAATTTTCGTTTTTTTTAAACCTAGACTATGTCTACTACGAGTTCTAAAAGAAAAACTAAATTAAAAAAATTAGTTTTATACAATTACACTTTAGAAAGTAGTTTTCCCACCCCACACTTATATTATGCATAGTCCTCGATGCATGATTACATAGAACAGTATTAAAACAAGGGTGAGAAATTTTCCCTGAGACCCTCTCGGGCCTAGCTCGGACATGATCCTCAATATTAACGGTCGGGACGACCCCACACTTAAGCTCAAACATGCTCCTCAGCTTCATCCTTGGGTACTCAGACTTCCCCTACTCTGCAAAATAAAAACAACACAAAACTTGACACTAAAATAAAATAATCAATAACTAAAAGATATACATGTTGGGTTGCCTCCCAACAAGCTCCTTATTTATAGTCGTGGCATGACTCTGCTACTCTGCTCAGGCTGGGCGCTTTCTCTTCTTCTTTCTCCCATAAAGTCTAGCCTTTTTGCACACTCTCGGAAGGTCTCCTCTTTCATCTCTGGCTCTTTTCGCAATCGTCTTTACACACTCAGCTTGCAACACTACCTCCTCTAACTCAGTTGTCCCATCTGGATCACTACAATTCACATAAGGACTCTGTTCTATCCCCTTCGATTCTACCACAGTAATCATGCATAAGTCCTCATAATGCTTAGGGAGCTTAAGTGCCTTGTACACATTAAAAGTGACCTCCTCATTGTCAACTCTCATTTTTAACTTCCCTGCCCTCACATTAATCATTGCTCCACCAGTAGCTAAGAATGGTCGCCCCAAAATAATGGGCACTTCCTCATCTGCCTCGTAATCAAGAACAATAAAATCAGCAGGAAGAATAAGCTTTCCTACTCAAACTAACACATCCTCAATAATTCCTTCTAGCATGACTAGTGACCTATCTGCTAACTGTGAAGTGATTGTAGTAGGTCTGAGCACCCCCAATCCAAGTTGCTTGAACAAAGAGTATGGCATCAAATTTATACTAGCCCCTAAATCACATAGGGCTCTACCAACTTCTTGTTTTCCAAGAGACAAAGGAATTGTGGAACTCCCAGGATCCTTCAACTTAGGAGGAAGTTTACTCTGAACTCTGGCACTGCACTCTTCAGTAAGTGCAACTGTTTCGAACTCTGCATGTCTTTGTTTGTTTGCCACAATATCTCTGAGATACCTTGCATACTTAGGCACTTCCTGCAAAATTTCCACCAAAGGCAAATTCACATTCACTTGGCTCAAAATATCTAGGAATTTCTTGTACTTAGAATCATCTTTTTGCTTCTGTAGTCTTTGTGGAAACGGAGGTGGTGGTCTAGTCTCAATTACTTGCTCGGGTCCTTTATCATCTTTCTCATTCCCCTCAACTGGCTTGGGAACTAATTCTCCTTCAGGATGAGCTGTATTCTTCTTTTTCTTTGGAACTTCTTCTAATGTTCTTCCATTTCTCAAGGTAACTGCATTGACTTGAGCTTTCGGATTGGGCTCAGTATCACTAGGAAGAGCCCCTGCTAGTCTGGTATTTTGGGCTCTGAAGAGTTGGCCCACGTGGTGCTCCAAATTTGTCAGTGCTGTGGCTTGAGCCTGCTGATCAGCCATTATTTTCTGATTGAAAGTTTGTTGATCTGCTATTAATTTCTGATTGAAGGCTTGCTGATCTGCTATTAATTTCTGATTGAGGGCTTGCTGGTCGACCATCAATTTCTTCATCATCTCCTCAAGGCTAGCTTGTTCTTCATCCTGAGGTGGTCTGGATTGTTGTTGAGATGCTTGAGGCCGATATTAATTCTGATTGCCTTGATTTCCACCCCAGGAGAAATTTGGGTGATTCCTCCAGTTGGGGTTGTAAGTGTCCCCATACTGATTTGTTTGGCCTCGATTTGCATTACCCAGAAAATATACAGACTCTGGATTTGCTGGTCATAGATTGCTCATGTGACCCTCTCCACATACTTCACAAAATATTTGAACTTGTTGCACTGGCTGGGCTTGTTGCTTCTTAATGATCATGGTCATCTGATTGACTTGGTTGGTCAGCGTAGAGACCTGTGCTGACAATGCTGAGACAACATCTAATTCGAGAACCCCTGGTGATTTTTGTACCATATTCCTACCCATCTCTCCTTGCCAATCCGGATTGCTTTTGGAGAATTTGTACAATAATGCATAAATTTCATCAAAGCTTTTCTCCAATACTTGACCTCCAGCTGCAGCATCTACTACAATTTTTGTTTGGGGATGGAGCCCTTCTATGAAAGTGTGAACTAACACTTCATTCGTCTGATCGTGATGAGGACAGTCTCTGAGTAGCCCCTTGAACCTTTCCCAAGCTGAGTATAAAGATTCTCCTGCTTTCTGTTTGAAGGCAACTATCTCACTTCTGATCTTTGCAGTTTTGCCTGAAGGGAAGAACCTTACCAGAAATTTTCTTGCCAAATCATCATGATGTAATGGAATTAGCTGGTTCTGCCTTTAGCCATCGCTTAGCTTCGCCCAATAGAGAGAATGGAAAAAGTGTGAGCCTCACATAATCTGGATGACCCCGTTAATGATATAAGTGTCACTAATCTCCAAGAAGTTCAGAATATGTTGTTGTGGATCCTCGTGCGGAAGACCCATAAACTGCCCGTTTGCATGAAGTAACTGGATCATGCTCTGTTTCAGCTCAAAGTGCCCAGTGATCCTGGGCTTCACTATACTGGAGGTGACATTAGCAATACTGGGCATCGCCACCTCCTGAACAGCCATGGGTTGCTCCTCTGCCATGGCTACAGGAAATTGAACAAGTGCCTCAATATTATTCGTGTCCCTTGCTTCCCTCAACCTCCTGTGAAATGTTCTCTCAGGTTCAGGATCAAAGCCTTGAAGTCGGTCCTGGCTTCTGACCCTACGCATTCAATCAAAGTTCCTGAGATCTGAGCAACAATCAAGTAACGTTAGACTAGACGAAATAAACAATTAAAGTAGAAACTAGCAAGTAGTTAATATTCAAGTCCCCGGCAACGGTGCCAAAAACTTGTTGCTCCCAAACGCACACGCAAGTATACGTGGTCGACAAGTAATATAATGATAAGTTGAGTGTCGAACCCACAGAGACTTGTGTAAACTACTCACGGAATTACTAAAATTGTTATTCAGTCCAGCTAAAATCAAAGTCCAATAATATGATTATATATTCTATGATTCTAAATAATAACTAATTTATCAAGTAACGAGTTGATTGTTGTGTATTCAGTAGAGACAAGTATCCCAGGGTTGTGATCGATTCACCAATCGTATTGTACTCTAATTAACTCTCCCTTTCAAATAATTCACTCATGATTGATAATTAATCGATAAATGCTCTCATAGCCTTCTCCCGAAGTACTACTCACCTATTCTCAATAGATTAACGCCTATATTCCTATGAAATCAATCTATTAAGAACGCATTAAGATTACGATATTTAATTAAGCACGGTGACTAGGTATATTCCTATCCTAACCACAAATCCGCTCCCCCTAAGAGTTAAGATCATGCTCTCTTCAATTCTTCTCTAATCTAAACACGGCTTTCCCAAGCATAGCATAGATAGTAAATAGAACCTAACTGTTGGCCAGACAATTAAGCAATTAAACACAGAATTGAAGAAACAACCATATGTTGGTGGTTAAGTTAATATCAAACAACAATACTCATGGCTAAATCACAACCCCAGAACAATGGGTGTTTAGCCACTCATGATGTAAACAAACAATTGCATAATTGTTGAATCAATTGAAAATACTAGAAAAAGATGAAGAAAACTGAGAATTCTTCGCTTCCTCACGATCCCGTGTGTATCTTTCCTCCAAAGTGGCGTCTCCCCCCAAAGTGGTATTTTTAGGATGTATTTATATGACCTAGGGTTGACGAGGGGCGGAATTATTCAATCCAACTTCGGATGGGAGAGCTGGAATCCGCGTCTGCCTTCGTGTCTAGAGGCGGACTTTGAGGCGGATCCGCGTCTGCCTTCGCGTCTAGACGCGGACTTTGACGCGGATCCAGCTTTTGAGATTCTTCCATTTCGCGAAGCTCTCCGTGCCTTTGCTTCGCTTCGCTGTTTTGTGCCTTAAATTTTCTCCTTTTTCGCGTCCGACTTCGTGCCACGCACGAGAATAGACGAGCTCCCACTCCTTTAATTTCTTCTTTTTGTGTCGAATTGTCATCTTTTGATCATTTATCATCCAAAATCGTTCCTACACATAAGAAACACATAATGAGTATATTTCACTTCAAAAATCATGTAATCTCCCGCGCCACACACAAAAATTAATATACAAATATACTCAAAATATGCACTTTTCATCATTTATCATAAAACAACCGCAATCAAAAATCAAATTGAAAGTGAAATCCTCTTGAACTGGATTATTTTTGCAACAACCGCTTAGTCCTTTTTATAAGGCATAGTTGAGCGTGATCAGGTATCATACCTCTAAGAGTATCCAACAACTTATAAGTAGAATATTCGAAGATTAATTGTATGTCACTCACGTCAACTGAGTATTTATTGCCACCAAAACCCAAACACTAACTTCTTCTAGTTTAGACGGGCAAATGCACTACGCTACGTCCCAAGTAATCACTTTTGCAATTTTCATACTCGTCCCTCCAAATCATCAGCTATGATATTAGTTGTTAGGCTAAAAAAGCCCAAGATACTCTTAACATGATGTAACATTATCTGTTTTGGATCAAATTTGTACCACATTCTCAAAAAGGTCTCACACCATTACGAATAATCAACACTTTATTAATAGAATAATTTTTTTTTGCGAAAATCATACGCAGCCCCCTAAACTTGTTTGGATTTTCCTCTCAGACACCTTATCTAAGCCATATTTCAATTGAACACTTATACTATCCAAAATTTGTACCTATTAGATAATTTTTGACAACTAGCTGAAAAATAAAGAGAGTATAATACACTCATTGATGCGTGGCAAAGTGGCGAACTAACAGAGGACGTGTGGAATTTGGGTCCAAAATGATGATTAAGAAAAAAAAATATTTTGTGAACCACACCCCTCCAGCCACTGTCATCCCCTTACACCTTACTTTTTTTTTTTTAATATTTAGATCTGATTATTTTGTGGTTATAAATCTAAATGTTTCTAGTAGAAGAGAGGAAGGGAGAAGAAAGAGAGTGGTGCTGATGTCCATTTTTTTTGGCAAATAAGAAAGCAATATAACGGGTGCTGTCGGATTTAAAGAAAAAGAAGGGATGGTTGTGGTGATGGTTTCCAGAACTGAAAAAGATGAAGAAAATAATTATTGCAGTGGTGGTGGCGTTGGAGAACTATGGCGGCAGGATGGTGGTTGATGGTGGAGGAAGCGGTGGAAGAGAGAATGGAGAAGAAGAGATTTTTTTAAAAAGGGCTAAATATATGTCCTTCATGCGCTGATTTTAGGTGTATTACACACACCATGCCTTGTCAGCAAAAAGTGTTTAATAGGAACAATTTTGAGAAGTATAGATGTTCAATTGAAATATGGCACAGATAAGGTGTGAGACAGGACAATATAAACAAGTTTAAGTGGCTGCATATGATTTTGGCCAATTTTCATTCTATTTTCTATGTGAAATTTTGTTCACACCCCTAACAAAAATATGGAAGAAAAGTGATAAAAGCAAAGAGGTTGGAAAGCTAAAAAAGAGGATAAAAAGTACAGCTGGAGAGCACAACGGATGCATATACTGAGACAAAGACACATCTAATCTAATAACTAGTGAATTTCTAGGGAGTGAAAATATACTCATACTATTATTATGACTTTGAACTATTTTCTTGTATCTTTGCAAATTTTATATTATTATTTAGGAAATTATTGCTCTAATAGATTTGGAAGAAAAAGCTATTGTCCTTGTAGGATTAAAAAACCATTCTCCTATATTTCTCTTTACTTCTGGCTGTGGATTAAGCTTAGCTGAATCTTGTTCAATTCATGTGTAATTTTTTTTTATTTATTGCTTTGTATGTAATTGTGTGCTAATTAATCCATGATCTTTCGCCACAGTATTGCTTCACAATATTTTATTTACAAACCGAAAATCAAAAAATATTTTCTACTCTAACAATGAACAAGAGTCGTGTACAATGAACAAGATACATATATTACTAGTTTCTAAAAGATCGACTTCTTAAAATAACTAAGAGAAAAATATTGAAAAACAAAATAATACTCTTCAAGTAACGGCCAAGTACTCTTTATGTCATCTACACTTCCACCCCAGTTACTATCAGAATAGCTAATTAGTCCAAATCTCCATCAAATTTGTAAATTATCTCATAACACATTGTTCTTTGCAAGTAGCTTAACTTGTTTTTCAACTCCAAAATATTCTCAATAAGCATGAAAAAACAACAATAGCAATCAATAATAGCGTCACAACATATCAGGTTAAGTGTTTGGCTAGCTGCATAAGCAGTGGTGGATGCACCATAGAACTATTAGGTTCGACTGAGCCACCATTTCCAACGCAAAGTATTAATTTATGTGCATTTGTTGCAGTTATCTTAGCAATAGCCAAATAAAAAACACCGTCGTTTGTTTGAGATCAACATGGAACAATTAAGAGAAAGCAAGCATCTAATCAAGATGACAAAAAAAAGAAAGAATATGAATATAAAGTATGGTCCAACCTATTATATATGAGCTCTAAATATAAAGTATGGTCCAATCTTTTCGAGTTTTTTAGTCCGGTACTCGAGTTCATAGTGGTGAAGCCAGAAAATTCAATAAGCATGTTCAAGTTATATATGCGGACTCGAGACAATCAGTGTTGAAGCCAGAAAATTCAATAAGCGTGTTCAAATCCCTTTGCTAGTGAGTTGTGCCAGGGTGTTCAAAGTTTATTTTTTAATCAATAACAAAATTGCATGGGCTAATCAATTTTCGGATTGGTAATTAAAAAATAGCCAAAGTTTGTAAAGTTGTAATGACCCGACCAGTCGTTTTGAAAGTATGATCCCTGATCCCCAATCAATCAAGCATGATTTTGGCTTCTTTCGTCTTCTTTTGTAACTCTAGTTTCTGATACAATATATCCTAAGAGGAATCACACAAATGATCATATCAACATATAATGACGAAAATTTTCAAATTTAACCATATATATATATATTATAAAAGCACGAATAGTGAACGCTAAATATTGAACGGCAAAAATAACCCCGAAATATTAATCGACTTTTATGTCCTTCGAAACATAAACAATTTCTTCAATAAATAATTCCTTGATGGACAAAATTGTAATACTAAAAAATTTGCATGTACTTCTGATTCCGATCAACTTCCAATTGTTAAGATATATAGAAAAGGAAACAATGGTTGACCAAGGGCATATATGTCATTTCATAAAAAATTTCATGTTTGCATTTCTTAAATGCAAAAATACACATGGACCCCACATTCCTCTAGCCACAATAATTCTCCTTTAAATGCACTATGCATGTGTTGATTAGACTTTATGGTGTGCAAATGCTCATTTCCAATCTTTTTCTCATTTTGAAAAATTATTAATTTTGTTTTATTCAAATAGAAGTTTTCATAGAGAAAATAAAATTAATTTTTAAATAATACAACAACAAAAAGAAGTATCGATATTTACAAGATTTTTCTATTTACCCATACTATCTTAAAGCAATTTGAAAATAAAAATTAAATACTATCCATATTATTTGAAGACGATTTCATACTAAATATTCTTATATTTAAAAGTAGTTTTAAAAAATATTGTCAAACCTCAAAAGTTAATTAATTAAACACCAACAAAACATAAAATTGCAATGTTGGGCCCGTATACGGGCCTTTCCTCGTCTAGTGTTAAGATATAATGTGCTACCTATTCTTAACGTTCTAAACGAATTCCACATTGACAAGGACTTTAAGCTTTCTTACCACTATATGAATGGTTTCCTTGCCCAATGAATTCTTCCATAAATTTTTTAAGTTATCGCTTGAAGATTGTTTCCTCCTTAGACTTTCAAATTTGGTCATGATTTTCGCTAGATGAAGATTGGAAGAAGAAGAGAGAAAAGTTATTACATAATTGAACAAGTTAAAGCGAATTTCTCGCACCATTCTAATTATTTACGCCAATTGTGTGTGAATTTCTTTTCCTTTACTTCCATTCAAGTTTTCTAAAGATTTTATATTTACTTCTGATAATCTCTGCCTTTATGTGACGACCCAAAGGGGTCATCACCGGACTTCTTCCTATTTCCGTGCTTCCGAGGCCTTGAAAACCTCGCTTTTAGTTGCCTCAATTTGCGTGCGCTGTCCGGGCGCGAAGCCGGAAAGCTTTTATGTTGAAATATGTGAACTTTGTGAAAAATTTGAAGAATTTCGATATAAATATTGCTAAAGTTGACTTTGGTCAACATTTTTGGTAAACGGACCCGGACCCGTGATTTGGCGGTCCCGGAGGGTCCGTAGAAAAATATGAGACTCGGGCATATGCCCGGAGTCAAATTCCAAGGTCTAGAGCCCGAGAAATGAATTTTTCTGCGAAATTATTTTTCTGAAATTATTAAGGAAATTGGAAATGAAATTTGATTAAAAGACTGTGGTATCGGGCTCGTATTTTGGTTCCGACGCCCGGTACAAGTCTTAAATATGTGTTAAGCGCTTTCTGTAAAGTTTGGTCGAAATCGGACGTCGTTTGACGTGTTTCGGACCTAAATATCTAAAGTTGGAAGTTTTTGAAGTTATAATGAAAAATGATGAATTTGGGGCTTGATTCATTGATTTTGATGTTGTTTTGGCGATTTGATCGCTCGAGTAAGTTCGTAAGATGTTATTGAGTTAGTGTGTGTGATTGGTTAGGAGCGCCGAGGGCTCGGGAGTGCTTTCGGAGGTGTTTCGGGATGTTTTGACTTAGGAAAAACATAGCAGAAAATTCTGCAATTTTTGCTCAGTGATTTCCTCTTACGCGATCGCAATCTTCAGCCCGCGATCGCGTTCCTTTGGCTCTTTACTCTTTTGCGTTCACGTACTTGATCACGCGATCGCACTGCCTTAGCATTTCCTTCAATGCGTTCGCACCAGTAGGTTTGCGTTCGCATAGACCAAGCTTTGGACCCCCCCTAGTATTCCCCTACGCGATCGCATTACAACCCACGCGA
>NC_031997.1:50756487-50757194 GCF_001879085.1 Nicotiana attenuata
AATCAGAATCAGACTTTGTTAAATTCCAACCAGCAGGCAGGTCTGATTCAGGTTTCTTATCTAAAACATGTAAATCAGTCTGCCTCCCGCTTCCTTTAAGTTTAATTAAGACTATACCTAGTACGTGCAAGACATGCTAAACTATATGTTTCTCTTTGTTTCTTTAGGAGGCCTGTTTGAGCCTTTCATTGTTATGTGTTTCCCCATATCTGCTCTACGTGTTTTGATTGTCGCCTTAGAATTTTATCCTTTTTAAACCACAAAAGCCAAATCTACCTTCCCTTTAGGACTAGTAGTCCCAAATGCCTCCGGGGCTGATAGGTTTGGAACGGGTAGTAGCATGCAATAGGAAAACGAGACCATTCCGCGTTTAATACCTTAACGGGGTGGGAAAGGGTAGATATGGATATGATGACCACGCGATAACACCACGTGTATAAATGGTTACCGGGTGTTGTGTGGGGTGATCCATATTATTTATAAACTTAGGACCCCCTTCCTTTTACTTGGTTATTTTCAGAACTTTTACAACTGCTTTCTTCCCAAAACTTTCGCTTCTTTAACTTAATTGCTCGCAGAAATTATGTGCAAATCCCTTCCCATTTTCTTGTTATTTTCAGAATTTCAAAACTATTCTCTTCCCAAACTTCAACCTCTTTAACTTCTTTATTTAATTGCTTGCAACCATTACGTGAAAACTACCCTGC
>NC_031997.1:50758591-50765217 GCF_001879085.1 Nicotiana attenuata
GGAACCTGACTGTGAAACTCGTTAATAATGATGCTCGCAACACCATCGAACCATAAACCATCGGAGAAAGGTCGGAGACAAACCAGGCAGAGCTTCCGATGAGCATCTTGCATGGTGGAGGGTTCTGGAGTCTCGAAGATAGAGGGAATCAACAAGACAAGGTTTCACGGTGGCTGGTGGTCGAGAGAAGTGAGGCTTGAGGTGGCCGGAGAGGCGGTGGATTCATCGGAGACGAGAGAGAGAACCAGAAGGTTCTAGAGAGAAGGGAGAGCAAGAGTTAGTGTAGAGAGAGAGAGAGAGAGACCGTCTCTGAAATGAGGGGTTTGGGGGGGTTGTTGAATTTAATTTTGGAAATAAAACCTGGGCCGTTGATCTCACTTGATCAACGGCTCAGATTAGATTAAAGCTGGACCGGGTAATTAAATCGGGTATGGGTCGGGTGATTTAAGGACTGGGTCGGGGGTTTTGGGGTTGAAATTGGGGGTTCAATTGTGGTTAAAATTGGAATGTAAAGGGGTTATAATTGAAATGAACGAGGTTAAATGATAAACAGCCATTTCTTCCCTTTTTATTTTAATATAAATAGTTAAAATAGTTTTAAAAACCAATTAAAAGCGCTAAATTTATTAATAACATATAAATGTTAATTAAAAAAAATACTGGGAGCGATTTTGTAATTATAAAATACTATTAATAGAAAAATAGGCTATAATTGCAATTATAACAATTTAGCTTTAAAAATACCAAATAAATTATATAAAATATGCAAAAAATCACCTTAATTATATCTGGGTGTAAATATGAGAATAAGATAATTATTCACCAAAAATGATAGTCTGGAAATAATTATTGAATTTTGTACTATTAAAATAGACAACAAAGTGATTTTAAAAATCTTCAAAATAAGGAAAAATACCAAAACTCTTGGGTATGCTTATATATATGCACATACTATTTTGAGAATATTTTGAGTATATATAAAAATACATAGGGAAAAATTGGGTATCAACACTTTCATCACCCGAAGCGAATGAATTACATGCCCAACATGTTCACCCAACCGGAGAATGCTAGAGAATGGGTCGAACTCTTTGATAATCTAACTGAGGACCGAGTGCAATGGATGTTCGAGTGGTTCCCTACTGAAGAATTAATCGTTCGATCTAGGGATGCGCCATTTCTGATATTGATCGGTTTGAGGGGGACCTACCCTTATGTCCCTCTTCGAGTTATGAGACAGGCTGGTAGGAAGCAGGTTATACCAAGGGTCGAGAAGATGAGTCACTTACGGGCTGACTTCCAGAACGACGATAGTCCGCACAGGTGCAAGGATCAGCATATGTGGCACTGCAAAATTGTCTTGGGAAAAGACACCATCGAACCGGATCGCTACCATGCTGGTTGTACCCCACATTATTCAGGCTGGCTGGAGGACAATCACAACGTTTTGGGCCAACCTGGGTTTGTTCGAGGTCACAGAATCATCGATGAAAAGGCTGAAGCACAAGTAAAGTACAACCAACTACGCAAGAGGATGCGGGAATGTGAAAATGAGAACCGTGAAATACAAGAAACGAATCAAAAACTAATTGAAGAATGGAAGGATATGGCTGTCAGATCCAACAAACGACTGGTCTATTTAGAGCGAGGTATAGTGGAACTGGAAAAGAAGTTTCTAAAGAGGGTCGAAGACTGCCGAGTTGCTGAGGGGAATGAAGGAGGACATCTGGCCAGAGCTTACCTGCTGCTAGGATTGCGCGAGCTGGGAGAGCTGTTCAAGGGAGCTAACACTGCCGAGTCTGGGGAAGGTCCTTTTGGGACCAAATACATAGGAGCTTTTCCTTTTTGCTTTGAGAAATATAATAAGGCCTATGGTCACTAGTGACATTTTTATTTCCTGTTATTTAGTGTCGTTTTGGGATTCGTCTACCTTTTTATCAATAAATGAGGCATTTAGCATTCCAAGTTCTCCAAATTTACTTGTCGTTAGGCCTACCTCAGGCACAACGAGGTCCCCCAAAATTAGGACACGCTTTATATTTCCTGCACTACGTGTTTAAATATCGCAACATTTTTCCTTATGATCCTTACTAACTTGTCACCTTTTGTTTTACTTTTTGTTTATTCCCCTCCCCAAAGGTTAGTTCGTGAACTTTGGCAACATCGGCATATTTTAACAGATCCAGGGGCCCTCCACCTACTCCTCCTCCCAGTCCCGTCAGGCACAAAAGCAAAAGAAAAATGGAAGATTCAAACAACTCAGCTGAACGGGTAGAGGTCACTCGTGGTGCTATGGTCCCCAAGGAAAATGCCTCTCAGATAGAACAAAAACTACTGAAATTCCAAGAAGAGCTTGATCAAGTCCGGAATTTGGCAAGTCTATCATTTTCCCTGACCGCTCTAGAAGTTACCTTCCCAAATACTCAGAATCCCATACCTCCACAAAACATCCCGAAGCAGCCCGCTCCTCACCACCACTGCAATACTTGCCACACTCCCAACAACACTCCACTGCTCATCCCGGAACCGTTGAACTCCACAAATGACCACTGCCACACCTAACACAACACCCCCATCTACGTGGAGACCGTGCCACACTCCACCCAGCCTATCTCAAGCACACCCGAGTTCGATGATAAGGACTTGCTCATCAGAAATCTGGCCGAAGAGCTTAAGAAGTTGACCACCAGAATTCAAGGCATTGAAGGTAGTAAGGGAATTGAGGGGCTAAACTATGAAGACTTATGCATACAACCCGATGTCGAACTGCCCGAGGGGTACAAACCTCCCAAGTTCGAAATGTTTGATGGTACAGGGGATCCCAAGGTTCACTTGAGGACATATTGCTACAAGTTGGTCGGAGTAGGAAAAGATGAGAAGATCCACATGAAGCTTTTCATGAGGAGCCTGAAAGGAGATGCTCTGTCCTGGTACATTAGCCAAGACCCAAAGAAGTGGTCAAACTGGGTAAGTATGGCGTCTGACTTCATGGACAGATTCAGGTTCAATATGGAAAATGCACCGGATGTGTTTTACATTCAGAATCTAAAGAAGAAACCCACAGAAACATTCCGCAAGTACGCCACTCGTTGGAGATCAGAGGCTGCTAAAGTTCGACCTGCTTTAGGGGAAGAACAAATGAACAAGTTTTTCGTCCGGGATCAGGATCCGCAATACTATGAAAGACTGATGTTGATCGAAAACCATAAATTTTCTGACATTATCAAGCTAGGAAAAAGGATCGAGGAAGGTATCAAGAGTGGTATGGTTACAAACTTTGAAGCTTTGCAAGCTACCAACAAGGCTCTACAGTCTGGTGGTACGTCCAAGAAAAGGGACGTAGGTGCCGTAATGGTTGCACAGAGAACCAAATCACCTGTCAAATACCAAACTTACCCAATACCTCCACTTACATATCAGCCCACTCCAAATTTCCAAACACCCGCACCCTCCTACCAAACACCACCGCCTACCTATCAATCGCCACCTCCTACATACCAACCTCCTTCACCCAGATATTCCCAACCCGCAAAAGTCTACCAAGCTTACAACACTCAACCATCCCACCATCAATCACCTCCCACTCGCCAAAACTTTCCTAGACCTCGACCAAATTTCGACCGCAGACCTCCCAAACAGTATACTGCCATTGCTGAACCAATTGACCAGCTGTATGTAAGGCTCAAAGCTGCTGGTTACGTCACCCCTATCCCTGCTATAACCCCTGAAAACCCTTCTCAATGGGTCAACCCAAATAAAACCTGTGCATACCATTCTGGCATGAAGGGGCATATCATTGATGAATGCCGCTCTCTGAAGGATAAGATCCAGACTTGGATTGACAACAAGATCATCGTGGCAAAGGAGCCAGCCCCGAATGTCCGCGATAACCCTCTACCAGACCATAAGGGTGGAGGTGTCCATATGATTGAAATAGAGGATGATTGGGATCCCAAAGGGTCAATCGGTTTGATCACCGAAGGCGACGATCCAAAGAAACCAACAGTCACCCTTAATCCGACTGTAGTCCAGATTCAGCCTTCTGAAGATGCCGAGGTGAACATGTCCATACCACTTGAGTTTGAAATACCGGCCTCTGCAAAGATGCCAACACCAATTGAGGTCGAGTTTGGGTCCCCAAAGGCGCTTGAGCCATTTGAAGTTGTTGTATTACCTTCCAAAGCAAGGGTGCCCATTCCAATGGCAATGACAGTCGTAACGCCATTCCACACAAAAGCCATACCATGGGACTACACAGCCGAGGCAAGAAGGAAAGGGGAAAGCCAAGTTCGGGGAAACGGTTGCGGCACAAGGTATGATAAAAACCGGCAGGGTTTATACTCCGGAACACTGCTGAGTCGAGTAAGCAGACCTCTGGTCGACAAGCCATCACTGAAACCGGGACCGATGATCTCTGGAGAAAGATACAAGCGAAGGAATACTTAGTCATTGATCAGTTGAAAATAAACACCGGCGCAGATTTCTATCCTTGCTTTGTACTGAATTCCGATGCACACAAGAATGCCTTGTTAAGAGTGCTGAGTGAGGCATATGTACCAAGCAATATCACTGGAGGAGAAATGGAAAACATGGTGGGTCAGGTATTGGAAAGTTACAAAATCACTTTTCATGAAGATGAGCTACCACCAGAAGGGTTGAGTCACAACAAGGCATTGCACACCACCGTGCAGTGCGAAGATTATTTTATCACCAGAATCCTGATTGATGGAGGGTCCAGCCTCAACATTTGTTCATTGGTAACTCTCACAACGTTGGGAAAGAGCCTGCATGAGATCAAGGATGGAGTCATCAACGTCAAATCTTTCGACGGTTCCCAAAGGTCCACTATTGGGGAAATTAGCTTATGTCTGCAAATGGGGCCTACTTGGTTTGATGTTGATTTTCAAGTGATAGACGTGCCTGCATCTTACAACTTGCTTCTGGGGCGGCCTTGGATTCATGCCGCTGGGGTCGTAGCATCAACCCTACATCAAGCAGTGAAGTTTGAATGGAATCACCAAGAGGTGATTATTCGCGGCGACGGTAGCAATCCCATACACAGTCGCCAGACCATCCCAGCGATCGGAGGAAGAAGGAAGATAGGTGGGGAGACATATCATCACATCGAGCGAGTCAACGTCGTTGATAAGGACAAGTGGTGGGACAACAAAATTAAAAGCATATTGAACTGGAGCAGGTATGAACCTGGCAAGGGACTTGGCAAGAATCTCCAAGGAATCGCTAAGCCCATCAAGCTCAAGAAACACGGCACCACCTTCGGATTGGGATATGAGTATACCTGGAAGGAATTCAATGAATGGTTGCCACCCTGGCGCGGTCCTTAATATCCGTTGGAACAACCAATACCTCGCTTAGAGCAGACTTTCCAGCCAGTCGATGTTATATATGGGTCAGAAGAAGAGGAAGCACTTGCCGCAATGAGGAACTTGTTCCTAGAAGATGATGACATGGATTGCTGTATTATTTTTGAGGAGGAGGGGGAGGAAGGACCTTCCATACAGGCTGTAAGCGGAGGAGCATGCCTCAACAAATGGACCGTCAGAACCACCAGAGCCCGGCGTGCCTCGGGGTAGCAAGGCTGAACAAGCACCATGCACTATTTTATTTTTTACTAGTTTACTTTCCTTTCGCATTTTTGTTTTGGCAAGAAAGAGCTCCGATGTTTAAAACATTTATGGAATTTATCAAAAGCAATTCGGTTTTCTTATAAATCTTACTCCTATTATTTTCTCTCATTACTTTACTTATACAGCATTACTATTACTTATCTTGATGAACCGATGACTATGACTTGAAATGAGACAATGCAACAAACGGACATAGATTCAGAGGAAGATGATATACCGGAAGAAATTGTTAAAGAAGTTGAGAATTTTGAGAATAGACCTAAGTCCAACCTGGACGAGACCGAAATCATCAACCTGGGAGATGCAGGAAACATCAAAGAAACACGAATCAGCGTTCATTTGTCACCATCAGAGAAGGAAGAATATACAGAGTTTTTAAGAGAGCATGAGGACATATTTGTCTGGCCGTACGACGACATGACTGGTCTGAGCATATCCATTGTGGCTCACAAATTGCCGACTGATCCGGCTTGTCCGCCAGTAAAGCAGAAGCTCAGAAAATTCAAGCCAGATATGAGTTTGAAAATCAAGGAAGAGGTCACTAAACAGGTCAAAGCTAAGGTTCTCAGGGTGGTAGAGTATCCAACATAGTTAGCCAACATTGTGCCAGTACCAAAGAAGGATGGGAAGGTCAGAGTCTGTGTCGACTACCGGGATCTCAACCAAGCCAGTCCAAAAGACGACTTCCCCTTTCCGAATATACACATCTTTATTGACAACTGCGCCAAGCATGAGCTGCAGTCATTTGTCGATTGTTTTGCTGGGTACCATCAGATATGGATGGATGCAGATGATGCTTTGAGAAAACAGCTTTCATTACGCCATGGGGGATGTATTGCTACAAGATGATGCCGTTTGGATTAAAGAATGCAGGGGCCACCTACATGAGGGCCATGACCACCATTTTCCACGACATGATACACAAGAAGATCGAAGTGTATGTAGACGACGTCATCATTAAGTCCAAGAAAGTCGCTG
>NC_031997.1:50771056-50776553 GCF_001879085.1 Nicotiana attenuata
TGCCCCCCTCCTATGAGCCCTGCTCTGGGGACCTTGAGTTCCCTCTGAACTTGGACATTTGAGGCTGACCCTTCCACACTGCACTATAATTCAATTCTGTAATGAATTTCGGGTGTCAATGATCACGCCCAACTCTAGTCCTAAAAAGGATAAGCGGTCGCTGCAAATATAATCCGGTCTAAAAGTCCGGAGTCGAATCCCACAGAGAACTAAGGTTTCACTGTAATTGTTCAATATCGCAAAGAAGACAAGTTTGAACAATTCCTAAATTATAATATTAAGATTTTTATATCTAACTAATTAACCAACAAATACTATAAAACGGTAAAATTATCAACTAACGAGACAAAGGTTTGGAGACTAAATTAAGGAGGTCTAGAGTTATGATTTCCCCAATTGTTGATTTCATTAGTTGTATGTTTCTTATAGCTTTGAATTAGTTGCCTGTATCAATCATGAACTCTCCAGCTATCATAAATCTCTCTCAAGCAATTATGATAATTTACTAGACGCACTCTCTCAAGCTACGCTATCTAGATTCACATTACAGTTCACTTATATCGCACCCGAGGTATCGTTATCTCTAATCCAACCTCTAAACCCTCGGTTATGACTCTCGCCTATACTACGGGAGTGATGTTGTTCAAACAACTACCTAAATATGCACTCTCTCTCAAGCAGATACATAATAAATAGGAACGGCTAATTGAGGATCATTTCAATTAACCAAAATCAAAACGTAGTTGAACAAATAGAGATTAACAACTAACTCAAAACTATATTAATATAACAACCAATTCATCCCCAAAAGGTTCCATTAAAACCCTAGAAAACGAATTAGCTATTCATAAAAGTATGTGAAAACACAATACTCCAATTCATAACCAACAATAAAATAGGAAGAAGAAGGGGAAAAACTCGTAGTTGAATCTTCCTCCTTGCTCCTAGCGTGTTCTTGCCTCCAAGGGTGTTGTCTAACCCTAAAGTAGTGCCTCTTCCTTCAAAGTGGTGTTTTAGGATGTATTTATATGACCTAGGGTTGATGAGGCGCGGAATTCTTCAATCCAACTTCGGATGGGAGAGCTGGAATCCGCGCCTGCCTTCGCGTCTAGACGCGGACTTTGACGCGGACCGCGTTTGCCTTCGCGTCTAGACGCGGACTTTGACGCGGATCCAGCTTTTGAGATTCTTCCATTTCGCGAAGCGCTCCGTGCCTTTGCTTCACTTCACTGTTTTGTGCCTTAACTTTTCTCCTTTTTCGCGTCCGACTTCGTGCCACGCACGAGAATAGACGAGCTCACACTCCTTTAATTTCTTCTTTTTGTGTCGAATTGTCATCGTTTGATCATTTATCATCCAAACTCGTTGCTACACATAAGAAACACATAATGAGTATATTTCACTTCGAAAATCATGTAATCTCCCGCGACACACACAAGAATTAATATGCAAATATACTCAAAAATATGCACTTTTCTTCATTTATCAACACCCCACACTTAAACTCTTGCTTGTCCTCGAGCAATCAAACTACACTTTTTTTATAGACACGACCTTTTTAAAAATTTCTCCTAACTCATCACACCAAGAGTATTTACAATAGACTAAGCACAAAAGCGCAACATCTTCACCTCAAGATTTGACTCACAAGTACCACGCGTTATTCACAACTCACCCACTTACTCTAACATAGAGGTCACTGACATTACCTTTCCTTCATGAATCAAGTGCCCTCACACAACAAAAGAGAGTAGTTCCACACAATAAAATTTAAGAACACTTAGGAACTCAAGATAGAAAGAATTCGCTCACTCTCAGAAATAACATTCATATGCCACAAAAGATGCACCATAAGCTTGCCCATAGTGTACTGCTCCACTAATCGAGTTCATTCATCTATGATCAATTAGGACTTATTTGGTTGTAATGTAGGCTATGAGACGGGTAGGATACATTTAGATATAAGAGTGACTACACCTCCCTAAGCACTTTAACATTCAAACCCCATACTTATGTCAAACCAAAACTCCACCTTCACATCAGTGTATATTACCCATTCTTCTTTAAGCACACTTACATCAAAAGCCACCACTTATCAAGGAATTTTTTTTTTTCACAACAATCGAACTTTTTTTTTTTTAATTCAAGTGGCTCTTACTTTTTTTAAAACAGTGCACCTTTCTCCTTGTTTCATTAGTTCCACTCGAAAGCCAAACCAACCACCCCACACTTTAACTTTTACATAGTTCATAATAATTCAAGTGCTCATGAGAGGTTAAAAGGTTCAAATAGATGATTAATTCAAACAAATGGGTAAGGCTTGTAATGTGGTTGCCAAAGAAACAAGATTACAGGCTTAAAGGGGTTAACTACGATACATAGCAATTAGGTGGGTAAAATATACATATCTGGCTCAACAAAGAAAAGCCTATATCACTTCCAAGACTGAACAAAACTACTATTTCGCTTTGCAAACACACAGGGCAAGTTCTAGGCATCAAATGCAATGCACAGAATATAACAAATCCTAACACACACATGGCACATAACTCACTCAGGATTGGTTTCATCAAGACACTCTAGTCAAAGCAGTTAAGCAAATTTAAGATAATACAATTTAAGGTACTTCTACAAGAGTCAAAACCTGAGCATAAGCGTCACAACCAAAGTACTCACTATTCTCAAGGCATAACCAAGTCAAGAGATATTGCTTCAATTCAAAGCACAACACAATGGCTCTTACTCCCAAAAAAAACTAACTACACCCGGTTCAAACAAAACCCTTGGAAAAGAACCGCGACACAAAGAAAAACCAAGGAGGAATTATTACACTACCTACAAAGAAAATCTTTTTATCCTTTTTCTTTAGACTTAAGTCCCTCAAGAAAATTGTCTAATAGATCCATCGTCGGGAAAAGTCCAATCTTTTCTATTTTAAAAAAAAATTATTCAATTAAACTAACACAACTAAAATAGCATAGAAAATCACCTAGATAATCTCCTCACCCCACACTTCAAATTGTGCATTGTCCCCAATGCACACCATAACTAATAAAAGGGTAAAAGAGACTCCCTGGTAGGCCAAAGGTCGAAGCACTAACAACTCATGGGGTACTCAGACTTCTCCCAAGCTTGGTCCTTCGTGCGGGTACCTCACACTTAGTTCCAACCATTTGGTTCGTTATTGCATCCTTCCAATACCTTTGCTTTCCATGCTCCTAAAAAATAAAAAATTGACACTACAAAAATAATACAATTAAAAAAATAAAAAAAATAAAAGAAAGCAATAAAGCTGGGTTGCCTCCTAACAAGCGCTTGATTTATCGTCGCGGCACGACGCGAATCACTTTTTGCCTCCACCTCGAGCTTATGAATTGAACCTCAAGTTTTGCTTCAAGCTTATGATTATGCTCTTGGGGCGGTACAAATTCTTGCGAGCCAAAAATTAGATAAAATCTTATGCACTTTTTGGCTCTCGACCGAGGAGTGTCACCTTGCCTAGACGGCCTTGAGAAATCCAAAATATAAGGCTCATCTACCTCTTCCTTGGACTCCTTTTTATGCTCATAAGGGTGAATTTCCATTTCACCGTCTGAACATAATGTAGAGAAGTGTTTGGAATAAGGTCCAACGCGCTCAAATACATGAACTTCAAGATTTTTAACCTCCTCAACACCAATCACACTAGAGTTAACTAAATTTTTATCTTCAACGTCCTTGGTTGACTCTAGTATTACTTCTTCAACATCGACATCCTCAAATTCTAGTTGGTTAGGCTGTTGGTTTTCTACTCTGACCTCCTCCATTTGCACCTCAATTTCAGCATATAATTCATGCTCTTCTTGGCTACTATCCACAATATTGGCTTGTTGAGCATTAAATACCTCAACTAGTTGACTCACTTGTGCCTCCAGGTTGCGAATAGCAGCATCTTGCCTTTGTATGTGCAGTTGTTTCTCATCATTTTGTTCCACAAGGCACCTTAGCATATCCTTGATCTCTTTCAAGTCATCATCCCTGGGTTCTTTGTTCCTATTAACTTCACAATAAAAAGAAGAACCATCAAAGTAAGGGGTTGAGGAAAGATAAGAAATATAAGCACAACCATGAAAGTGACCATTTAGTCCACCACACATATCACATACATTCCACACATAAGATTGAGTTGGTGCACATTCGGGAATATTTTGATAATTTTGCCATGGGTGGTTTTCTTCACAATATGCATAAGGAGGATTAAAAGCAGAATTACCAACATCAAAATTTTCATAATTCCAGGATGCCATGTTTCTCAATTAACAAGTAAAACAAAAATAAAAAAATCAAATACAACAAAACAAAAATAAAAGTTCAAACTTGTAACCTAGCAATATGTACACCTACAGCTACACCGTTAGTTCCCCGGCAACGGCGCCAAAATTTGATCACGCCCAACTCTAGTCCTAAAAAGGATAAGCGGTCGCTGCAAATATAATCCGGTCTAAAAGTCCGGAGTCGAATCCCACAGAGAACTAAGGTTTCGCTGTAATTGTTCAATACCGCAAAGAAGACAAGTTTGAACAATTTCTAAATTATAAAATTAAGATTTTTATATCTAACTAATTAACCAACAAATACTATAAAACGGTAAAATTATCAACTAACGAGACAAAGGTTTGGAGACTAAATTAAGGAGGTCTAGAGTTATGATTTCCCCAATTGTTGATTTCATTAGTTGTATGTTTCTTATAGCTTTGACTTAGTTGCCTCTATCAATCATGAACTCTCCAGCTATCATAAATCTCTCTCAAGCAATTATGATAATTTACTAGACGCACTCTCTCAAGCTACGCTAGCTAGATTCACATTACAGTTCACTTAGATCGCACCCGAGGTATCGTTATCTCTAATCCAACCTCTAAACCCTCGGTTATGACTCTCGCCTATACTCTGGGAGTGATGTTGTTCAAACAACTACCTAAATATGCACTCTCTCTCAAGCAGATACATAATAAATAGGAACGGCTAATTGAGGATCCTTTCAATTAACCACAATCAAAACGTAGTTGAACAAATAGAGATAAACAACCAATTCAAAACTATATTAATATAACAACCAATTCATCCCCAAAAGGTTCCATCAAAACCCTAGAAAACGAATTAGCTATTCATAATAGTATGTAAAACTACAATACTAAAAATCATAACCAACAATAAAAAAATAGGAAGAAGAAGGAAAAACTCGTTGAAGAATTCCGCGCCTTGCTCCTATTGTGTTCTTGACTCCTTAGGTCGAATCTCCGGTCTCCTTAGCCTCCTTAGGTCTAAAATTATGTCAAAAGTATGTCCAAAAAAATATGTCTCTTCCTTCTTGGCCGGCTTCCTTCGTTTAATATAGGGTTTAGGCTTAAAATCCCGTGTTTTGCACTTTGGTCCCTGAAGTTTACGCGTCCTGCCACGGTCCTACCGCGGTTACGCCAGGACCGCGGCCAGAGTGGCCTTCAGAATCTGCAGCAGT
>NC_031997.1:50780201-50837012 GCF_001879085.1 Nicotiana attenuata
TTAAAGAGATTTTTTATTTTATGTAATTTTAGGTTTTTATTTTAAAATAATTTAAAAATTCCAACTTGAAACTACTCTCCAATTTAAATGGACATTTTTTTAATATTTATTTTTTAAAATAATATATTTTATTTTATTATTTTATAGATATTTAATTTCAAAAATAATAATCAATAACTAAGTTTTAACTACTTATGTGATGTGGCTTTTTTAGGCTGCCACTTGGCTTAAGGAGATGACTTTTTTTCTCTCCTTTTAATAATATATAGATTTGCTATGGTTGTAGCTTTAAACTTCATAACCTTGCGCTGCACTGTGTTGTCTATTGGCATCCCGGCCTGCCTTTCTAATTAGTTGGATTTGGTGCCGAGGCTAAATTTATGATCCAAAATTTTGATTTAGGTTTAAACAAGTAGATTTTTTTTGATATAATAGGGTTCATCTTAGCCAATATTAATATCCGAAAGTCCGTTCAACTGATTTCGCAACAATGAATATGTAACAATGATAATCTTTAATGACCCAAAACAGAGAAGTCAACATTAAATAGTAATAAATGAAATATAACGGCATTTAAGTGGATAAATGCAAGTAGGATAACCGGAAAAGGATTGAATCCGGTGAAATTCCTCCTGACAATGATAAGTAATTGAAGAACCTTTGAATATTAGTATTCCTCCTGCATTGTGAGAGCAAGGTTAAAGTGAGTTATGAGGAAAAGGTATATTTTATATGTATATAAAGAAAGAATATTCAGAGAATGTGAAAGTGTTGTTCTTTTACAATGAGCGTCCCATCCCCCTATAAACACATATCTTTATATTTTACAAGGGAACATGGACCACAAATCCCTAATTGTTACTAGTTGTTACTGTTCCTTTAAGGAGAGTGCTCGTCCTCGACCAAGACATCTGCTGACTCCTCGACCTCGCCTTCGTACTTTGTTGAAATTACATCGGTGATGCGTGGCAGCCTTCAAAGGCTCTCCTAATGTTGACTTAGCCCATA
Organism: Nicotiana attenuata; assembly: GCF_001879085.1. Taxonomy (NCBI): domain Eukaryota; kingdom Viridiplantae; phylum Streptophyta; class Magnoliopsida; order Solanales; family Solanaceae; genus Nicotiana; species Nicotiana attenuata. The sequence goes on from NC_031997.1 coordinate 50,781,210, forward strand.
CGTAACTAGGATAATTTTTGTCCCATACAGTTAGTCCCTCTGCTTGTTGAGGTCGTCTTCGTGGGGCGAGTTCAATGAGCGGATAATATCGTTCATGGACGTTTTTGCAGTCGAGTTCGCTCAACAGATGACATTGGTTGTCTTTGTTGTGACGAGCAGGCGACATGGATCTTCGTGGGCCACATATTTTAAATCCTTGAATCTTTAGGGTGATTTGTTGGAACCATTTGGTCCAACGAAAGAAGTGATGTCATGATGTCATGCGTCATACTGACGCTAGACGCATTGCGACGATTCTCGAGTGATCTCTTATTGGCTCTTCCGTTTCGATTCAGATTCCAATTATGGCGAACCATTTTGATTTTGGTGCTTTAAACTATATTAATAAGGACGGCCTTGTCGAAATTCAAATTTTTACGCTCTCTTCACTTCTCTTTTGGAATTTCCTTTCCTTTTTCATAAGGTTTCGCCGTATTTCTGATTTCCTTCTCTGTCTTCTTCCTAATCTGCATAGCTATGTCAAACCTTTCGTCTGATACCAGTATAGAGGATCATTCCGTTCCTTTGGCCGTCGTATTCCCCGTTCAAGTGGAAGATGTTGTCGCCCCAGTTGAGGATGAAACTCTCCCCTCCGTGAAGGAGATTATACCTCGATACCCTAACGCTAAACCTGATTTCCAAAAATCACCGGAAGTGGTGACCGAAAAAGTTCCAATCCACGATAACGACCGAGCGCTTAGCTAAGCTTAAGATTAAGTTTGGCTTTCCCGACCACGTGGAGTTGGTTCGTTCTGTATGTTATACATAAAAATTTATACAAATTTTAAATACCTTTTTAGTTACCAAATGTAAATAGTTTCTGGCGTGTGCTAAAAGTGAAAATCCTGATTTATTAGCTTTGGGCTCTCGCCAACATTTTTCGGGTGATTTGACAGATATATCAGTTTTGCGCAGGTATTTTAATGTTGTCCCCCATTTTGACAAACATGCAAAATTTATCCTTTTTTGTTTAATAAAATAAATATGAATGAGAATATGAATATTATTAATCATATTGACTATTGTAGGGGGAGGTAAAAGGATATATTCTCAAGACTCCGGGTGCTACTTTCTATTATATTTTGGATTTTTATGTCACTTTTATGGAGTTTTAAGAGGCCTTGAATAAGATTTCGAAGATATTATTGGGTATGTGTCCAGGCAAAATTTACGATTGATGGCACTTCCATTATCAATTTTCCATTGGAGTCATCACCTTGACTTTTCGACGTGACTATTTTGTTGGATAACTTACAAACTCAAACGGATTGTTACGAGTTTGTGCTGGTTCAATTATTCTCAAGTTCAACCGGGTTGATATAACTTAATTTGTGCGATACTCCACAACCATCTTGTTAGATAACTCACAAATTCTACATGATTGATGGACTTTATGGTTGATCAATTGTTCACCAAACTCTCTACAAGATTGGTATGACTTTATGTTAGCTGCATTAGCTCTCTCAATTAGATTGTTTGCAAATTCTATCTGACTGACAATATCTATTTGTGTAGTTCAACAAAATATTCTTCGAATTTACAATTTTAATTTCGAACAAACCACCCAAGTATGCTCCAAATGATCTTAAATTTGAAATGAAGCCTCCAACCTCCAACATAAAAAAGGAAAATTTTCGTATATATACCATATATGAAACTATATTACCAAATAGGTTCATAGTTTGCATATTACCATTCATGCTAATAGTATTTCTACATAATATATATGCATTAAATAAGGAATCACTGTAGCTTTATGATTCCTTATTTATGCGCGGTAAAAAAAGGAATTAAATATTCTTTCAAATCTTCCACAACGCAAATCACACACATTAATCTTCTTCGAAAGTTTCGTTTCAAATTTAGCATCTTGCTTTTTCGATACACTGTGTTTCAAACCTTTTTCTGATTTCACAAATCAAAAACGACTAAATCTTCTACAATTCTTCTACATCAAACGCAATTATGTCCAAATTTGAGTAATACAAATGTCACGACCCAATTTCCCCTCAGTTGGGTTTCGTGATGGCACCTAGTCTTAAGGACTAGGTAAGCCTAATAATTGCGGAACAACCATGAATAAAAAAACATCTAAAATTCTTCTCAAATAGAATTCTTATACAATGAACATCTTCCCAAAACCTGGTAGTACAAGTCACAAGCTCTATAGAGTTTTTTTTCCGCTACCATTTCTAAATACAATCGTAAGGAAATAAGTACAATAGTGAGAATATAAAATAAGAAGGTGACTCCGAAACCTGCGAATGCAGCAACATGGCTACTTGAGTCTCCTCGGCAAGAATCCGCACACCTACTAGCGAACAATACCTGGATCTGCACAAAAGAGTGCAGAGTGTAGTATCAGCACAACCGACCCCATGTGCTGGTAAGTGCCTAGCCTAACCTCGGCGAAGTAGTGACGAGGCTAGAATCAGACTACCAAATAAACCTGTGCAATATCGCGTACAAAATAATAGGAAGCAGATAATAATGGTGGCAACAATGATCAACCAGTGATTTAAATAGCAGGCAACAAGAACATCATAAATGATATAGGTCTCAGCCCACTTTCATATTTTCACGGCACCTCGTGCCCATATTTATATCACAATCGCACGGATAACTCACGTCTCATTAAGTAAAACCATAATATTTTCCCCGGTACCTTGTGCCCACATATTTCTGTCTCACATTGCACAATAATATTCTCATATTACTCAGTTCATAGGTTCCATATCCAATACAATTAAGGATATATTCAAGGAGTCTTATTCACTTAACATAAAGTAGAGTACAACTTCCAACTCAATTAGGATATCAACAAGAAAAGATGAAGTTATTTTTTAGAAATCATTTGATAAAGAAAATACCCTTTTCGATTAGAGTACAAAATCGAATGAATAATTACCTTTAATACGAGAAATTAATAAATCAAAACATAGTAGTACAACCTCAAACGGTTTAAGGAAAATTTAGTTGAGGAATCCATTGAGTTAAAAATGTAAAAATCGTTGAAATTTGAAGTATTGAAAGCTATATATAAATGCGGCGAGATATTGAAAATAATACGGGTTCCAACACAAAGGATCACAACAGTAAGAAAAATTCTGAACCGTTAAAACACTGAATTGATAACAACAATTAAACACAGCAAACAGAAAGTGCACGACATCACCCTTCGTGCTTTAACACTCTTTCTCACAAAATCATACACGGCATCACCCTTCGTGCTTTAACACTCTTCCTTACCCAAAAAACAGTCACAAGAAATAAGGACAAGGAAATAAATGAAATCACAATAAAATTCCGGCAAGGGAACAATAGTACAACAATCAAATCCCGGCAAGGGAAACAACATCAAAACAATAACATCCCTGTAAGGGAGACAATATCATAATTCTCTCTCTCTCTCCTTTCTTCTTTCATGTTTACTTCACAACTCAATTCACAACTCGAGCCAATGCTCTACAATGTTCAACAATTCAATTTTGAACTTGAGCAAATGCTCTATAATGTTCAATAATTCAATTCTCAACTTGAGCCAATGCTCTACAATGTTCAACAATTCAATTTTCAACTTGAGCCAACGCTCTACAATGTTCAACAATTCAATTCTCAACTTGAGCCAACGCTCTACCATGTTCAACAATTAAATTCTCAACTTGGCCAACGCTCTACCATGTTCAATTAACAATAATACTTCAACAAGTCATATTCCTCAATAGAAATTATCATATAGAGCATATACAATACGAAACAGAGTCACATTAATCAAAGTATAAGACTCACGGGCATGCTTGACACCAACGTATAGATACTCGTCACCATGCCTATACGTTGTACTCAACAAATAACACATAACAAATAGGACACAACTCCTAATCCCTCAAGCTAAGGTTAGACCAAACACTTACCTCGTTTTGCTACCAATTCAAAATTCCGACACGCCTTTGCCTCGCAAATTCGTCCAAAGCTTCAAACCTAGTCATAATTCGATACAGTCAACGAAAATTATAAAATCAATTTCATAGGAAACTACTACATTTTTCAATAAAAATCCGAAATTAAGTAAAAATTCGCTCGTGGGGCCCACATCTCGGAACCCGACAAAAATCACGGAATATGAAACCTCATCCAACCACGAGTCCAACCATACCAATTATACCAAAATCCGACATCAACTCGACCCTCAAATATTCAAATTAAACCAAGAGGGTTTCCAAGATTTTCCAACTAAAATCACCAATTAAATGATAAAAACAACGATGGATTCGAGTAATCAAACCAAAATTGAGTTAAGAACACTTACCCGATGTTTTTCTTGAAAATCTCTTGAAAAATCGCCTCACCCGAGCTCCCTTGGTCCAAAAATGGAAGAGTGAGACGAGTTTGGACTTTATTGTACTGCCCAGGGATTTGTTCTTCGCGTTCGCGGTCCTCCTCTCGCGTTCGCGAAGAACAAAATTTCCAAAACTCATTTTCCAAACTCTTCTCGGACAGCCTCTAGTATAATGGCCATAATTTTTGCTGCAGATGTCCAAATAACTATTATAATATGTTTCTGAAAACTAGATTCAAAGAACTACAACTTTTGTTTTTGAATCATCTCAAAATTCATTGTAGATTGAGAGATATGAGCCTCCGAAGTAAGACCTGCGCAACAGAATTTCTTCTTCTTCGCGAACGCGAGGCTCTCTTCGCGAACGCGAAGAACAAAATCCCAAAAGCCAAAACCTTCTTCGCGAACGCGAGAGGACCCTCGCGGAAGCGAAGAACAACATCAGATACTAGCTTCAGCTATTGCAGAACAGCCCGAAATGATCCGAAACTAACCCGAAACACACCCGATGCCCCCGGGACTTCAACCAAACATGCCAAACAATCCTAAAACATCATTCAAACTTGTTCCAATCTTCAGAACTCTAAAAACAACATCAAAATACAAATTTTACATCGGATTCAAGCCTAAGAATTCCAAAAACTCTCAAATTACGCTTTCGATCAAAAAGTCTATCAAACCTCGTCCGAATGACCTGAAATTTTGCACACAAGTCACATTCAACACTACAAAGCTACTCCAACTTTCGGAATTCCATTCCGGCCCTCGGATCAAAATCTCACTATCGAACTAGAAACTTCAAATTTCTAATTTTCTCAAAAACGATCCGATTCAGGTCGTTTCAAGTCCGTTTCTTACCAAACTTAGAGACTTATCTTAAATCACATATAAGACCTGTACCGGGCGCCGGAACCAAAATACGGGCCCGATACCGTCTAGTTCTAATCACAATTCATTTTTAAATCTCATAGAAATTTCCAAAAAGCAATTTTCTTCAAAAATTTATTTTTCGGGCTTGGGACCTCGGAATTCGATTCCGGACATACGTCAAAGTCCCATATTTTTCCACGGACTTTTCGGGACCGTCAAATCACGGGTCCGGGTCCGTTTACCCAAAATATTGACCGAAGTCAACTCAGTTGAGTTTAAAGCTCTAATTCACATTTTAATCCATTTTTCACCAAAAATCCTCCGGAAAATTATGGATTGTGCACGCAAGTCGAGGAATGATTAATAACGCTTTTCAAGGTCTTAAAATATCGAGATAATTATTTTGTTTAAAGATGACATTTTGGGTCATCACAACAAAGTAAAGGAAATTTTGGGTCATCACAACAAAGTAAAGAAAAAGAGAGTAGCAATTCCACCATTGACAGCCATTAAAAAGCTTTAAAGCTTTGAATTGAAATTTGGGATTTTCAAAAATCATTGTTTGTTTGGATTGGGTGTTGTTGCAAATAATTGGGAATATGGTTTGGACTTTATATCTCACTTTTGAGGGGTTTTGGTGAAGATTAGACTTGGTTTTGACTGAATTTCGGATTGAAACTCGAAGAAGAAGAAGAAGAAGAAGAAGAAGAAGAAGAAGAAGAAGAAGAAGAAGAAGAAGAAGAAGAAGAAGAAGAAGAAGACGGCATGACATACATTATATTGCAGAAATTGTAGATAAAATTGTAGACTGTTGTTTATTTATTTTTCTTTTATTCATTTACCTTGTATGAAAGTTGAACAATATTTTATAAAATTTGTATTTAAGTGGATGATTTAGTACTATTTTGGGCAAAAATATGTATAAAAAATGTGAAACATACATTTCAGGGTAAGCATGTCGAGTCCAAATATGTACCCAATTTGTAGATTATTTGTATTCTGATTGTAGATGCTTTATTTTCTGTTTTCACAAATAAAAAACGACTAAAACTTCTATAAATCTTCTAAAAAACGCAATTATGTCAAGAATTCCAATTATGCTACAATTGAATGGGAATTGGGATATTAAAATTTAATGTACCCAGTTTGTAGATATTTTGTAGATAAATTGTAGATTATTTGTATTCTGATTGTAGATGCTTTATTTTGTGTTTTCACAAATAAAAAACGACTAAAACTTCTACAAATCTTCTACAAAAAATGCAATTATGTTAAAAATCCCAATTATGCTACAATTGAATGGGAATTGGGATATTAAAATTCAATGTACTAGTTTGTAGATATTTTGTAGATAATTTGTAGAAACATTGAAATTCTGTATTTTCATATTAATTTTTCAAATGATACGTAGTTTTGTTGTAGATTAAATGTAGAAAACAAGCCATTGTGAGTCTTATTTGACTCATTCCTCACATTCGACCTATTCTACAAATTCACGCCACTTTAAATACAATACAACCATACTTCTTGAATTTAAAGGTATAGCAATATATATAACTTAAAAAATATCTTCTCCGTTGCACAAGTTAGCTCCAAAACAGACGAAGTGGAATAACAAGCTCCCATCAAAACTTTTAACACACAAACACAATGCTGAAAAATAAATAAACAACAGTCTATAATTTTTGTACAATTTATGCAATATAATGTATGTCATGTCTTCTTCTTCTTCTTTTTCTTCTTCTTCTTCTTCTTCTTCTTCTTCTTCTTCTTCTTCTTCGAGTTTCAATCTGAAATTTAGCCAAAACCAAGTGTAATCTTCACCAAAACCCCTCAAAATTGAGATATAAACTCCAAACCATATTCCCAATTATTTACAACAACACCCAATCCAAACAAACAATAATTTTTGAAAACGCAAATTAGAATTCAAAGCTTCAAAGCTTTTTAATGGCTGTCAATGGTGGAATTGCTGCTCTCTTTTCCTTTTCTCTTCTATTACTGAAATTTGGGATTGCGGATAGAGAGATATGTAGAGAGAATTCTCAAATCTTTGCAACAACATCCAATCCAAACAAACAATGTCTTTTGAAAACCCAAATTCGAATTCAAAGCCTTGGCTATGGACGAATTTTTTAATGAGATTTTGATACATAAATCGTGGGTGTGGGAGGGAAACGTGGGTGAAAGTGTGGGAATTGGAGGGAGAAACGTGGGGGGAGTGATATTAGAAGGAATATACGGTACTATTAAATTAGGAGTGTAATTAATACCATTAAAAATCACTAATGGTATATAATTGGTAATTAGGTAATTAAATATAATTATATCAAACCTTAAACATCGAGGGTAATATAGTTTCCTATATGGCATAGGAATGTAAAAATTCCTATAAAAAACTCTTAATTGCCAACTTAGTCAAATAACACCAGATCAAAAGATCACTTTGTCTTTTCAACACTTTCTAAGGATCAAAAATAGACTTTTAAGATTCTTAAGAGCAAATCACTAAATTAATATTTGAACTAAAAATTTAAGCATAAATAATCACCACTCAAACAATTATAATTTTAGTCGACGGTTAACTTCGAATTCTAATCATTAAACAAGAATTTAAAGCCTCCGAAGTTGAAGAACTTTAATTTTCTTGGTGAAAAAAAAAGAGAGTTGGAGAATGAAACATTAACGAAGGTAATGGGGCGGGTCCGGGGCGAGTTTGGTAAAACCCACAAAATTATCAACCCCGCCTCGCCCCACATAGTTATTTTTCAGTTTTCAACCCGCCTCACTCCACTTAATTTTTTTTTTCTTTGTTGTTTAATTTTTTTTCTAAAACAAACTAGTTTTACATTTTATTATTTTATAAAATTGAGAGTTTAATAGAATCGCATAGACATAAAACTGAGAGAGTATTGCGTTGATCTTCCAAAATAAACGGGTTACTATCATTTCCTATTACTAATACGATATCTTGACTTATGTAATATTATTTTGGTGAGACTTATGCAAATTGGTTAATTATAAATCAAAATAGTATCGCGCTAGTAAAGAAGAATGTGAAATTGTAGTTGAAATGATTACTTTATTTAGAAAAAGATAAAAATTCAAAGTTGCACCGTATTGAACCCGCATTAAACCCGTAACCCGTCCCGCTTTAAAAACTTTAAAAATTATTTTAATCCGCCCTGTCCCGCCTCGCACCCGCATAAGAATAAACTCGCTCCGCCGCGCATCAAACAAAACCCGTCCGCCCCGTCCCATTGCCATCCCTAAAAACATAAGAAGAATGAAAGGGTAAAAATATCAACTCCAATGTACATAAAATCAAATGAGTTTATTTTCCTAACAAAGCAAAAAAAATGGGCACAAAAAATTACATATCACTCCGTTATGGGGAAAATGTGCGTGGTATTATTATTTTTAGCCCACGTCAGAAATTATTTATATTCAGCATTCGAAAAAGTATATAAAGTTTGTATAACTTTTGTATATAACATATAGAATGTATATATATAAAATATATACAAAATATATATATATATATATATATATATTTTCGAATATTATTTTAAAAGCGGCTATAAAACATCATTTTCCCAATTTTAATCACCAAGTTTGAATACATAGTGCTCCACAAATTTTTTAATAAATGTCCAAACATAAGGGACTACTGTCGGACCATTTTCTCCAAAATGTTATAAAGCTGTATATATATATATATATTTTTTGTTTTTGGCTAAGCAGATGAAAGCTACGGCTCAGATATCTCCTTTGAGATCTACGGCTACCATTCTATTCTACGTAATGTAAAAAATAAAAAGGACCCTTTCGCTTCAGAAATATTTGCTGTAAAAAATGGCTCCAAAAGTTCTCATGGTATTGTACCCTTAAATTCATCATAACTATTAATTTTTTTAATTCCATTTATTTAAGATTCTTGACTGAGTATTTGGGGAATTTTACATTTACAGGTAGCAGAGAAGCCTAGTATTGCTTTATCAATTGCCTCAGTTTTATCTGGTGCTCAAGTATATGTTCCTGTCTCTTTTTCTGGGTCTGATTTTTATTTTTGTTTTTTTCTTCTTTTTGAAATCTTATGTTAGTCTTGGATCAATTTTCTGCTTCTTGGAAAACTGATATGATTTTTTCCATAAAGAAATGTTTTTTACACTTCTCCTATTGCTTGCAGTGGCGGACCTGCAAGCGGGTTCAATCTTACAAGTACATAATTTTAGTCGTAAAATAGTAGTTGTCAAGTGGGTTCAAATAAAATATTTATACAAAATTTATGCAGCTTTAATCGTAATTTATACATATACACTATTTTTTTTGATGACTTGCCACCAACGTGTGTCCGCCACTGATTGCTTGTTAGTTGTTGGATAGTCATAGTTGTTTTTATGCTGAATGTGGTATGTTTAGTTATTGTTTTGTTTTCAATCCAAGATTGAACGCAAAATTATAAAATATTTTGGTTGATTGAAGTGAAAGAAAACATTTTAAAGAAGTTACTGCTAAATTATTGCCATTCTTTTCCTCAGGCATTTTAACCCTTTACTATAATCAACACTTTTCCTCAGGATTTTGGGGGGGGGGGGGGGGGAGGGATTTGTTGCAAGTGGAATAGTCACACTATTCTTGTTTTCTAAGGGACGAAGAAGGCTAAGGGAAAGTACTTGTAAGGAAAAGAAAAAAGAACAAGGAAAGAGGACGTTTGCAACATTGGGTTAAAAGTATCAAATGAATGATTTGAAAATGGATGTAAACAGTTTTCTCAGGCATCAACTACAACGTTTTTATTAGAGAAAAGAATTGGTAATGGTGCTCGGCTCATGGTCTACTTTAACAAAAAGAACTACTGCATTGTTGGAGTTGTGGCATCTTTCATGTTGTTTACAAGTACGAAAAGATTGTGCATGCTACCTTTTTCAGGAACTGACCCCCTCACTTTTATCAATCTTAATAGGATTTGCAAGAGTCATGCTGAGTTTCTAATGATATATTATAGTTTTCTAACATGTTTTATTCTCTCCTGAAAGCACCAATTTGGTGGATATGCTGCTTCAGATTCTTGTACTTCATGTAAATGTGTTGAGATAGAAGTATGCTTTTACCCTTGCTGGTTGGTTTTCCTCATTGCCTTTGGTGGGCTGCTAACATTCTTGAAATAGAAGTATGCTCTTACCAAATTAACTCTGGTCCTTTCACTGTTTCTTCTCTGAAAATCTGTTGTCTTTACACCAGCGACTAATTTGTCTTCCTTCATTAATTCATGGACTTCGGGTGTTCATGCGTTTCTGTTATACATTTTGTTGCAGATATCAACACGAAGGGCAAGTACAGAAGTCCATGAGTTTGATGGAATGTTTCTTGGATCACGTGCACATTATAGAGTCACTTCAGTAATTGGTCATGTTTTCAGGTTTCCTGTTATCCCAAAACATAAGGATCATTCATTTTGATGTGTTATTTGGTTCAACTAGTTGCTGCTTATAAATATGTTTGTTCAATCTATGTCCATATTGTTATGTTCCCCATTGATATTTTGGTGACTTTGTTTCAATTTTTCTAGTTTGATGTTTGCTCACTTCATTTCCCTTGAGATCCTGCCCCAACTAAAAAGGAAGTCTGAGCCTGCTTTTTGGTGAGGCAAAATTGGTCAAGTTAGTTGCAATGAGAGCCTGTATCCTCTTCTGGAAATACCCTCTTTTGAGGTAGTCGAGGGCCTCTTTGAGGTAGTTGAATGTAATATTGATGAATCATTTGAAAATAGAATTCTTTAGGATGTGCTATCCTATGCATGAGCTACACGACAGATGAAATGGGCCCAAATAGAGCAGAATGGATATAGAGGATTCATATAGATAGTTTGGAACTGAGGCATAGTTTATTGGTTGATTCAAAATGAATATTTAAAGTTCAAATCTGCCTCTGTCTACGACTGACTGCTACTCATTGGTCTCTGTGAAGCATTACCTTTTGAAAAATAAGACACTGTCATCTATAAAAAAACTAGTATGCATTGACGAAGGGGCACCTTCTGTTTCAGTGAATGGTAATATAGATAGAAGCAATTCAAGACAATGTTGAGGTAACCACAAAATGATACTCTTATAAATTTCTGATGTTCAAGGAAAGAAAATGCTTAGTTATTCCTTTTCGTGATGCCACCCCTTTTGGCTCCTCAATTAGGAGTCAGATGTAGATATAGAACCATGGAGAATAGAGTGCTAACAATCGTCCTTGTGGCTTGGTATTGCCTAACCTCGTAGATGTAGCCTGTTCGCTTGCCCTCTTAGTTGCTTTATAGATTTAGCCTTTAATAGTTTACTCTAATGAATAACCAGAATAACTGTCTACTAAGTAAACTACACGGTTATAAAAAAAGTAATAATTTTCCATGTGTAACATGTTCATCTTGCTTCTTGTCGATAAGACCTCTATGGAGCATTCGCAATTACAGCAAAAGAGGAAGTACACATGACTTACCAAAGAAAAGGGATCATTTAGAGCGTTATCCTAGGATTTTCAAGTGAGATATTTTTGTCATTTGGCTTATCTTAGCGGGGAGCAAAATTACTTCATTATCTCTGCATACTGTAAGATTTTCATAAATCAGTAAGATTTTTCATGGTGGTATATGTTTGAAAACTTTTCTTTGTCCTGTATGTTGTGTTATAGTTTCAAACAAGTGGTATAGTGAGTCCATTGCTTGATCTGCCAGCAATTCTTTGCTTTATATTTAAAGTCACAATTACTTGACTAGTTCAAGTATTCAATCTGAATCTTCTGTTTCTGATAATCTAGTGTAGATTTTCCAGCCGCTTTTCAAGATTGGGCAAATACAAATCCTTCAGATCTTTTCCAGGCACCAATACTTAAGAAGGAATCAAACCCAAAGGTGGTACTAATCCTTGTTCCTATATATTAAAGTTACAGAGATTTTTCCTTTTGAATGGCTTTTATCATATTCCTGGCTATCTCTATACAGCCTCGCTACCTTTGTTTCAAGTATTATAAATCGCTCCGTGTTAAGGAAAATTTGTCTTTCTTTTTCACTTCCAGAATTGCTGGGATCATCATAAAAATAAAAGAGGATACAAAAGTATCTTTTTTCCCCAATTATCCCGTAACAAAAATTGGGTCATTGATACATCTTGACATATTTGTATGAACTTAAAACTTGTGCTAATTTCTCAACTAAAAATTCCCTTACAACTTTTATGAGGATTATGTGATGTTCTTACTCATGGCTTTTTCTTAATTGGGGCAATAGAACTGGGAAGAAATTTGATACCTTAACAAAATCATTGTCGAACTACTTACGCAGAATGAAGAGGTTGATCAACGTGCCCGTGACTGAAACTCAAATCGCTTTCATTAGAAGTAGACAATCGTTAATGTAGTCTTAATAGCCGCTGAAATTCTTGACACAAGGGACTGAGGGAGAGATAATGTAGGATTCGTCTCTTTATCGACCAGAAGTTTATCTGGTTCGAGAAATACTGTACATAGTATCTGTCAAATATAAAGTCAGTTTGCTAAAGTTAACTCTATTATGTAAATTTCTCTTGCATCTTGTTTTGTTGATCTGGATTTATATTTGTTTTCATGTTTAAATAGCAAGTGCTGACTGACCCTCCGGATACAAGGCTCATATTTGTAGGCATCTAAGCCAGGAAGCTCGTGGTTGTTCACATCTGGTACTATGGTTGGATTGTGATCGTGAAGGAGAAAATATATGCTTTGAAGGTAATGTTTGATCGTGACATTATTAGTTAACTGCAGCTAAGGACGTACTACAATGGAGAAGCTCATAGATTGACTAGGCTAGATATAAACGTGTCAAGCTCATGCCCATTCCTCAGAGGAATGAGAATTTAGAGACTTAAACATAGTTTGCTTAACTGATATGGTAGATATTTAGTGGGAAAGAGAGTGGGAAGAGGGAAGAAGTAGAAAAATGTGAGAGAAAAAAGTACAGATAGAGAGACTAGGTGGAATGTGCTGGAACAGAGTTGAATTGTAGCAGTTAATAAGTGGTATTTAGAGATAGTGAGAGGAAGCGGGATAGGCAATCACACTCTACTTTGAATCATTCTTATTCAGAATGCCAAATAAAACTGCCAAATATTCTACGATATGAGTATAATATGTCTATTTGTACAAAAACTGATGAACTTCACTCTGCACCAATATCACTTGATAGAACTTCCAATAATCCACCTTTTGAATCTTTGTTAGGTTGCTTTAGTTCTTTTAATTTTAAATTTTCTTTATCATAATCTTTCTTCTTGCTTTTATACTTATTGGTTTAGTCATAGAGTGCACTGGATTTCACACAAACGATGGTAGAAGAATATACCGGGCTCGATTCTCATCTGTTACTGAAAAAGATATTCTGAAGGCAATGAGCAGCCTCGTTGAACCCAACAGAGATGAGGCATTGGCAGTAGATGCACGTCAAGAGATTGATTTGAAAGTTGGAGTTGCATTTACACGTTTCCAGACTAGCTATTTCAATGGGAAATATGGAAATCTTGATGCAAGGGTTATCTCGTTGGTTCTCTCGCCACCTTCTTCCTACTGTTTGCCTATCACATTGTACCTTTATTCTTTTAACTGAACTTTTCATGTATGATTTAGAGAAATTGCTTAGCATAATCGTAAATGCTTTGCCTATCGTCATAGCTATTGATTTGCTTATCGTCATGTCTGTTGAAAATTCTTTGCTTATTGTCATAGCTGCTGTAGCTTCTGCTCTATGCTGATTGTGGGGTCTTGAACATGTTATGCCCTTTCAAGTGACAAGCTTTCTGCCATGTGTCACAGAAGAGCTCCCACATTGTATTCTTCAGGTTTATGTGTTGATTGTTTAGATAGCATGATGATCTGGCTTTAACCTTTTTCCCCTTATCGTTTGGGTTAAAACACGGATGGTCATTTTGGGTTAATTACACGGACGGTCAGTTTGGGTTAATTACACGGACGGTCAGTTTGGGTTAATTACACGGATGGTCATTCAACTTCACTTTATTGCACCAAAATCACTAAATTATTTTTTGTAACGAAAAAATTACTCAACTTTACCTAAGTATCACTGAAGTCATTAAACTATTTTCTCGTAACATTCTCTCAATTTTGCTTAATATCAGTCACTAGTGGTTGCACCTCCTTCTTGTGTGTGATTATAATTAGTGACCATATATAATACTTTGGCAAAGTAAAGTAATTTTTTGTTACAAAAATTAGGTTACTGACTTCCTACGCGATGCTAGGCAAAGTTGAATGACTTTTTCCTTACAAAAAATAGTTTAGTAACTTTAGTGTGATAAAATGAAAGTTGAGTGACCATTTATGAAATTAATCCCTTATCTTTCCTATGGTTATTAGCACCATCTTTCTAGTCTTCAATTGTACTTAAATCATACATACTGGTGGATAACTTCTATTAAACACAACCTTGTTCTTTACGAGTTATGACTTGATATTATATACCCATTCTTCAACTTTCTTATGCTGCTCCACAAGTCTCTGTCAGTTTCATAGTTCGTACTAATGTGAACCATCATGAGGAATTGCTTTTACAAGTCAATTTTCTTTTCTTGCTCCTTTCCTCTTTTTTTCTACAAATTACTCTTTAGCATTATATTATCAAAATTATCTCCTTTCAAATGGAACGCACATCTTCTTTATAATTTCAGCTATGGGCCATGTCAAACTCCGACTCTTGGATTTTGTGTGGATCGTTACCTGCAAATTACTATGTTCAAGCCAGAAAAGTTTTGGATGCTGCATCCATACATAATGTACAAGGGGTATGGACTCAAATTAGAATGGGAACGTGGCAGGTTGTTTGATGCTGATGTAAGTTCCTCCTGTTTGACCTTTTGAGAGGTTTTGTCCCAAGATGTCAAGTCCATGCCTCTGTTGCTAATACCTTTTCAATTGATAGGTTGCTGCAATGTTTCGGAATAGACTAATGGAGGACGGGACTATGAGAGTTGTTCGTGTATCAGAAAAGCTGGAATCTAAAGGTCGTCCTTCTGGTCTAAACACAGTAAATCTTCTAAAGGTTGGTAATTTAGGCTTTCTACCAATTTTATACTTGGGCTAGATTTCTGGCTTTGTTTTTGGTATACCAAAAGAAAACAAATTGCCTTGGATAGATTTCCTCATTGATGTATTTTATTCATTAAAACACGCTACATGCTTAAAAGTTGTCAGTAGAGAAGTCAACCAAGATTTTTTCCGGACTTCTGAACCAAATATATGAAACTAAGTTTGCCAAAATAGTCTTTGGTACTCAAAAAATTCACCAGTTACACACCTTCAGATGTGGTGCTAGCAATCTTGGCTGTTCTGAAAGTGAAATGCGTAACTTTTTTGCTCCTTCCACTTTTGGCACCAACAACTTGTTATCTCACCCACTATCATTAGCTACAAGGTGGCTTACTGTGGCCTAAGAGATTCTTTTATAGAGTTTGGGGTTTCATATTTATTAAATACTGGATAATTTGCACAAAGAAGCCAACTGCAAGCAAGCCTTTTTAGATGTGTGCCTATGCTTAATGTTTTTATGAGTGTTGACCTGTCAAAATTCGTATCTTAAGTGGCATCCCAATCACTTTATGCTAATTAATCTTCTATGCGTTTGAAGTGGTCTACAATCTGCATCTGCACCTTACTAACATTGTAACTCCCAGGTGAATGTAGAAATGTTTCCTTTTATTACAATTATGGAGAATGTGTAATCTAAAACTGTTTCTACCTGGAGTCATTGTTCGTGATGTTGCCATCTTCTCTGCTCTAGACTTTCAAGTAATTAGATGCCCTTTATGTGTTCAAGCAACGAAGTTCCATCTTTTGGATTTTCATGTATGGGGGTCAATATTTTGTAATCTGTCTAGAACATCGTACTTAAGTCAATAAAACTATGAACCCTTGAGACTTATGATTTACATGATTCTTTTTATGATTTAAATGTATTTTCCTTACACTTTGGATTTAAATTGGTTCTGATTTTTACAAATTCCAGGTAGCTTCAAGTGCACTGGGCTTTGGTCCCCAGCTAACTATGCAATTGGCTGAGCGTCTGTACACTCAAGGTTTTGTCAGGTTTTACTGTCTGTTCTTTGACTGTCGTGTTCTCTCACATCTCTGAACTTCTGTGTTTAATATTTTCACTCAATTTTCTTGGTTGAGAATGTCTTAATAAACTGTCCTTTCTCTTCTGAATACAAGAAAATGTACATATGGGATTACTTGCTCATTGAACTTCGCTTATGTTGTATTAATACTGAGTGATTGAGTTCTGTAATGCACTAATGTAGAGCTGTCAATATGGGCCGGGCCGGGATGGTCCAGCCCAGCCCACGTGGACTTTAGCAATTGACGGACTGGGCTGGGCTATCCCACCATTTGATGGGCCTTATAATGGTCAGCCCACCCTAGCCTTATGTAAGTCGTGGGCCCCCACGGGCCGGCCCATCATTTTTTAAAATATAATTTTATATTTTTTCTTTAAGTTCTAACCTAAAAAAAGATAAATATTTAAAAGTTAAAAAAATATCTTATTGGAATTTTTTTGTAAAACTTAATAATTTTTTGTACTATTCCAATATATCACAATAAACACTAAAAAGATAAAAGACAAGACTATATTTCATTCACTAAAAGTCAAAGCTCAAAACAAACTATTCACGATTATGAGATATCCAAAGCATCATCTTCATCAAACACATTTGAATTTCGCTTGTGACAAGGTTGTCGTAACGTCTTCACTTTCATCTACATCTACAATTCATATGCAATATTAATTAGTTAAATATTAAGAATAATTAAATTTTAAAAACTAATAATATTCAAATTAACATAAAAAAAGATATTATTAGTTTGAGTTTGGAAAAAGCCGTGCGCCAATTTCGAGTAGTAACAAGTGTTTGGACATTTTCATGATGGATGCAACTTCTGTACTTTGTCAGAACACGCCCACAAATGCTAAATATTGATTCCGATGCTACAGTGGTAATAGGAACACTAAGTACATCACGAGCAATCACTGAAAGATCATGGTATTTTCTAGAATGGTCCTTCTAATACATGACAACATCCATCTCTTGAAACTTCTCAAGATCAAGCTTTGGTTCCTCTAAGTAAAGATCCAATTCTGACTTTCCAACGCTAGAGGTAATATACTTTTTATATTTTATATATTTTAAATAAATATTTATTATGCCCACGGGCCGGCCCAACCCAGCCTCAGTCAAGCCTCACGGGCTTACTCCGGCCGGGCTTAAAAGCCTTGTTTTTAAATGGGCTCCTAAAATCTAGCCCAACCTTGCTAAATCACGGGCTGGGATGGCCCAACGGGCCAAGCCCATATTGACTGTTCTACACTAATTTTAGTTTAAAGTTTAATATTGCACAGCTGCACTAGAAGTATCTAATAACTTTGCTGTAGCACAAGTGTACCAATGGAGCTGATTAAAGTGGCTAAGCTCTAATTTTACTTTTCATAAAATGGTGGGTTTTGGTGTATTTCAGAACATCGATGTGGTTGATTTGTCTGCATTCTTGTCTTGCTCTCTTGCAATCTTGCAGTCTTCACATATTATACTTCTTTCCTAATTGGACTAATAAAGAGAGCGTACTTAAGTCATCATATGTTTTCGTCTTCTTTTTGCTGTATTTTGCACGAGCTTGGTGCATGTTTCCTTCTGTTCTTTTCACTAACAAAACCTCAGCTTTGACTGATAAAAGAAAATTTTGATGATGTTAAAATGATTTTTAATTGGTAAGAGAAAATTCAGAAGAACTCACTGAGGGGTGCAATCTTTTATAGAGAGAATTAAAAATTAACAATCAGAGAAGGTACAAAGAAGTGCTCATTTACCCTTTTGTTGATGAATTAAATAGTTTACAGTTCGTTTTATTTTTATACCAAACTTGTTCAAATCCTCAATTGGAAATTCAAATTTCCAGTTTCCTTTCAGTGAATTCTTGTGACTTTGCATGTAATACCAAGCTCATATATGAGTTTGACATTATGAAACATTGTACTTCTTGAACTTCCAGTGCAGTTTACAAAATCATCCTTTTTCTTTTTGGCTTATTTCTTCTTTTCGTTACTTCAGCTATCCACGTACCGAGAGCACAGCATATCCTTCTTCGTTTGACTTCAGAGGAACACTGGTAGCATTGGTGCATAATCCTGTATTTGGGGGTTATGCGCAAAAGCTTTTAACTGAAAGTTATAATAAGCCGCGGGCAGGAACTGATGCAGGTGATCATCCTCCAATAACTCCAATGCGTTCAGCTAGTGAGGATAGTTTGGGGAATGATGCATGGAAATTGTACCAGTACATCTGCCAGCATTTTCTGGGAACTCTCTCTCCCGATTGCAAATATAGAAGGTTGAATTTTTATTTCTTGATGGACGTCTTCGTAACTCCTCTTGCTTTGGGCTTATCTTACATATCTTTTAAACTAATCCACGACTTTGGGTAACTCTAATCCTGGTTTCTTCCTAGATCATGTCAAGCATCTCTTTTATGTCTTCATATTATAGATTTCAGATTCAAATATAGCTTTTAGGTGATTTTTTTTCTTGTTACTAGCACAATACGTGCAAAGGGCAGAGGACTGTTACTGACAATTCGAATCTTGGCACTATTAATGTAGTTGTCTTTCAAGATACTTAATTTCTGGCTGAGAAGTTAAGTCATATGTACAATTTGATATCTTCTCAGGATAAAGGTTGAATTTGAAAGTGGCGGAGAGCAATTTCAGTGCATTGGGCAGCTTCTCACAGTCAAAGGATTCACCTCTATTATGCCATGGCTGGCTATTAGTGAGAAGAATCTTCCTGACTTTGCTGAAGGAGAGAAAATCGAGATTTCTAAAGTTGATCTAGATGAGGTATCACATAATCTGTCAAATTGAACTTCTCATTTGTTGTTCAGTTCTGGAGTAAAGTGACAGTCTTTGTACTTCAGTAGTACACTAGTACTTATTGTCCCATTATTGATTCTTTCGGTTCAAGACAACAAAGGCAACAACTATGCCTCAATTCCAGGCTAGTTGGTGTTTGTTATCTGAATTCTCAGTATCCATTCTGCTCCATTTTACCGGCCACTTTATTCTTTCTTCTGCTAGAAATTGACTGAACATGCTGTATTAACTGATAGAAATAATTGACTAAACACGTTGTATTAGCAAACAGAAATAGTCTAAGTGTTTTTTGCCGAAATCTTATTTGCGAAGCTTGTCGTCCATAATGAATGCGCCTGTAGGTTCAGTATTTGAATTCAGAATGTACAATGTGCTGTATATTTTAAGACGATTACGTGCATATGGCGAGGCGTTTCCCATTTCAGCTTCATTTTACTTTGGTTGTTTTTGCTTTGAAACTTTTAGGGGAATACTTCGCCTCCAGATTACCTCAACGAAAGTGAGCTGATCTCTTTGATGGAGAAACATGGTATTGGAACAGACGCGTCAATCTCTGTGCATATTAACAACATATGTGAACGCAACTATGTCCAGGTTTTGCTATATGCATTGTTTTCCGTTTCTGGCTGCTGTAGACAGTCCTGTCTATTGCTTGTCTTATGGTTCCTTTGACATGAAACCATCTTCTATTAGAAATTAGGCGTCTGAGTTTGGCCAGTTCAAATTGCAGGTACAAGCTGGGCGAAGATTGGTTCCAACTCCTCTGGGCATCAGCTTGATAAGAGGGTACCAATGCATAGATTCTGATCTCTGTTTGCCTGACATACGAAGTTTCATTGAGCATCAGATCACTTTAGTAGCTAAAGGTCAAGCAGATCATTCAATGGTTGTGCAGCATGTACTAGATCAATTTCGAAGGAAGTTCAGTTATTTTGTTAAGCAGGTATAAGATATTAAGCTACATCCCCTCTGCTGCCATGGAGAATGGTTTTACATGATCTCTCTTAAATGATGGTTGATGCTGCTTTCTTTATTCCCAAACTTGTAACAACTAACAAGCTGATGTTCACAAATAGCTAATGATGCTTTCTTTCTTCCCTGACTTTGTAACAAGCTGATATTCACTGATAAACCACTTAATCATACTTATCAAGAAAGAAAAAAACTTAAACATGAGCTCCCAAGTACCTCTTTTAAAAACTAGTGATGCAGATATCACCTCGCAGTTGTGGATATTCCCTGCTGGTTCCTGTTTATCCTGAAAGTTACTGGACATGAAGTAATATCACATAGATGCATATAAATGAGTGCTTTGGGTATAAGAAAAAACAAGGGCAGCGTGGTGCGCTAAGTTCCCGCTATGCGCGGGTTCCGGGGAAGGGCCGGACCACAAGGGTCTATTGTATGCAGCCTTACCCTGCATTTCTGCAAGAGGCTGTTTCCACGGCTCGAACCCGTGACCTCCTAGTCACATGGAAGCAACCTTACTAGTTTTGCCAAGGCTCCCCTTCACTTTGGGTATAAGAAAGTTCTTCAAAAATTAAGTTAAAGTAACACTTAACAGTCTAAATCAAAATTCTGAATAAATTACTGCTACTGGCACTAGAATCTAGCTTAGAAGAGGGTAAAAAAGTTCTGAAGCATGTTCTGCACTTTATCCCATTTTCACTCATGTTCAGCCCATAAATTCTTTAATTGCTATTATCTAATGCTAATTATCCACTGAGCCTCGAGTCTGGCTATGTGTAGATTGAAAATATGGATGCATTATTTGAAGCACAATTTTCTCCACTCTCTGACTCTGGACGCCTCCTTAGCAAATGTGGCAAATGCTTGCGGTATATGAAATACATATCTACTCAGCCATCTCGACTGTACTGTGGTACATGTGAGGAAGTTTATTACGTACCTCAGAAGGGTACTGTTAAGGTAAATATTTATTGTTATAAAGTTACTTCTGACCCTAGTAAAATTAGAAAGGAAAAACTAAGTATTAATTATGCCCTTTTATGGTGAAATTCGAGAAGTTGGCAGTATCTCAATCAGTCAATTTATATCGTATGGTACAAATCTTTTATCACGCTTATTCATCTCAATAATAGAACTTAACGATTTTACAGTTTTTCTTTTTAGTTTTGGTAAGTCGATGAATTAGTTTTCTTGTGTGCATGCATATATATATAGAGAGAGAGATATTCTTGCGATAATAGACTGTCTTGGCCCCATCTCTTGCTGCGGAAAGAAAATGCATTGAGCAAATAGCTTCAGCTTATTTGACGTGTCGTGCCAAACCCCAGTGAGCTATAACTTTTGTCTGTGTTTCCCTTTGTTCTCGAGAATTACCCTTGTAGCATTCTTTCACAGAAAGAGTTTTCTTTCAATTAGTGCTTATTGTATGACTTAAACTCAAATTTTACGACTAAATATAGAACTTCTTTTACTTTTTTTCAGCTGTACAAGGAGCTTACTTGCCCCCTGGATAATTTCGAGCTGTTATTATGTAGCATGCCAGGTCCAGAAGGCAAGTCATTCCCTCTGTGTCCTTATTGCTACAACTGTCCCCCGTTTGAAGGCATCGATACATTTTTTGGTGCTCCTAAAACTGGTGATTCTTCCAAGTTGGGGAAGGGAGTTGGAATGCCTTGTTTCCTCTGTCCACACCCCACATGTCTGCATTCCGTGATTGCACAAGGCGTTTGTGCTTGCCCAGAATGCAGCGGTACACTCGTTCTTGATCCAGTCAGTGCTCCCAAATGGAGGCTTTACTGCAACATGTGCAATTGCCTTGTTTCCTTGCCTGAAGGCGCTCATCGGATTTCTACAACTCAGGATAAGTGTCCTGAATGCGACTCAACTATCATAGAAGTCGATTTCAACAAGAAAACAACTCCCTTAAAAGATGGAGCGACGCTCCACAAGGGATGTATTCTCTGCGACGAGCTGCTGCATTCACTCGTGGAAATGAAACATGGAAGATCGTTTTCTAGGCATGGAAGGAGAGGACGAGGTAGAGGAAAAGGAAGGGGAAGTTATCGAGGAAGAGGACGGGGCAACAATAAACAACAAGATCCTAAAATGAGTTTCCGAGATTTCTAAAGCGATGTTCTATAATCCTAGTAGAATTCTTGCATTATGATTTCTATTTTCCTCATAAATTTGTTATCATTTTGTAGAAGTAGGAACATATGCTGTTCTTCAAAGCATTGTACCAACTCGAATGATGCTTTATTTTGGGGAGGTTATCTGCATTTGGGCTTTGACTAATGTAGCGTAAGGACTGTCTAAAAGGGGGAAGCGCTCCCTATCGGAATTTTTTCTATACTTATGGTTCGAAATCAGGACTTTTGGTTAAGGACGGAAGGATTTTATCCATCCCGCCACAACTCTTCTTGGTCAATATTCTACATATGTAGTAAGAATGAAACAATAGATTAAAGTTTATGTTGCTTTTATAGAAAATGGATTTACCCAAAATTTCTTTTGAATAATTAATTACTCAAAGGGAAAAAAAAAGATATGTAGGAGCATATTAATTGTTTGTTAATTGCACTTTCAAATTTCCATAGTAATCTAGATAATAATCTTTTTTCAGCTTATTAATAAGCTATTCAAGGTTAACATTACTATTTGAGTTGTAAAGTTTCCTAATATTTTATTTGAAAAAGAATCAACAGATGAATATAGGGTTAAACTTCATTTTATTTTTTAGTAATTTTTATATTTTGCGTGTAAAAACTTTAGAATTGGAAATTAAAATGAAATACCTTGTATTCATTGCCTTTTATATCGTCAACACCTTTCTCCGCTCAAAACACGGCCTAAACTTTATTTTTCTTTCATCTTTTAATTTGAAAATATACTAAAGAATTAAAGAGTTAATTATTTCTTTTGAAACAGGCTAAAAGAAAATATTATTACGAAGGGAGTATTACTTAAGATATACTCTTTAAGGTTCTCCAATTGTAGTATGCCAAAACTTAGTCATTTGATCAAACAAAACCGGCTTTATTAATCATATATAATTATAATAATCTATTTGACAAGAAGATAAAAAGAAGTGCAATTTAATTAAAATAATTGTCTAGATCTTTTGCATGGTCCTTAGAAGTCAAGAGCCTTAATAGAGAGAATCCAAAGTAACAAAGTGCCAAAATATATTGAAACAACTTTATTTTTTTGTATTTAGTTAAAAAAATAACTAATAGCACATTTTCTCTTTATGAACTCAATGATTAGTCTAGTTTAATTATGTTTTCATTATTTTAAATTAGTTGAATTTAATTATGTAATTAGTCGAGTTGGCATTGGACTAAATAAAAGTTACAAATGCAACATGTATTTATCAACCATAATAAAGAACTTACAAGCCAGATAATATGTCATGTATTTATTTGTTTGGTATATGTAAATGTCGGAATTTATTCAATCAACAGTGGGATAAATATTACCCTAAAAATTCCAAAAAACTAAATTTGCATATCTTATTTCAAACTCTATGTATGTTACAACAAACAACTTGACTCTTTTATTTCTTTTTTCAGCTTTATTTTATTTGGATGGATGTTGAGGAGTCTTGTGGTCCAATTTTGAGACAAGAAATGATGGTAACATTACATAGCATGGGAATCTTATAATTATGTCAACAATTTGGAAAAAGAAAGTAATTGGGTGAAGAGAAATGATAATATTAAATACTTAAATAATATGCTTCACAATATCTGCAAACTCTTTTCCTTTTTATGGAAACTTGAGAGAGAAAAGGAGAAACAAAAAGAAGAATATCGCCGTCATGCGTTGTGGTGGGACAAATAGGATCCCCACCAATAATCACAGCTTTTAAGTTCGAACTCTCTAAAATAAAAACAAAATCTTAATAGGAAGCGCTTCCCTATTTAGCGGGCCTTATACAACGCGAATCCAAATTAATAGAAACTCTAATACAATATCGGATACCAGATGAAAAAAAAAATTAAAAATTTTTCCCTCTCTGTTTCACTGTTTGGTTATGTTCAGAAAAAGAAAAGGAAATGAAAGATGAATTCTCCTTGTCTTGGGCATACATGTCTAGTTGAATGAGAAAAAATCAAATTCCTTTTATCTTAAATCGAATGCTCTTATTAAAAATCGATTTGACAAATTTATACTGTTAATATATACAAGTTAAAAATTTAACTTATATACATTGATTTTATATTATACTGTAGATTTGCCTAGTGTAATAGATTACATAGCATATGTTTCAGGTTACTAATTTCATAAATTATGAACAGTTATTTTTAATTATTTTTATATCCAATTTTAAAACCACTACACTTGCTTTCATTTCTTAAAGCAGGAAAAAAGAAGAGCAGCCCAGTGCACTAAGCTTCCACTATTCGCAGGGTCCGGAAAAGTGCCGGATCACAAGGGTCTATTGTACGCGGCCTTACCTTGCATTTCTGCAAGAGATTATTTCCACGACTCGAACTTATGACCTCCTGATCACATGACAACAACTTTACCAATTACGTCAAGTATCCATTTCAAAGCAAGAAAAAGATAAAAAGGAAAAATATTCCAATCATGTCACCTTATAAAAAAGGACCCTACTCTGCCTTATGAATAGGGTAAGGTAAAAGTCACACTCCCAAAGTCAATTTGCTACTCCCTCCGGTCCAAAATAAGTGATTTTTTGGCCTTTTTTTTGTGGTCCAAAATAAGTGATTTTTCCAGATTTCAAGAATGAATTAATTATTTTTTTCCTACATTGTCCTTGGAGTAAATAGTATTGGAATATGTGTTAGGAGTGTTTATGTGAGATAGTAAAGGTTAATATGGTCAATTTCATTGCTAATTAATGCTAAAAGGTGAATTTCTTAATCTGTGTGAAAACATCCAAAAAATCACTTATTTTGGACCGGAGGAAGTACTATATAAGTCTAGAAATTGCCTTTATATACATTTGCTACACTCCAACATTATATCTCCCACTTGTAGTTGGTAACCACAAGTTCTCATTCCCAACTATACTAGTAACCCCCCACCCACCCCACCACCCCACCCCCACCCAACCATAAAAAGAAGAAAGAGAGAAGATTGTTATTCCAAGAATTTCAAGAACATTAGACATGGGATTGAATCAATCATGTTGTGTCATCCTATATTTTATGTTCTTGCTTTTGAAACCTGAATTGTCATATTCCATGTCATGTACATCACAAAAGTTTACAAAGAACAGAATATATGAACATTGCAATGACTTGCCACATTTGAATTGTTACATCCATTGGAATTACAATTCCAAGGATTTTTCCTTAAATTTAGCCTTTGTAGCTACTCCTACTAAACCTAATGGTTGGATTGCTTGGGGAATTAATCCAAATGCAACAGGAATGGTTGGTACACAAGCGTTGATCGCGTTTAAACAATCCAATGGTTCCATTGTAGCGAAAACGTTCAAGTTGAATTCGTATAAATCCATCGTGCCAGGGGAGCTAGCGTATCGCGTTACAAATATTGAGGCTATGTATAGTAATGGAATGATGGTAATTTTTGCTAGTGTAAAATTACCTGAAGGAATGAAAGAATTGAATCAGGTTTGGCAAGTAGGAAGTTCAGTCTTGAATGGGACATTCCCTGGAATTCATGATTTTCAGCCTGAGAATTTGAATTCCAAGGGAAAACTTGATTTGATGAAAGGGAAGAGTATTAGCAATGGTTCTGAGGATTCTAGGCTCAAGAATAGAAATGTAAGTTCTTCAAGAATTACAAATTTTATTTTATTTTTTTCTAACGACATGTCCAGATCAGTTTGTCCGCACCTCCATTGTTTTATCGAATATCTGTTATCTCCCACCAATACAGATATCAGTGACTTTTTCATCAAAGTTCAATCTACTAGGATTTGAACTTTGGTCACCTATGACTTTTACCCTACTTTAACAACCACTAGAGTTCCAAGAAATACCAATTTCATTTGGTTTGTTACTTCAACTTTTTTTTATTTTTTTATTTTTTTTTACATCACATCCCCTTGAAGCAGAGGCGGACTCAGGATTTTAACGCGATGAGGGCATAATATTTTGTTCAATCAGTGGCTCCTAAAGGTATTTAGTATTCAGGGTGTCAAGTGATTTAAATTAACTATTTTCAAAGAATACATACATATATATACAAGATTTCTGCCGAAGTTTACAGGGGTCCGGTGACCCCTCAACATAACACATAGATCCGACTCTGCCTTGAAGTGCAGTCTTTTTCCTGACCCCGTGTGAATACGAGACGCTTGATGCACCAGGCTACCCTTTTTTTTACATTTTTGTTTCTGATATTTGAATTTATGGTTGAACAGATTCATGGAATTCTGAATGTTGTGAGTTGGGGAATACTATTTCCAATTGGAATTATGATAGCTAGGTATCTAAGAACATTTGCAGATCCAGTGTGGTTCTATGTTCATGTGGCTTGTCAATTATCATCTTATACTATTGGAGTTGCTGGTTGGGCAACTGGTCTGAAAATTGGAAATCAATCTAAAGGAATTGAATACACTTCCCATAGAGATTTTGGTATTGCCTTATTCTCACTTGCAACTCTTCAGGTATATTTTCACATCCAAATTCTTTAACTTCTTTACTTTTAAACTAAAAATCTTTAACTTCAGGACAATACGGGATATTTTTGTCCGGAAAAATTGAACTGAAAAACTGTAATTTAGGACGCACTGGCTAATTCGTAAATAGTAGTCAATTAAAGTGGCTACATGGTGTCATTTCTACAAAAAAGAAAAAATGGCAAACCCCCACTTATAAATTGAATCATGAAGATCAATTTAGATTAAAGGGAGTGTTTTTATTTACTTATAATGGAAGTATTCGAGTCAGTTTGTGCACATAAATTTTGGCTAATGTGATAAAGATACCAATTAGTGTTCCAAAGACTTTACCGTTCAACTATTTCACCAGGTATCTGCTTCCTTCCACCAGCATAGATAGGTAATGCGCAACTCTACTAGCTAAGAGTTACGCGGATGAGAATAAATTACCTAGTATTTTTTGTTTATATTGAAATTTGAATCCTGATCTCATAATTTCCACGTAAAATTGTAGGCGTTTGCGCTATTTCTGAGGCCAAAGAAAGATCATAAGTACAGATTTTACTGGAATATGTATCACCATGGAGTTGGATATGGTGTACTTGTTCTAGGAATCATCAATGTGTTTAAAGGTCTTGAGATTTTGAAGCCAGAAAGCAAATGGAAATTGGCTTATATTATTTTCCTTTCAATTCTTGGAGGAATTGCTCTTATTTTAGAAGCCATTACTTGGAGAATTGTTCTTAAGAAGAAGCCTAGAAAATCAAATAACAAACTTTATGATGGCCCAAATGGTTCAAATGGAAGACAACAACCTCTCACTTCTTGAAGTAGTTTTCTCCCGCGCGAATCCAGATTTAGTCAGATTCCATTGCGGGTACCGGACACTGAATGAAAAACCAACAAAGAAGTAACTCTCTCCTCCACATATCTATAGTACAAGTATGAAATCAATTTTCTGGATGTGATCCTTCTCCAAACGCCGTATGAATGTGGGACGTTTCGTGTATCGAGCTGCCTTTTTCCCTATATACCGTATTTGTTTTCATGTGGTTGGCTGAATACTAATTTATTTATTTATTTTGGTTGGGACTGTAATTTATTTTGATATTTTCTTCTTGTGTAGAAGCCATGCTCTATGAGAGTATCTTTTGTTGTTTTTTGCTTCTTTTAAATATTTATTAATATAAAATGATTGGAGTTTAGTTGCTACTTTTTCCTTGTATTTGCCTGTCCTCACTGACTGGTTAATAGAATTTAATTTTTTCCTAAATCATAGCAATCTTTAATTTTTAACTGATCTGAGATTATAAGAGTGACTTTTCTCGGTCGATCGTTGATACAAAATAGCACAGTAGAATTTGTTTGTAACATTATTTAATTTATCTTTTATTTCTTTATTTTTACTTCTTGTTATGCAATGTAATTGCTTATATTTTATTATTCTATTTTTTGAAACTACACCTCCTAATATTAGAAATAATGAGTCATTAACAAACTTGACATATAATGATCAGTGATGCAATTAAAGTAAAATTTCGTTGTTGAATGTGGTTATAAACTTATTATGATTCCTAATCTTAAGTTGTAGTGGAACTTTATTATTATGTTGGAATTAAAGTAAAATGTTTGCTCAAAAGTTATCACATACCTTATGAGTATAAAACAACATAATTAAATCACGGAAAAATCATAGCAAAACGTAATAATCCATTGGACCAAATGAAGGAAACGAAAATAAGTACTCAGAGTTAGGAGGGGAAACATTAAAATCCTTTATTGATAATGTGGATTTGGCCTGCCTCTCCATGGAGAGGTTCAGAGCCTTACAATGGTGTTCTACTCTCTCATAATATGGATATCATTGTGTTTTTTCTCTTCTTTCCGGATAGTGACCCAGAAGAAGCCCCCCGAATATGGTTCCCTCTCTTGGTATTTATAGCTGTGAGCTTCGTGAGCTGGCAATAAGTGGTCGTGACCACGTTGGGGTTTTGCCTTCATGATGACGGATGGGCCGTGGCCTTGTTGATCGAATCAGATAAGGGTTGAATAACGTTAATTCTGAGTGGTCGTACCACTAATTAATCATTAATTAGCTTAAGACGGGATTAGCTTCGTTAATTATCGTGGGGTCGGATTCTGACCCATACATAAAATTTCATTGTTGAATGTGGTTATAAACTTGACATATATATATATATTGAAATTGTGTTATATTCATGGTTCCAATTTGCTTGTTTTAATAATATTGACTCACATTGCATGTTGTTCATTTTTTAGTTAGAATTGATAGATTAGTTTTGTCAAACATTTGAATAATGTTATGATATTATAGTTATAAATATTAATTTATTTTATCAAACATAAATTCCATGATGTTCTTACAAGACGCATATTTTTAGTTTTATTAAGTATCTAAACAAAATATTATTAATTTGACAAATATATATAAAAATTTTTTTTAAAATATTAGTTATTAATATATGATTACCAATTAATGTATATTCACGAAAAAATATACATCTTAAATACCAAATATAATATCATTTATACTTATAAAAATTTATAGGCATATTTTTATTATATTAACTTTTAAGTTTTGATAATTATTTCATTAAAAATTTAATCTAATTGTGTAATTACACTTGTGCAACCAAACAGTAAACGTGTAACTACATTATAATGACACTATGACAAACAAACATGTCGTCGTAATTACACAACCGTGTAATTACTAGGCTGTATAATTACTACCCTAGTAATTACACCAATTCCAATTACCTGGTGGCTTTCTAAACAGACCCTAATACTCCACCTATTTCAGTTTATTGTGACCCTATTTTCTAAATTTAAAAATAATTGAACTTAAAAGTTTTTATTATGCTCTTAATGGCAAGCTTCTACAATCATAAAAATATTATGAAATATTTAAAATCATAAATTTAAAAAATGTTTTTTTTTTCTTACCAACCAAAAATTCGCATGCAAACTTCTTTCCTTTTCTTTTTCTTTGTGCAATCATAGTTCATAATTCGTGTCTTTTGTTCAAAGTTAAAAGGTTTGTACATCAAAAAAAGAAGAATTAATTACCACGCTAATAGGTTTTAGGGGCTAGGTGAAAGTGTAATTACAACAATGAAACCTCAGTTGTAGCTTCTGTAGTTGGTGATACTGAAGCTAATAAATAACGTAAAACATTAACTTAATTTATATTTCTGCAATTGACTTTTTTGAGGCCAAATGTAAGTTTTTTCAAAAATAAGTAATCTATACACATAGATTAAGATTTTGATATGACTGTTGAGTTTCAACTCTTATCAACGTTTATTGTGAACTTCTGTTGGTACATATATATCAAATTGGCTTGGTGATACTTTTCAAAATAATTCTACTTTGATACAAAATTAAATAAAAAGAGAGCTTTGGCGCAACGATAAAATCATCTTCGTTCGTGTGACTTATAGGTTACAGGTTCGAACTGTGAAATCATCTAATGACGCTTATATTATGGTAGATTGCCTACATTATACTTTTTGGAGTGCGACTTAAACATCATACGCTTGTATGAATAGCTATTGAAAGGGTGTATGGCATGACAAAGTTTTGCGACTACCATTCTTGGCGACGGCGATCGCCGGCGAGAAGCTGAGGGCCACTTAGCATAATATATAATTTTAGTGTACTATACAACTATATCTAAAGAAAAGTGCGACCGCTTTCTCCGGACCCTAGTGTAAACGTGAAATGCTTTGTATACTGGACCGTATATATATATATATATATATATATATATATATATATATATATATATATATATATATATATATATATATATGTTAAAAGATGCTGATGTTTAAGACATTAGTATTTAGTCATCAAAGGTAGGTAATTAAGTCTCTTTTTAACCTAACAAGAAAGTTGATTGTCTTATATTAGGTTAACACAAGACATAATTTGCTCTGATGTAGCTGTCAATGAGAAATATGGTCTTCCTTTTCACTTCCTTGATAGTAGGAAAAAATGCTTACTTGTCAAACACTCAGTAAACAGCTTGATTTGATTACTCTAGGAACTTTAATTAAATAAAATAGAATAAGTAATCCAGAAAAAAAAATAGAATAAATATAGATAAAGTGAAGAAATGATCATGATTGTCACATGCATGCAAAACAAGCAATGATTTCAGAACATTAGTAATAACTGTAGTAGGCAATCAATGCTATCATCCAGAATTTTTTTCTTGGACACCGAGCAAGTGTAATCTTATAATTATCAAATTTCAGAAACAAAAATAGCAAGAACTACAACTATTCCAGGAAAAAACTAGAAGACAGTGTATCAAACTTGTTGATCTGGTTTTTGTGCTAATAAAAGCAGATTTGATAGTTAAATTTAGCATGATTAGATGATATTCCCTCCCATCCATACGTTGTGACTTTTTTGTCTTTTTATTTTGGTCTAAAATAAGTGTTGTTACATATTTGAGAAGGAATTAACTTAATTTTTTTTTAAAAATTTGTCCTTATTTACAAATCCCAATATGTCAAGCTAACAATATATAAATTTTAATTAAGGGTAATTTAGTCAAAATAACTTACTTTCCGTCAAAGGCCAAAAGGTCACTTATGTCACGCCCCGAACCTGGGCCTGGACGTAACACGGCACCCGGTGCCTGACTATATGTGACCGAGCAAACCAACTGGCTGGCTGAATCAACATGTGATATCATAACATACTGAATGCGGAAGATAAACTAACACATGCTGATATACTGAAAGTCTGGATGATATAAATCAAAGTGCGAAAATACTAATACAATTCTGAAATATATTTGTAGCCAACATGGCTTAATATGAAAAGCATGCGACTCTGTCTAGCTGTTACTCTAGTCTATGAAGCCTCTAATGAAGTACTGAAAGCACTGACTGTCTGACAATACTGAAGACTGTAAGGTAATGATAATGCCCCGAAAGAACTGGGGATCACCAAACAGCTGGTACGAGAATCCTAGCGCTCTGAATTATCAACCTGTAAATCATTACCTGCATCGTGAGATGCAGGCCCCAGGCAAAAGGGACGTCAGTACATTTGAATTGCACTGGTATGTAAAGCAACTGAAAGAAAAAAATTATAAATGCTGAAACTGAAACTAAGCTGATAACTGAGAATTGATAATTGATACTGAAATGATAACTATTGAAATAGAAACTTAAACGATAACTGATAACTGATAACTAAAATGATAACTGATAACTGATAACTCAAATGATAACTGATAACTGATAACTCAAATGATAACTGATAGCTGAAATGATAGCTGATAACTGAACTGAACAAAGGAAGTAAGAATATGAATACTCCCTCTTCTGAATGATGAACAACCTGTTTATCTAAATAAGCTACGGCCTCGGGCCCAATATA
Organism: Nicotiana attenuata; assembly: GCF_001879085.1. Lineage (NCBI taxonomy): Eukaryota > Viridiplantae > Streptophyta > Magnoliopsida > Solanales > Solanaceae > Nicotiana > Nicotiana attenuata. Next base: position 50,813,405 of record NC_031997.1, read on the forward strand.
TATGTGCACCAGCTACGGCCTCAGGCCCAAGTATACGTATATATAACTACGGCCTCAGGCCCAAAAATGCATAAAGCATAATGATGTTCTTAACGTCAATACCACACAAGAAGGGGGGTGATTTGTGTGGTACCCTATTTTTGCTCTAGAAGAACCTGGTTCTTCTAGGTGTACTTACTACTACTGTTTGCGGAATTAAGAGTACATAAAATAAAGAACACTGAGATTTTTACGTGGAAAACACCTGGCTCAAAAGGTGAAAAAACCATGACCTACTACTCAGTAGGATTTTCCCAAACTTCCACTAAAATCACTGAGCCAAAACAGTATTTACAAAACTCTTGTAAACCTAAGGATTAAACTCTAATCCCAGTGTAGCACACAGCCTCAACTGTTGTGACACCTTCAAGTTAACTCTAACTTGAATATTCAAAGTACTTAATACAATTGCTTCTATGAAAGCTGGAAAGGTACAACTTTAAAACACCTACTACAATTGAACTAAAATAAAAGAAAGACATAATGGAATTGGTTCTTCTATCTTGTCCAAGTATCTTCAGGAATGCACACTTGAATCTCACAGAAATTGCTTGCAAAATTGCCTCGCTCTTTTGCTCTCAATTTAGTTTAACTTCTGCGTTTGTGCAATACCTGTAAAAGAGAACAATCGCTGTTATTTAATGAGTTAGTAATCAGAGTTTGATTGAGACTCAATTGCTGATCTTCCATCGAAGTTGAGTCCTTGAACAATACAAACTCTAACCCTATCCTTTATCCGGATTGTGTCCTCTTCCCATAAGAAGACTTTCTCTCCTCATCCAATATGCAACCTTTTCGATTAGTTCAGGAGATATTGCTGCTTGATCACTGAGACTTATCTCCTTCACGTGTATTTCACATGTCTAGGTTGATAGATATTGTGCCTCACATGATGGACCTGGTCCATGACTGAGTTCATTTATCATTCTTCAAAACTTTACCTGAACTTGGGCCAACACATAAACTACAGCCTCGGACCCAAACATGCATAAATCATAAACTACGGCCTCAGGCCCAAATACATGTGTTCAACGTTCAGGAACTGAGAATCAAACTGCAATACATGATAGTGAAATACTAAATCACACTGAGTTACATGATACTGGTATACTGGATCACACTGAGTTGCATAATATTGGAATACTGAATAGGACTAGACTGAGACATGTATTCTTGAACTGATTATGAACACTGAAACTTTAACTGTTTATGGCATACTGAGTAATCTATATTAAGACTCGGGGGCATCAAACCCAAGTCTATATTGAATATGCACTGAGCTCACAACATTCAGAATGAAAGTGGTGAACGAGTTATGAAGCTAGAGAATAGAAGTTCTACAACTATTCAAGGAACTAGGCTTAACTATATTCATGAGGCAATTGGTGACGTCGTAAAAGAAACGTAGTGTAGGGAATCATTAAAATTCCCAAACATAGAGAGTTAGCCTCACATACCTTATCTTCCAGCTCTTGAGCGTAATACAACATTCGCCAACCCTTTCAACTTTAATCTATATCAATACAAGTCAAAGTGATTCTATATTAGCAATAATTCTCATGTTTTAGTCACTTAAGCATTTTCTCAAACACTTGGTGACATAAAGCTTTATAGTCCTTATTAATGGTGTTTCTACACCCAACAAGCCATTCTCTTGATCCTAGATAAATTCTAAAATCTCAAATTTCTTATAATCAATGTCATTCTTCTTCACCCATAAGATAAACAACACCCTTAACCAATAATCAATAATCAACAAGCAAAACCTATAATTGTTCATGTTTTTTTATCAAACCCGTCAACTCATATCTCATGAACTTGTAGTCTACAATCATTAGTCCAACGCTATAATCAATTAGAGGGTGAAGATATTACCTTCTTGACGTTCAATCTTCTTGAATTCGAGTTCTAGGTATCCTTCTCTCAACAATGATGTCCCAATCGAATGTATAATGATATGGAGGGTTTACCCACGTTAATAAGATGTTGGGAAATTGAAATTAATTTAGAATCACCATAAGAACACCTTGGATGGTGGAGGGACCCTTAAGGAGTTAGGTTTTTGAGAGTTCCCCTTTCTAGAGCAAGTTTTTATATTTTGGGGCTGTGGGGGACAAAGTAGGGCTTTAAAATGACCCCCCATGAGCTCTCCTGTGCACCTGGTAGGCCTGACCGCACACCGGACCGCGCAAAATGGCAGTAACACTGCCTCAGGCGCGCGGCCGCGCTCAGGGAGCGCTCAGGGCGTGCATATCGCATACTGTTCTGTAAAATGCGGATAACTTTTTGCACATAGATCCGTTCGGGCTCCATAATATATCGTTGGAAATCTATTTCAAAGGCCTACAACTTTCGTGTTTTGTGTTTTCCCAAATACCTTACATGCTTTTCACTAAACCTTCTGCAAAACTGACTTTTTTGTAAACTTCGTAGATTTTATCGAATCTTATGCACCTCATTCTCCATCTTGATTCTAAAACAACTATTTTCACCCATACTCATCCCGCTAGGACTTCATATGTCTAAAATATCAGATTAATACCCATTTAACATATCCACACCTAGTCCGAATGTACGGGGTGTTACATTATCTCCCCTTTGGGATCATTCGTCCTCGAATGATTGTGCTGACTGTACTTCTGCTAACTCCGGACCTTATACGGGTCTGGCGGAAACATGAACTTTCATTAACACTTGCATACTAAACCGAATGAATACATGATTACTCAACTGTTGAGATACTGAACTGAATGACTACTACATTGACTGAATATTGGTCTGCCATGGATACGTGAATACTGAACTAACATGGATATATGAATATTGAACTGGCACGAATAATTGAGTATTGAACTAACATCAATATCTGAGTACTAAACTTATATCAATATTTGAGTACTAAGCTGACATGAATATCTGAGTACTGAACTGGCATGAGTATCTTAGTACTGAACTGACATGAGTATTTGAGTACTGGAAACCTGAATGTTATAACATGACACGTGAAATATTGGTTGTACCACCGCTAATTTTGGTGGCAACTCCAACTCATAAGCTAATTGAACGATCCTTTGCAAGATTCTATATGGCCCAATATAGCAGGGACTATGCTTCCCCTTCTTCCCAAATCTCATAACGCCTTTCATAGGCGAAAATTTCAGAAACACCCAGTCATCAACTTGAAACTCTAGGTCTCTATGCCGCACGCTCAAATAGGACTTTTGGCGGCTCTGAGCCGTCTTCAAACGCTCTTGAATCAACTTAACTTTCTCCATAGTCTGATAGACCAAATTTGGTCCCAACAACTCCTCTTCACCAACTTTGGACCAACCAATTGGCGATCTACACTTTCGCCCATACAGAGTCTCGCACGTGCCATCTTGATACTAGAATGGTAGGTTATTATTAGCTAGGTAAATGAGAGGTATGTGAGCATCCCAATTACTTTTAACACCAAGGACATATCCTAAAACTTTTTGAATAATGCGCTCTGCCTGGCCATCTTTCTGAGGATGAAAAACTTGTTCCTAATCCTTTCTGAAAGAACTTCTAAACTTTCATTTTAAACTGAGCACCACAGTCCGAAATGATGGACAACGGAGTCCCATGCAATTAGACGATTTCCTGAATCTATAACTTGGTATAATCTTCTGTTGAATCTGTACTCTTTACTGGCAAGAAGTGTGCTGACTTGGTAAGTCGATTTACAATCATCCAATCAAATCATGCTTTTAAAATGAGAAAGATAATCCCGTTATAAACTCCATATTTACCATCTCCACTCAAAATATGTGTATTCTGTGATAAAACACTAGGCTTTGTGCTGCTCGACTTTCACTTGCTGATAATTTAGACACTCGGCCACAAAGTCTGCAACGTTCTTTTTCATGTCGTTCAACCAATAAATCTTCTTGGTCATGATGCATATTTGGGGAGCCTGGATGGAGAGAATACCTGGAATTATGGGCTTCTAACATGATCTTCCCTCTTTAAGTCCATCTATGTCTGGAACACACAATCTGTCTTGGTACCTCAAAGTACCATCATCTCCCCCTTGTTCAAAAGCCATCATCTTATACTTGTGAATCTCCTCTTTCAACTGCAACACGTAGGGATCATCAAATTGTTTATCCTTCTCTACGGCTACTTAGGGGAACAAGTCCTATTCTAGACAACAACTCCGTCATCTTCGGAGTCCGAAGTCAAACTCCTACCTTGGCTGGTGAACTTCTTTCACCAGAGTTCTCTTATCTACCTCAATAATGAGTTATACTTCTCACACTTTATCTTCTTAAGCACTTCCTGAAAACACTTATAGCATTGTTGTGACCTAAGTGTTTGACCAGTACTCCGAAGACTAGAGTCTCGTGCAATGACACTACCCTCGTGACACATAAATAGGCATGATTTTATAGCTTTTCTGTGATCACTTTATCATCAATAACTAAGCTCGGTGATCATTCTACTCACTTTGTATTTCTTACACATGCTACACATAATCCCTATGGTAATTATCCAATTTTCCCTCATTACCGAACTGATTTTCTTTTTCATATCCCATGCTAACTATTCGGGTTTCAAATCTCTAACTGCACTTACTGATGGTTTTCACATCACCCCTTAGACCAAAGGTCTTATACTTGCGGATCCTTCCTTTTTTTTGGGGGGGGGGGGGGGGTAGGGGGGGGATCCAAATAACTTTCTTTATTTTCTGCAATTCTTTGCACTCTATGACAATGACGACTCATCTTCCAACTTACTTCTGATCTAGGAAAAACTAAATTATTCACATAACGGAAAGCTAATGTATTCACAACTATCATACACACTCTTAATAATTTAACTCTGCTCACACTGTCAATCCTGGAGAAACCACATTTCGATAATTCCTAAAGGCAATTCTTCTATAGTTTGCTCTCTTATGATTGTTTTTCCACTATCACTGTACTTCGGATTTAACTTAAACTCTTTGGGTTCTAACACACGTTCGATATCTCAAACTGTCATCCACTCACTAGAGTTAACCTGGCTAAGTGAATCAAATTGTACATGTACTAGCTCTGCTGAAATTGCTAATTCATTGTATCAACTCAAAACTTACTTATTATTCTTTTACTAAACACCTACTAGAATCATGTTTTCTTGCTCTACTTTGGATAACTAAAGTGAGGAATAAGGTTATTTCTAACTTCCCTCATCATCCGACCCTATTCTATGGTCGCATACTATCCTTTTTTTTCCTTCTAAACTATGTGCATAGATCACACTTAGGGAATTCACCTGTCTTAAACAAAACTAGAATATCTAACCCCAAACTTTCTATATAATACAAAATCATATCATACTATAAACATTTGCGGTAATCACTTAGTCACATAACCTAAGGGGAAATTGTCATATCTTTTATCTTATATCAATAGCTGATTCTTATAATAGCTTACTAACGTGGTAGTTCTAGTTCTGATTTGAATAAATCTAAACAACTTAAAATCATTCCCTGAAATTCAATATTGGCTGCTCTTGGTTCTCATGCATACATCATATCTTCTAGTCATTTGCATGAGTTGTACGAAATCACATCTTTGTTAATAACAAACGTTTCTGACTCCTAGGTATTTTACCCTTAGGCTCTTTTCTGTCCAAAACTATAGTGAACAATGTTAGGGTGTGACATCTGAACTATCATCATCCAACTTGTGGCTCCATTTCCAAGAATTAAATGAAGTTGTTCTAGGAGGTAAAATACATACGAATACACTACCATGCACAAACTTATCCTTCAAAGTATACCATCATCTGATAAATCACTTCTTGCACCATCCGGTGAGTCTTGGTCTTAATTCAGACCTAAAATATGCAAAGGTTTCGCTATAATCACTATTACTTATATTTTCTTTGAGAACCCATATGTATCACTGTATACTCACAAGTCACCAGAAATTTTGATACACTAAAAATTGGATATTTGGTAAACATATAACTGAATACTGGAGTACTAAATAACCACAAACTTGCTAACTGAAAGACTGTATAACTGGTAAATGAGGTAAACTGATAACCATAAGACATCATAACTACTTTTGTACTTTCTGATAAGGTTATGCTTTAATCTGTACTACTATCCATTGCATCCCACTTTTAACGTCCTCTCAAGTCTCATATTTACCAATATGTACTCCATAATTATACCCCAATGGGCAATTATTCTCTCTAGGACCTTAGGTCTCTCCTGCGCGTCGCTTGGGCATCCAATACGTTTGGAATTCGATAGGAAGAGAAGGTTAACTATTGCTCTAAGCTTCATGGAACGATTTAGAGTAGAAAGAAATGAGACAATCCTAGATGTCTTGGTAGTTAACCGTTTATATGAGTGGCCGGCACACACATATAAAGGAAACTCCACTGGACACGGCTTCATAGACTCCCTAGGACTCTTGAACCTAGTGCTCTGATATCAAGCTTTGTCACGCCCCGAATCTGGGACTGGACGTAACACGGCACCGGTGCCTGACTACAAGTGACCGAACGAACCAACTGACTGGCTGAATCAACATGTGATATCATAACATACTGAATGCGGAAGATAAACTAACACATGCTGATATACTGAAAGTCTGGATGATATAAATCAAAGTGCGAAAATACTAATACAATTCTGAAATATATTTTGTAGCCAACATGGCTTAATATGAAAAGCATGCGACTCTATCTAGCTGTTACTCTAGTCTATGAAGCCTCTAATGGAGTACTGAAAGCACTGACTGTCTGACAATACTGTAGACTGTAAGGTAATGATAATGCCCCGAAAGAACTGGGGATCACCAAACAGCTGGTACGAGAATCCTAGCGCTCTAAATCATCAACCTGTAAATCATTACTTGCAATGGAGATGCAGGCCCCGGGCAAAAGGGACGTCAGTACATTTGAATTGCACTGGTATGTAAAGCAACTGAAAGAAAAAAATTATAAATGCTGAAACTGAAACTAAGTTGATAACTGAGAATTGATAATTGATACTGAAATGATAACTATTGAAATAGAAACTGAAACGATAACTAAAATGATAACTGATAACTGAAATGATAACTGATAGCTGATAACTGAACTGAACAAAGAAAGTAAGGATATGAATACTCCCTCTTCTGAATGATGAACAACCTGTTTATCTGAATAAGCTACGGCCTCGGGCCCAATATATATGTGCACCAGCTACGGCCTCAGGCCCAAGTATACGTATACATAACTACGGCCTCAGGCCCAAAAATGCATAAAGCATAAACTACGGCCTCAGGCCCAAACATGCATAAAGCATAAACTACGGCCTCAGGCCCAAGTACAGGTGTTCAACATTCAGGAATTGAGGATCAAACTGCAATACATGATAGTGAAATACTGAATCACACTGAGTTACATGATACTGGAATATTGGATCACACTGAGTTACATAATATTGGAATACTGAATAGGATTAGACTGAGACATGTATTGTTGAACTGATTATGAACACTGAAACTTTAACTGTTTATGGCATACTAGGTAATCTATATTAATACTCGGGGGCATCAAACCCAAGTCTATATTGAATACGCACTGAGCTCACAACGTTCAGAATGAAAGTGGTGAACGAGTTATGAAGCTAGAGAATAGAAGTTCTACAACTATTTAAGGAACTAGGCTTAACTATATTCCTGAGGCAATTGGTAACGTCGTAAAAGAAACGTAGTGTAGGGAAAATCATTAAAATTCCCAAACATAGAGAGTTAGCCTCACATACTTTATCTTCCCGCTCTTGAGCGTAATACAACATTCGCCAACCCTTTCAACTTTAATCTATATCAATACAAGTCAAAGGGATTCCATATTAGAAATAATTCTCATGTTTTAGTCACTTAAGCATTTTCTCAAACATTTGGTGACATAAAGCTTCATAGTCCTTATTTATAGTGTTTCTACGCCCAACAAGCCATTCTCTTGATCCTAGATAAATTCTAAAATCTCAAATTTCTTATAATCAATGTCATTCTTCTTCACCCATAAGATAAACAACACCCTTAACCAATAATCAACAATCAACAAGCAAAACCTATAATTGTTCATGCTTTTCTATCAAATCCATCAACTCATATCTCATGAACTTGTAGTCTACAATCATTAATCCAACGCTATAATCAATTAGAGGGTGAAGATATTACCTTCTTGACGTTCAATCTTCTTGAATTCGAGTTCTAGGGTTCCTTCTCTCAACAATGATGTCCCAATCGAATATCTAATGATATGGAGGGTTTACCTACGTTAATAAGATGTTGAGAAATTGAAATTAACTTAGAATCACCTTAAGAACATACCTTGGATGGTGGAAGGACCCTTAAGGAGTTAGGTTTTTGAGAGTTCCTCTTTCTAGAGGAAGTTTTTATGTTTTGGGGCTGTGGGGGACGAAGTAGGGCTTTAAAATGACCCCCCATGAGCGCCCCCGCGCACCTGGTAGTCCTGACCGCGCACCTGACCGCGCAAAATGGCAGTAACACTGCCTCTGGAGCGCGGCCGCGCTCGGGGCACGCTCAGGGCGCGTATATCGCATACTGTTCTGTAAAACACGTATAACCTTGTGCACAGTGATCCGTTCGGGCTCCATAATATATCGTTGGAAAGCTATTTCAAAGGCCTACAACTTTCGTGTTTTGTGTTTTCCCACATACCTTACACGTTTTTTCACTAAACCTTCTGCAAAACTGACTTTTTGTAAACTTCGTAAATTTTATCGAATCTTATGCACCTCATTCTCCATCTTGATTCTAAAGCAACTATTTTCACCCATACTTATCCCGCTAGGACTTCATATGTCTAAAATATCATATTAATACCCATTTAACATATCCACACCTAGTTCGAATGTACGGAGTATTACGACTTATTATGATTGAATGGAGTAAATGAGACGAAAATGCATATTAATTAACCACAATTACGTGATAGAAGAGCGTGCAGAAGACATGATCATGGATAAATTTAGCGGATTTCACATGCTAATTAGTACTCCCTCCGGTCCGCAATAAATAAGTGATTTTTTGGTTATTTTCACACAGATTAAGAAATTCACCTTTTAACATTAATTAGTAATGAAATTGACCATATTAACATTTACTATCTCTTCACATAAACACTCCTAACACATACTCCAACACTAGTTACTCCAAGGGCAATGTAGGAAAATAATAATTAATTCATTCTTGGAATCTGAAAAATCACTTATTTTGGACCACAAAAAAAAACCTAAAAATCAATTATTCTAGACCGGAGGGAGTAATAATTAAAATCCTAAAAATATTATGACCTTTGTTTTGGTCATAATTATACTTAACACCTGTCTAAAACAAATTGAACGGGACCCAATTGCTTAATGATTAATGAATCCTCATAATTATGTGTAGGGAAAGGACCCCAATTGCTTAATGCTTAATGATTGATCAACGATGATTAATCTTGTTTTATTCTCTTTGTTCTTCTGTAATTATATGGTTTTTGAAGCATTAGAACTAGAAAAAGATGGTTTTGTTGTGCGCGCGCGCGCATTTATATTTGTTTTGGAAAAAATTGAGGCAATTGAGCCTGTTTTGATAGCCCAAGAGCAATTAGCCGAAGCCCAAATGTAGAAAACTACCCCTTAAATAACTAGTAGAAATGACACCAGGTAGCCATTCTAAATGATTGCTATTTAAGAATTAGCCAGTACGTCCTAAATTTTAGATTTTCAGTTTAATTTTTCAGGACAAAATATCCTGAATTGTCCTGAAGTAAAGATTTTTAGTTTAAAATTTCAGGACAAAATAAATACTGGCTAATCTCTAAATAGCATCCATGAGAAGTGAGAATGGCTATCTGTGCAACTTGCCCCCCAAAGACTAACCAAAAATTTTCCACTTCTAACAAAGTTAAATTTACATCAAGCTTAATTAGTCATGATTTTCTTAAAATTTTTAATGATTTAATTCCAAAGATCCTATTTTTGGGAGGAAAAGAGAAAAAATGTTTAATTAGAATGAGAAAAATATCTTGCGATAATGGAATATTGCACCTTTTTTGAAATCGCCATTCTACTTAAAAAGACTGCTTTCTGCATTGAATATTTTGTGCTTTGTGGCTCAAACGAAATAATCTTTGTTACTTAAATTCTGTTGGGCTAAACTAGTTCGTATATACTCTCAATATGGTGTGATATTATCCGTTTTGGATCAAGCTCGCACAATTTTCTCAAAAAGAGATAACCATATGTAGGCTCCCAATCTTTTCAGCTATCAATGTGGGACTTTGTTCGTCGCACCCCCACAAATTCTGTATAGCAATGCTTGAAGTAGTCTCTACTATTCTCATACCTCTTATGAAGAGCAATATCAGAATATGATGCCAATTTCTTCTTTTCCTATTGTTTTCTGGGGCATCCTCTTTTTCTCCGTTTTTCTTACTTCCACTGCGAAAATCATCGAAGAGTGTGGCCCAGTGGTCAACGAAGTAATTTGAGAATCATAAGATAACAAGTTCAAATTCCGACAGAAGTAAAACTAGGTGATTTTTTCCAATCTGTCCAACCTGATACTTGTGCTGGTGAGAGGTATCAGGTATCCCGTAAACTGGTCGAGGTGTATAAAAGTTGGTCCGAGCACTATGGTAAAAACTCACATTACTCGACGTAAAATTAATAGTACTTAGTTTTGGAAATATTGCGGGTTATTAGCTGTACCTCTCTTTCTATATACGTATACATCTATATATTATATGTATGTTTTTTCTATTATAAAATATCATATTAATATAACTTAGGCAAAGCCATTGATATATAGGGTGCTTAGGAAGTCAAACACTGGTCGATAAAATGGAGTACATGAATACACAATTCAGACATGTTAACAACTATTATCAAATAGAATACTTACAATACATGTTTAGCACTCAACGTATCCCTCCAACCACAATATTAAAAACGGAAAAGGGCCTAAAATATTCCTGTACTCATCGCCGAGGTGCATATTTACCCTCCGTTAAATATTTGGCCCGTTTGCGTCCCTGCCGTCTCCCAGCCGTCTCCCAATCGTGGCCTTATTGCCCTTCTTGGTGGCAGGGACACAGACGGGCCAAATATTTAATGGAGGTTAAATGTGCACCTGGGCAAAGAGTACAGGGGCATTTTAGACCCTTTTCCGTATTAAAAATACACGTAGTCCTCTAGCACTCAATATGTATACACCAAATCGAACAATTTATCCTTGAAGTACAACTTAAAAGTAAAAATGCATATCACTTAATCATATTATTAAGAGACAAAAGTTCATATGCAAAACGCTTATCTTAAATTCATTGATCTGATGTAAACACCAAGACAAAAAGATAGATAGTATACGCATTCCACAATGCAAATCAGTTGGTTAGAATATGGAAAGGAAACAAGTCAATAAAGGGAAACCCGTTACACTAAGCTCCTGCTATGCGCGAGGTCCGAGGAAGGGCCGGACCACAAGGGTCTATTGTACGCAGCCTTACCCTGCATTTCTGCAAGAGACTATTTCCACGGCTCGAACCCTGAATACTACATTTAATTTTCTTTTTAGAAAAAAACACAACTATAACTGTTATCCAATTCTTTACTCTTCCCCTACTCCTTCAAACAAATCAAACCTTAATTCAGAGTTGAAACTAAACCAAGAACATGAAATTCCTAGCAGAAGTACAACAACAAGAGTAAGAAAGAAAGTTTTTTTTTTTTGTTTTCTCAGCTCTCTTAAAAATGTCTTCAAAGAAAATTGGTAAATGCTATGGCTGCTAGAGCCTTGTACTTTTCAGCAATAATGAATAAATACTGAAAAACCTCTTAATCTTGAGTAACAAACTATATATAATCAGTTAGAAGCAGGGCTCATCTTGAGCAACAACTGCTCCAAGATCGTTTCGATCCTTCTCCGTCATCTTTTACGAGGCTTACCCTGTTAATAGATAACTCCGCTTTGTAGGAATCCGAATTCAAGACCTTTCGACTGACATTGCTGTAGATTTCGCGGATAACAATCTCGAATGCCTTATTAACGTTCGTAGAATCTAATGCGGATGTCTCCATGAAGAACAATCCTTCTGCTTCTGCAAGCTTTGCGCCTTCTTCAATACTAACATCCCTAATGTTGTCCAAATCGCATTTGTTTCCTACCAGCATCTTCGCGACTGTTGTATCACAATGAGCTGCAGGGTTCATCAGATTCAAACTTTTTAGTTATTCTTCTATCTCAGAAACAAATGTAATGTAAAAGTGAAAATACAATAAAAGGTAGCCCGGTGCACTAAGCTCGCGGGGTCCGGGGAAGGGCCGGACCACATGGCTCTATTGTATGCAGCCTTACCCTGCATTTCTGCAAGAGGCTGTTTCCTCGACTCGAACCCGTGACCTCCTGGTCATATGGCATCAACTTTACCAGTTACGCCTAAGTGAAATAATTGATCTTATTAAAGCAGAGAATGGTAGTTGATGAAAGTCAACAGTAGAACAAAGTATATATACACTATAGCCGGGCTGATAGAAAGTTCTCGTTCTGATCTGGATGTCTCGTTAAGGAATAGATTGAGTGCGTAACAAAAAATCTGAACTCCAATACATCTTTTTTTACCTAGACAGCAGCAAACTACTAATTAGCTGCTACTGCTCCCTGCATAGTTGAGAAACAATTAACTTTGACATGTCATTTATACGTACACGTTAAATTAACAATATATAATTCGTTGACGCAATTTCAGCCCTTAATGACAGCAGACAGCAGTTCAGGTGAACTAATCTCAAGCCAATCCAAAAATACAAGGAGTGTTCATATTATTCTGTATCTTACACCTTTGGCCTGTTTGAAGTAGGCAGAAAACTGTCCATATTAGTTAGGTGCATTCAAGTTCAATACTGAGGTCCATATCGGTTTTATCAACATCCACACGTGCCTGAGCGAAGATGTATATTAGATGCATTTAACTAACAGTGCTGCTGCAGAATGTATAATTATAACATGAAGAATCAGTTCAAAGCATAATCACCAAATACGGAAGCACTTCCGACATTTTCAGTCAGGCAAAGAAAGAACATGCTTCTTTTAACACAAAAATCGAAAAATGAACATCTCCAAGGTATTGAGGGAACAGAAACTGGAAAGTAATGGACAAGTCAAACATACTGGTAATTCACCAAATTCATGTCCCTATTAGGAGAACTTAGTGATATACGACAATTGTGACAAAATGATTCTTAAATTAGGTTAGCAACACTCGCCTCATCTAACGCGATAAAAGTGACACCAAATTATGCTGGAAAATCAGATCCTAGTTGCTCAGAAAAAGACCCTACTAACAATCTGGTAGCAACACTCGCCTCATCTAGCGCGATAAAAGTGACACCAAATTATGCTGGAAAACCAGATCCTAGTTGCTCAGAAAAAGACCCTACTAACAATCTGGTATTCACCGTCAACATTAGCATATTACAGAAATATAGGCAATCATTCTCATGAAATCCCTTTATTGTGAACATACAAATCTAGCAGACTCAAACCTACATTTTTATTTTCACCGCAATCTCATTTCTAGTCTTAAGAGGTACACGTGAATCCCACATTCTCAAATAGACGCCGATGCCAATCAAAACTATAACCAATATGCAAATCCATTCATCATAATCTCTCAACAAAAAATAAATTATGTATTTTCACAATCTGTTACATCTCCAAATCTCTTATTTCCCATGTATAGCAGTAATATATAACTTTAGAAAGAATAACAAAAGCTGCTTTTCTACCATGGGATGCTGCTAAATTCTGTTATTCTACTTTTGACATTCTTGGAGGGAGGGAGCCGAGGGCCTATCGGAAACAACCTCTCTACCCCAGGGTAGGGGTAAGGTCTGCGTACACACTACCCTCCCCAGACCCCACTAGTGGGATTATACTGGGTTGTTATTGTTGTACTTTTGACATTCTTGATCTAAGGACTCACAAATGCCAGTCAGTCTATACCTTACCACATAAAGAAACTTTCCCAAACACAAATGCCCAACTACTAAAAAAGAACTTCAATTCAACAAAGTACAACTGATTTACTTAGGTATGAAATTTAACCGCTAAAAACAGACCAAAGTAAAACACAACCAAATAAACAAAAAGGGAAAAACAGAGAGAACAGAATTAGTTACTTCTTATATTCTATTTTACAGCAGGCTTTTTGTACCCAAAAATTGATACCTTTCTATGTTTAGAAGCTCTTAAAATTTTAACTTTCTTTATTTTAACTTTAACAACATATTTTATACGAATAATTTTTTTGTCAAAAAGTTCCTTTCTTTCCTACTCCCTCCGACCCAATTTATGTGATGCACTTTGAATAAACGTAGATTTAAGAAAGTTTAAAAGACTTTTGCATATTATGGTCTTAAACTAAAAAATATATAATGTACCAAAGTGCCCTTTGAATCTTGTAGTCTCAAACATGGCGTGTGAGATGTTAGAACTAAACAGTTACTACTAAATATAGAAAGTGACATTTTCTTTAAACGGATATAACTAGGGGTGGGCATAGTTTGGGCAAACCCGAAATCCAAACCGAAATCCTAATTTCTTAGATTTTTGGTTTGGATTTTCGGATTATGGATTGGATTTTGGATTTAATTTTTAATTTTTTGGATTTCGGATTGGGTGTTGGATTTGGTACTTTTGATTTTTGGATATCCGAAAATCCGAAAAGTTTATAATTTATATGTTTAGTCCATTATCTATATGTCAATAATAATAAGTTAAATGCCCTATCCATTAAATATTATTTCATATATGCAATATTAATTACTAAGTTACTGTCAGAATACTTTCTATTTGGACATGGTTTTACTATTACTATTTCTTATCGGCCGTATTAATGTCTCTATTGCATTTTCTTGATAGTAATTTCATTACTTGAATGCTTTATTTGGATGATTGCGATGAGAATGAGTAACTTTTCAGGCAATTTAATATGAGTACTTCATTTGGATATTCATTTTTGTAAAAAGAAGAAACATGTCAACTTATAAGCTCAAAACCGAAAATCCAAAAATATCCAACCAGATTAATCCGAAACCGAACTTAAAAAATCCGATCCAATCCGAGTTTATTTGGATTGTCATTTCTTCAATCCGAAAACCGAAAATCCAAACCGAAATTCTATATTTAATCCGAACTGCCCGAACGCCCACCCCTAGATATAACTAGTAAAGTTGTTGTCACGTGATCGAGAGGTCACGGATTCGAGCCATGAAAATAGCCTCTTGCAAAAATGCAAGGTAATGCTGCATACAATAGAACCTTATGATCCGGCCCTTTCTCCGACCCCCGCATAGCGAGCAGTGGCGAAGCTAGGAATTTTTCCGAGTTATTCAAATTTGAAAGAAATGAAAAAAAAATTCCGACAAAGGGTGTTCCATATGTGTTATATATCTCTAAAACGTAATATTTTACCTATATACACAGTGTAATTTTTCGGCGAAGGTGGTTAGTTGACCACCCTTGTGATCATGTGGCATCGCAACTGATAGCGAGAGTTTAGTGCATCGAATTAAAATAGGAAATATGACACATAAATTGAAACAGAACAGTACGAAATAACTTACTATTAAGCTCATCAAGCCACCTCGTAACACTTTCAAAAGTACTTCTCCGACTAATATCATAAACAAGTAATGCACCAAAAGCACCACGATAATAAGCAGAAGTTACAGCTCTAAACCTTTCTTGACCAGCAGTATCCCAAATCTGAGCTTTTACTTCTTTACCATTAATTTCAAGAACTTGGGTCTGAAACTCAACTCCAATTGTTGCTTTTGAATGCAAGTTGAACTCATCTTCTAGCCCATTATTCTTGATAATAAATTTGTTTTCCAACTGCTGAATCACTATTATTACAATCTTGAAAAGATATTCTTCAATATCATCATCTGATGAATCCATAACTGTTTGATTTATAGAGTATACTGTAGAAATAGATCTTGTTATTTGGGTAAATTTTTTTTTTTTTTTTTTTTTTTGGGAGTTGATATTTTGAGATGTTCAAGAAAATGGAAGGTGGGTAAACTGAGAGAGAATTTAAGAAAGGTTTTAATGATATGATGAGTGGACCTTATGTTATGTCATGTTGTGTGTAATAAATTGCTACTTTTTGCCAGATTACGCGCCAGTTTTTTCTCATTTTATTTTTTATTTTATATTAAAAAAGTGCATTAATTGGGGTTTGATTCACCGACAAAATTATGGGTTAGTCTTTGACTCTTTGTTCAATTTTATATGCTACTTCTATCTGTCTCATTTTTATGATTAATTTTAGAGAAAATCTTACTTTATATCCATTAATTCTAAATTATTTACCCTTTAATGTCCAGGTCCAAATTATTTACTTCTCCTATCCATGCAGCCCAAACTATTTACCCGGCCTTTATTTTATTCGGCCCAAAGTGTATTCGTACTGTAAGCTAAGGCTGTCCAACAGGACGGGCCGGCCCGTCCCGTCCCGCGTCCCGTCCCGTCCCGTCCCAAGTTAAACGGGATGGGCCAATGTTAAATGGGACACGGATGGGACGGGACGACCATTTCGTCCCGTTTGTCCCGTCCCGTTTCGTCCCGTCTCGCGTCCCGACATTTTTTTTATAAAAAAAACTAGCCGTTGGGCAACGGCTTAAATTGCAAAAATAGCCGTTGCCAACGGTCCAAACAGCCCCTATCCCCGCCCCCCCAAACACCCCCTACCTCCCCCAAACTTTTAATTAACCCCTAAGTTTATTGAATTACACTTTGGCCCTATTTCTACTATAATGCTCCCATTCTTCTTCATTTTGTCCCACAAAAAATCAATCTTCTCTCTCAAATCTCTAACATTCTAATATTCTATCTATATTATTCTCTCAGTTTTGTTACTATCAACTATCATTCAAGTATTTGGGCAAAATTCCATCATTCAAGTATTTGGGAAAAATTTTTGGAGCAATTTTCAAGCTTCAAATTAATTCGCAAGTATTTGGAGCAATATTTTGGGCAATTTCTTCAAGTTTCAATATTTAATCACGGTGCACTCGTTCCATCTCCTAATTTTAATATATAATTTTTGCGTATCATTTTAGTGCTTAATTTTTGTGTTTACTTTACGTGTTATATTTTTGTATTTCATTTGTGTATTTAATTTTTGTGTTAGCTTTTTTAATTTAATATCGTATTTAAATTATGGCACCTAAAATTATATTTGGCAATTTTTTAAAAAGACAAGTAAAAAAAATAGTAAAGGTGAAAGTAGTAGTAATCCTAATCCTAGTCATAATCCTAACCCTTCTCCTAGACCTAGCATTAGAAAACATATTGATGAAATGACTCATGTTGATGAAATTTTATTTTCCCAACCCCCCACATTTTATGATGTTCATGTCGGAGAACAATTAGATCATGAAACTTTACAAAGACAATTTGGCAATGATATTTTTTTTAGGACGAAGAAAATGAGGATGAAGAAAATGAGGAAGAAGAATTAGATGAAACACTCACTAGTCCCGCAACATAAGCTCCAACTCAGAGTCAATCTCAGTTTGGAGCTTTACCCCCTGTACCCCCTGTAAGGGGTAAGCCTAAGGCTGAAATTATATTAAATAAATTATAACTCTATTATAAATTTATAATTACTACAATATTTCATACAAGTCTTTTGTTTTAATATTTTATAATTCTTTACTTAGTTTTCTAATTTCGTTTTAACATAGTAACATTTAAGTTTATTAAATAAGTCAAAAATCTAACCGTTGCAAACTTTAAAAACATAGTAATTTTCAAAAAACCAGATATTTTTTTTAATAAAAAAAATATAATTAAGGCCCACGAACCCGTCCCGTACCGTACCGTCCCATCCCGTTCCATCCCGTTTGTTAGTGGGACGGGATGGGACGACCGTTTTGTTCCGTTTTTCCCGTCCCGTTTCGTCCCGTCCTGCTTAAATGTCATCCCGTTCCGTCCCGTCCCGTCCCGTTAATTTCGTCCCGTCTCGTCCCGTTGGACAGCCATACTGTAAGCTGCCTCCTGATAGTGGCTCCAAAGAAGTTCTAAGCTCCTTAACCTGAGATAAAAATGACAGCCTCTCACTCATATATATAATCTGATTAGAACAAGTAAAGATTAGGCAATGATTTGAAAATTAGAGTACATTCACATTATCATCCTTTGAGAATCTTCCCATTAAGGATAACTAAGAATTTATAAATTTAAAAAAAAAAAAAAAGAACTAGTTAAATGCACAAGTCAGAGTACAAAATTTTCCAGAACCAACTATGATCTAATTGAACTCTGAGAGAAAATTTTTACTGAAGATAAATGCTACAAATATAAACCTTTTTACCTTGTGTTGTCGATCCTCCCCATCTGTATTTTTATGTGTATTTGAATATTTATTATTGTTGGGCTTGAAGTTCTTGAATTTAAAATTTTTATTTTAAAGATTTCTTGTTTGATTCAAAGTGGGTGCTGTTAAATATTGCTTATAATATCTTCTGGAAGTTCATACTGAAATCTGATAGCATTTGGAGCTGATTTGAGGTGATTGAGATCGAATTTTTCAGCTGAAAATCGAAGAACACAGCTACCTAATAGTATACTGCTACGGTATACAATATGCTGTAGGAGTACATAGCTATACTGCAACAGTATACTATTACAGTTATAATATACTGTAACGGTATATTGTAATAATCGAAGAAGTACACAGTTACCTAACAGTATACCGCTACAGTATACAATATACTATAAGAGTATATAGTTATACTGCAACAGTATACTATTATAGTATACAATATATTGTTATAGTATACTGTAATAATATGCAATATACTGTAACAGTATGCTGTAATAGTATACAATATACCATAATAGTATACTTATTACCCGTAAATTCATTTGCCTTTTCCCTTTTAATTTGCTTTAAGTTTTTACCCAGCGTGAGGGGCAAAGTGAAAATTCAAATCTTTTTTTCGTTTTCATTTATTCTATGACTTGAATTCCAAGACTTCTAACTTCTGCATTAATCTACCATTGGAGGGCGTTAAAGCTTTGAAACGCATAAATTGGGTTTGTTGAGTTTGGTTATTTTGAAACTAAAAACAAGAAAAAAAATTTTAACTCTTTGCGTACAATTGTATACCCTGTTGGTATAGCTATATACTATACTGGTATATATCATATGTTAGTTAATATTTTTTGGTTGTATTAGCTACATTTAATTGGTACACAATTTGATTTTTCTTTAGTAGTAGTATAAAAAAAAATAATAAAAAATAGTGAAAATAGTAAATGAAATTAGATTACGAAGAGAAAAAGAATATAAAAAAAGTTGAATAAAATTAGAAAAAGGAAAAAAGAAAAAAATAAGAAGAAAACGAGAAAAAAGAAAAGGAGAAAAGAAAAAAAAAGAAAAGAAGCATAGAAATAAAAAAGAATTGTAGAATAAAGAAAAAATTCCCAACAAAAACTACTATGGGTAGAAAATATAATTAGTTTATGGGTAGAAAAACAAATGGGTAGACAAGGGTAAATAGTTTTATTTTTGTGGGTAACTGTGTCATTCTCCCTTAATTTTACGAAAAATTTCACATTAGAGCAACTGAAATCTCTACCTTTTAATTTTATAGCCTATATTTCAATTTACAACCAACTAGCCCAAAAATAATAGGTTAAGATTCAACATCTAACTCAATAAATTCTCGAAATTATTTAATTTTAAAAAAGATTGCTCAAGCTTTTAAGTTAATTTTTAAATCAGCAACTATAACTCAAATATTAGTTCAACAAACCAAATCCATTTGAATGGTGAAAATTAGATTTTTAACAAGCTTAAATATGTGAGTTTAGATTTTGAATTTGATTTTGTGAGAAATTTGGAGTGAGTGTTATTTAGAATTGTTAGAAATAGTATAAGGAGATTGTATATAAAATTTGAAGTCATTTAATGGAGATTTGGACTGGTTTTGAACAAGAATAGCAACTGAAAATTGTGGAAGAACTTCGTCTACAGACGCTTGTATAAAGGTGTATAAAAGTGTATATTTGTGTATAAGATGTGTTTATACACCCATATACACTATTATATAAGATTATACATAATTATACAAAAAATTAACTTCGATTTCTTCCTTGCATCTTTTCTAAAATTTAACTAAAATCTTGCTCAAATATACTCAAAATCACTTCAATCGAAATGTTGAACTCCTTTTTGATATTTTCAATCAATTGGAACAACACCCAATCCAAACAACTAACAAACTCAAAAAATTCTATTTTCGAAAGCAAAGCTTGAATAGCCTTCAATGGTGGACTTCTATCTTCAATTCTCTTACATTGCAACCAGGTGACACGGGAGAAGAAGCAGTAATGGCGGACGGCCCCTTGAAGCATATGTAGAAGATGTGAGAAGAAAAGAGAGTGAAAGCAATGGTTGTGAGAACACAAATTTAACTCCATATATTTTGAATTTGCTAGTACTTTCAAAATATGTACAATATAGGCTAGGTCGGGTAAAACTTAAAAATATGGGTCATTTTTTGTTATGGTGTGATGTCAAGTGTATTTTCTTGTAATTCTTTCAAATTTTATTGGACACAAAATTTTTAAGAACTGTTTTTAAAAGTTGAGATTTTACTAGGCTATAAATAGTTATATGGCTAAAAATATTTAGTTTAAGATAATTAGATAACGACACGATAGTCTTTTCAGGAATAACACATCGTTATATCTGGATAAATTAACTTTAACTTTCATATTATATTCTCACTTTGATGATTTATAATCACATAAGTATTTATAATATATTTTAAATTATAAATTTAAAAAGCTATTAACTTTATTTTAACCTTCATATTTGAAAGTAGCGAAAATGAGGATGTTTAGTCGGATGTATAAGCATATTAGGAGAGATAAGATTAAGAAAAAAAATATACGAGGTAAGGTGGGAGAGGCGTCCCTGGTAGACAAGATGAGGAAGCAAGGTTGAGGTGGTTGGATGTAAGCATATTAGGAGAGATAAGATTAAGAACAAAAATATACGAGGTAAGGTGGGAGTGGCGTCCCTGGTAGACAAGATGAGGAAGCAAGGTTGAGGTGGTTGGATGTAAGCATATTAGGAGAGATAAGATTAAGAACAAAAATATACGAGGTAAGGTGAAAGTGGCGTCCCTGGTAGACAAGATGAGGAAGCAAGGTTGAGGTGGTTTGGCGATGTAAAAAGGAGGACCACAGATACCCAGGTAAGAAGATGCGAGAGGTTAGCAGACTAGCAGTGATAGATCTAAGGAGAGATAGAGGTAGCCGAAGAAGAACTAGGGAGAGGTTATTAGACATAACATGACACATTTTTAGCTCACCGAGGACATGACCCTTGTTTACCCTCGAATCCGGATAACAATTGAATTTATATGGGGTTTTAAGGATCCGTGAACTAAAAGATACAAAAGGTTTTTAGGTTAAGGAAAATAAAGATAAAGACTCAACAATTGCTGTTAAAGTAAATAATCGCAGAATATAATATTGCTTAGAACAATTGTGCTTGATGATGCTCAAGAATTTAGAGAGATCCCCCTTTATACATTCTGATTAAGGGTAAAAATAAGGTAGGTCAATTGATTACATCGTGGATCCCTGTAATTACGCCTTAATGGCCTGAAGTGGTTGAGAAAATCACGTTTGGGCGAGATATCCGGCGACGCTTGGTTATCCGTTACGAGTCCGGCTTTCGACCTTGTGTGTTTCTCCATCCGGTGGTGACTCCTATCGAGCTCTGTAACGGTCTCGAAATGACTCGACCTCGGTTGTAGACGTGGCTGTCGTTCTACCTTGCATCCAGGTCGGGTTCGATGGCCCCGATTTGCTCCGGTCCGGACCCAACCCGGTCGGGCTCAAGCAAAAAAGGGTATCACCTAATACAGATAGTCCCCTCGTTTATTAGAGAGTAATGATAATAAACGATATGACCGGTGACGTGATGCCCGTGACGTATGGCCATACGCCAGGTGAAAAAGCCATCGAGTGCTCTGACCACGCCTGCTGCAGGCATTTAATGCTTCTCTTAATTATCTGTCGCTTCGTGTCTGTGGCTTCGCGATTCGTGCCACCGCCTCATGGAAAAAGTATAAACGACCCTTCCAGGTTCAGCATTTCCTATCTTTCTCAAATTCTGCGTTGGTTGTATTTTCTCTTCATCTCTTCGTAAAGCTTTAAGAAATGGCGAAAACTTCACAAAGTGTTCCTTCTAGACCAAGCTCGGCCGCGAGCCCCGCTAGATCTGATGAACATGCACCAGAACCCCCATTGAAAGCATTCACACCGACTGGTTGCTCGGTATCTGCCGACTTCCAGGTTGAAAACCCATCATCGGTCCCGGGCCGCGGCGAACCGGCATCGGAGTATATTAGTCTAATCACTCCCGGTTGCCTAGACCGGGTGAGGGCTGAATGTAGATGGGAAGGGAAAGACCTGGTCGCCCCTTCCCGTGACGAGTCGATTATGACTCACGTTGAAGGATATCTTAGTGTATATACATATCCCTTCACCTTAGGCCCCTTAGAACCCATCATAGTGGAGTTCTGCCGGCGGTACGAGGTGACCTTAGGTCAGATCCACCCCTCGATGTGGCGGATCGTATATCTCTTTCGGTTTTTTGTTGAGCGAGTCGAGGGCGATTTCCCCTTTACCCTCGACCATCTTCTTCGACTATACAGCCCCCGAATATTTCGAGGGGGATTAATAAAACTGGCCCGCCGGGCTAGCAAACCCCCATTCTCCAGCATCGATGAAGACAAAGATCGAGGCTGGATGAGCAGGTTTGTCCGGATCGGGACGTCCGACCTGATTCCGGCTGATTGCATGCCATTTCCGGAGAGGTGGAACCTCAAACGTAAGTATTTTCTCACTGTTCATCTTTTAGAGCGTGTTTTCCTCAACTCCTTCCTGAAACCCCCTTTCCTTGTGCAGCGGTGACCCAAACTCCAGCTGCCGTCAAGGATCTGGCCGGCTGGGTAAACAAGATAGTGGCCCAGCGGCCATATTCGGAGCGAAACTGGAAGGAAATCTCCAAAGGTCGGTGGGAGGCGAAGAACCATGGTAAGCCTTCTTTTTGACCGGTAGCGCATTTTTTCCTGTATATCGGGAATGCATCATAATCCTCGTGTTTTGCAGGCTGCCCAAGGACGCGGAGATGAGGTCTTCAATACTATGCCCCCTTCCAGTTCCGGGAGAAAATAAAAGGCCCGGGGAGTCCGGTACGGATGAGCCTCAAAGGAAGACTAAGCGGACAAAAAGGGCCGCCCGCAAACCAAAAAGCCAAATCGTCTTGTCCTCCGAGGAAGAGGATGACAAAGAGGATGACGATGAGGAGCAGCCGGAGCTCGTCCGCCACCGGTCCATTCGACCGGACCCTGAGCTGGTGGACCATCCAGTTGAGGCTGCTCCCGAGGACGTGAGGGTTGAGGATGCTAGTGAACCCTCGGCCCCTGCGCGGGCATCCCCGGGTACCGATC